>NW_027466488.1:9220000-9505000 GCF_050575085.1 Anarhichas minor
TGTGTGTGTATGTGTGTGTGTGTGTGTGTGTGTGTGTAACAGTGTGTTCTGTAGTCCGGATCACAGAAAGGCCTTCAAAAAAAAAAAAATGTTTCACCCAACTTCTCCTTCCTGCTTTAGTCACGGCTGCCTTCACTGAGGCGTTGGCATCGACGCAAACGCTGACATGTCTCTTCCTCTCTCGCTCCTATTTTCCTCTTCGTCCCTCTTTCATTTCTTTTATTTCCTCATGTGAATCCATTCATCCCCTCCCACCCCCCTCTCTGATCTTAAGAGCAGTCGCCACGGTGTTTTTCTGATAAAGTCTGATAGATAAACATGCTCTCTTACGTCCCTGAGGCCCTCCGCCCTCTCTCCCGAGAGCACACCCCTCCAAAGCACTTCCTCTGCTACAATTAGTCTGTAATAAATACACCCTGGCCTTAAAGTAGATAATGCACAATTCACTCCCACTCTTTCTTTCCTTTCACATTGAGTGCCACATTAGCTCGCCGTACATATCTGACTTTCTGCAGCGAAAGGAGAGAAAGAAGAGTGCGGTGATTTTTTTTTCTTCTTTTTTCTCTTCCCTCTTCCTCCCCAGGCACGCTGACGAAAGTGCGTGAGAACAATAGCCGTCATAAGGCCACTGAGAGATATTGTAACACACATGCGGAGAGTCACAAGCGTTTCCACTCCGGTCTGAGCTTCTTGATGGCTTTGATAAGATTAGTTTGCTTTCTTAAACAGGAAGTGTGCTGCTTAAAGAAAAAAAGAAAAAAGACACCGCCTGGTTGCATAATAAGTTTAACTACTTCTCAGAGAGCTGAAGTTCCCTTCAAACTCTTCAGATTAACGGCGAAAAAAGAAGAGATGCAGAAAGTGGGAGAGGGGAGAGATAGAAAGGGGGAGTTTATCAAAGTGATGGAATAAAGAGAGATTTAACACGGTCATATTAAAAAGACATGCAGCAGTTTCAATATTTAAAAATCCCATTTGCTTCGACAGAAGAGCTTTTTCATTCAAGAGCATATGGCAGCAGTACCTGTATCCAGCCTCTCTCTCTCTTATCTCCGTCAAAGACAAAGGGGAAGAAGAAGGGAGCGAGGGAGGGGGGCTGAGGGAAAAAAAGAAAAGAGAGACTTTCAAACAGACATTCAGACATTGAAGAATCATTCAATTATCGGCAGCATGATGTAAAATAATTACCTGACTCGCTTCCTGTAATGAGTGCTGCTAATTAGCCATAGACTTTTGTTTTAGAGAGAAAGTCCCAAACTCCCAACTGCAGAGAAGCTGTGAAAAGAAATGTTGTATGTCGAGGTAGCACCTCATCCATTCTCACACACACTCACGCACACACACACGCGCACACACACAATGACTCTTCACTATAGGCTCACTTGGCTTGAAGGCACAATTTACCTCCCAATGTATGCACACACAGCTCTCGGTAAATAGTCGAGAGTGCAAAAAAAATAGATCCTTCTTCTCTTAATTAGCTGTGTAACAATTAAAGTCTCCTCTTAGTAAATTGAACCTTTGTCTCCCTTTGCCTCCCTAGTTTGATTTCAGCACCTGTCACAACAACCCCTCCCTTTACCACCACCTCCACAGCCGCCACACACCCACCACTATTACCTCCAACCCCCCCCCCACCACCCCTTGACTGTAGTCATTATGCAAAACTCTACCAGAATGCGCCCAGCATGAGCGGAAGAAAACAGCAATTATTTCTGATATTCTGTTATTTAGGCCGTATTGACATTCAACTACTTTCTCTCCCTCTCTGTTTGTCTCCGTCTCGCTGCCGCCACCTGAGAAACAGAGTGAGACTCCACTCAGGTTTTTAGTCTCAGCCTTGAGTCGTGTATGTCATCACTGCAGTCACTCCGCAAGAGACAAAGGCAGCGCCGGCCCCATAATGTGACCCACAGAGTTCTATGTGTGTGTGTCTGTTTGCAGCGCAGAGGGTGACCAGTGATGTAAGCTGTGACAGATACACTGTGGTCATTGTCTCTCTGACCTCTTTCTTCCTGCAGTCTAACCATGCGTGAGTGCTCCGCACCGCCATGTTTCTCGTCTCACACACACACACATGCACCCACGCACTCAGTGTTGTGTGCCTTGGTTTTCTGACTGATTTGACAGGGAGAGGAGTTTAGTCACCAGACACGGAGCGAGACCGGAGCGCACAGGTGCGTTACAAAACATCAGAGCCAGGAGGAAACAGGTTTTATTGCAGCTTTTACCTTTGGATCTGTTAAAGAAGCACGTCCTTCATATGTGCTTTGAAAGGCTGCTATTCAACACTTACCAAAAGGACTGTATCAGCTAACTGATACATATCTGTTCAATACCTCGAGTCATTGCCAGTTCAGGGATACACAACAACAGTAAGAAACAAATCAGCTGCATTAGTTGCAGTATTAAATCAGGAGTGATGGAGTAAGTACAAGATGGAGCACGTTCACTATCCATATCGTGCCAATTACTATGAAATGTATTTTTATTTGTCACTGAACTTCGGTAAAACAGTGACTGCTTAACAAATGTTTGGTGCTATTAATCCCGCGCTCGCCGCTTTATTCGCTGCAGCGGGGGTCCGTCCACGCTGCTGTGACCGCTATTGTGGAGCACTCGGGAGGGGAGAGGTGCTCACAGATGTATATGCACACACACACACACACACACACACACACACACACAGACAGACAGACAGACAGAGACATCTGCAGGTCACCATCATCATAGTGGGAATAATACCAGGGATGGTTATCATAAAGGGAAGCTTTGAGCTCCCGGCCGTCTTGGGAAGATGATTTGGCTGGCCCGGAACAATGAACTGTGGGAATCCGCTTGTCCTGCATTGATCTTCCTCCCATGGCATCCCCTGCAAGGCTGTCAGAGCGATGGGCGGATAAAAAGGCCCACAACATTTTTCTTTCCCCCGCTCTCTCCCTCCCGGTGTCTTTCTTTTCTCTCTGTCGGGGGGGGGGGGCTCCCACTGATCAGCGGGGATGAGCTGAAAGTTGAACTACCTGTTGACAGGAGCTCTTAAACAGCCCTCAATGACATATTGTGCGAGAGAAAGCGGGGTGGAGGGGGTGGGGGGCAGGGGCTCCTGTTCATTCATATTTGTCACTGATCTATCGAGTCCGTGCTCTCATGAAGTCCTTGCTCATATTTTCAGGGGGTTATGTTAATCCCATGTTTTTTTATAATTTAATAAATGTTGGATGTTGTTTTTGTGTAAAACAAAAAAAGAAAAAAGAAAGATATCTCTTTTTTGGTTTTGTTTTAGAATTTGTCTGCTACAAATTGGTGCATAAGAATGCGGTTGGTGTTTTTGGCCAGCCAATCACAGCTCTGGCTCTTTCAGGCTCTTTCAGGCTCTAAGTAGTAGTAGTAGTAGTAGTAGTAGTAGTTTACAAATGATTGTAAATATATGTATTGAAAAAAAGAAATCGCATAAAAGTAAATGTTCATATTTGTAAGAAAAAAAACAATGTCCCCATATTTCGAATCAAATTCAGACGAGATCTGAACTGGGCCGTGTCGTCACCTCTTCTTCTTTTCCCCCTTTATTAAAGTCACAACAATCCATCTCTGAAGCTTCACATCTTTTTTTTTGCCGTTGTGGAGTTGCGCATTTTGATCAAGAGGCACCAGGGATGGGATGGAGTTCGGATTGGATCTGGCAAAGGGATTGTGTGACTGTCTTCCATGTGCAGTTCAGAGTGTTTTCGCCTCATTACAGAAAGTAATAAAGGAGTGAAGTCAAAGAGCGAGAGAGAGAGAGGAAGGAAAACAAGGCAGCTTCTTTATTGAATTAATTAGACGCCTCGCAAAGACCACCTGCAATAGAAACAAAACCCAAGCCAGGTAGAAACTCCTATCTGGTCTGTTCTACCTCTGACTCCAACCAAACCCACTTTTAGGCTGTTGCTGTCGGAAATGACGAGGAAGTTGTACTTTGAAAACATTTGAAAACAAATCATTTGGATTGTCCCAGCAGCTTATGCTTAGTATTTAGCATTCAACTCTGCATGTAACACATGGTAAACACCCACATTGTCCCTTCAACCACAGACCAGTGCAGCTGCAACCCCCCCCCCCCCCCCCCCCCCCCCCCCCCCGTCACATTAACGATTTGGTGGAAATATGATGGAATTCAGCGCATTGTGAATAATGATTGATTTGTTTAATGCAATGAATTACTTCATTAGGACTTAATGAGGTATTGCATTGTGATTAGTCGATGGGATCCGTGTCGATACATGTCAAAATAACAAAGTAAAGTCCAACTAATGGCTTTTCGATCCTTCAATTTCTCTCCATCTTGTCTTAAATGTCACAGCAAAGTTTTATGACAAAACTCGGGCCCTGAAAGTTAATTCAGGGAGTGTATTAGCTTGAAGTTGTTTATTTAAATATGAATTCATAATAGGTAGCTATTCCTAATATTGACACTGTCTTTCATATACTTTATGTGGTTACAATTAGGGAGAAACACATACAAATCCCTTATGCATTTATGATGCATGGTACCATTGATAAGACCGGAATGAACTGAGCACATTCAAATGCTGACTGAAATACACTTCCATTGTGTTACAGATACCACTTATAATTAAGCTGAGGCTCGTCGAGAAAAAAGAAAGAAAAAAGAGCAGAGGAGAAAAATGCATTTAGAGAAACTGAGTGAAATCAGTTTCTGTGCGCGTGCGCGACTGCGCGGAGGATTCTGTGTGTTTACGGGTGCACGTGGCGCTTTGCTGAATATTAAACCACAAACTATAAAGACAACAACTGAACCGTCGTGAGAAAAATGCTAAAGGAAGTCTTTGTGGTTTCAGAAGGTATCAGAGGGAGCCAATAGTTTTTAATGAGGCAGCATTGCTGTACATGCCAGGAAATGATAAGGTTATACAGGTTAGAGTAACGGCCGACAGATACTGTACCGGCATAGAGCTACAGAGTGGATGTGTTGTTCACATCGGAGTCGACACTGCCATGGCAGAGACACTGAGGCATAATGGGGACAAAGTGGCACCAAGTCTTTCCTTAATACAACGGGTAAGAATGACAAACCTGAGCCTCTATCTTCTAAAAGCAGAGTACAATAATACTGCGTACAGTTGTTTTCTTCCGTGCATTTGATGTGTATTTCTGCTGTGGAGTCGTAACAGTCAGGGTGAGCTGTTGTTGTGATATCTGTGGGCAGCCATTTGACAGCGCCGGGTGAGTCGCACTAGTGTCTTTTAGAGGGCATGCGCATATTGAATTGTTGTCTGTAGTCAAAGGGCTGTGTATGAGTGCGTGTCTTTGCCTGTGTGTGTGTGTGTGTGTGTGTGTATGTACTTGTACATCACCCTCAAATTCCTCGTATGTGTGTGTGTGTGTGTGTGTGTTGATATGAGCAGAGGGAGGATGTCACATAAGAAATGTCCTTTTTAATCAGGGGGAAAAAATATAAAATGACTGGGGAGCGGGGCGAGCATATTAATGTGTCTCATTTGCATACGCTCGTCAGCCAGGATACGTTTATAAAAAAACACAAACTGGATTCGTCAGTTCGCTTCACATTATTCCATTGTCTATCTGCCTTTGTTATATGTTAAAGATAAAGGCAGAAATCAAATTGAAGAAAAGGGCAAGCTGCTATCTCCCCAAATGAGCAACAGCTCATCAGCCTAGTTTAAATCACAGATTTCTATTCCAAAAGGCAGCCGCCTCCGTAAAAAGGGCCCATTCAAATAAGGTCTCCTCCGATATATGCACACCCCGTGATGAGAAGCTGGGGGTGTCACATAAATACAATTTAAAACCCAAGCCATTCAAAGCAGTCTAACAAAGTTTTATCTTTCTCAGCAATTCTCTCCCAATATTATTCTCACCATAAATGTACACATATACAGCATGTATATGTGTATGTCTTCAATCAAGTATACATTTTTTTTATTATTAGTCTTTTACGATGCTTTATTTCTTAGATGAGCGCAGCATTATTCAAGTCACACGAGAGCACGGCCATAACGTCAGTCGTAAATTTAAGTGGGCTTTGACAGGGGCATATCTTGCTGTTCCCCATAAGCCTGCAGAACATAGCATGCCCATTATATTCTTGATGAATTCAGTAAAATTGCTTAAGATACTTGCGGGGGGAAGAAAAACAAGGAGAATTCAAAGGGCAGCCCACAAGTGTCACATTCCTTTAAACACAAGTGGAAGCTGCTCACAGTGTCTAATTCATGTCCGCAAGATTAGAATCCACCATGGACAGTGTGTTGGAGGGGCCGGTGGGTAAAAGAACAGGCACCCCTTATGTCTGCCAACCTCCTACTGACGGGCGATAGTGACGGAAGAGGGCAAAAATTCAAATGAAGGAGAAAACAAATGAGCCAAGCACAATGTGGAGTCCTCCCTGCTTTCGACACATACTGTAGGTGGAGAGAGAGAGAGAGAGAGAGAGAGAGAGAGAGAGAGAGAGAGAGAGAGAGAGTCTTGAAGAACCTCAGTTGCCCTTTTTGCCTATAAAGTGTATACCGAACATGTGTGCACATATTTTGAATGTGGGTGTGCCCCCATTGCTGCCAGATTGTGTCCATAAGCTGAATAAAATGATCCCACTTTTCTCTAAAGTTAACTCACCTACTGCCAGTGCTTTACACTGCCTCTCCATGAACGAATTTCTTTTGATGATTATAATCATGCGTTATAGCACAGTGGCTTCCACAGCATACTAATCAGCTGAATGAGATATTATACAATATTTTATTGACCAAAGCAGAACCGTGGTTATTGTTTCTGAGGGTTTGACCCCTGCCAGCAACCAGAGGAAGTGTGCAGATAGATGTGTATACCTCTCCATCTGGAGAGCAGATGGATCTGCATTAAAAGCAATGTTATTATTATTTTTTGGGGGGGTTATTTGTTCACTGATGTTACACATATGAAATGGATACACTTTCACTGACAGTACAACAGAAAACATTGGTATGTTTGGTTGCGTTACAGCAACCCTGGACTACAACGTTGCTCCGTGTCACACAGCAGGCAGAACAAATACAGTCAATGCTACCTGCTTTTTCCTCTCAACCGTGTGTCAACCAATGCAACTTTGCAACCCGTTCAACACAGCCAACTGTTGTTTTCTCTATCCTAGAAACTATAAAAAAAGATCGAGGTAGAGAGAGGAAGACAAGCAGAGAGAGCGAGAATTGGGGGAATAGAAAGAAGCAGAGGGAGAGCAAAGTGATTCACATCAAATGTAGTGCGCATCTTTAATGGAATTTTGCGCCAAGACAAGTGTCGTGGCAACAAGATAAGACTGTTGTGTTTACTGGAGTAACCCCTTGGCTTTAAGTGCTATTGTTAATATCATAATTGTAGTATTGCGGTGGCTCCCCGACAATGCCGTTGCTCCGTTTCATTAAGGCGTGTAATTGGAGGAATTCTGATAGGATGGGCACAAGTAGCTTAATTATACACTGCTCACTGTGTTTACAGAGTAATTATTTCATCCAAAATGGTGTTACATTTTGAAAAAAGTTATATGGAGTCACAGCATTTCTCCAGGCCCTTGGAGCTGACAATTCTTGCAGTGCTCTATGCATCAAAGTCAATACATTTTATTTCCCTTCACTGGGTGACACAGCACAGGTGTTGTTTTTCCTAAGAGAAGAATCACATTAGCCCTGAAGATGTGGATGGATAATATCATATTTGCAATCTGGGAAGCAAATACTAAGAGCACCATGCCAAAGTATTTTTCAAATGCATTTTTTTATGTTTTTTTGTCTTTTACTTTTTCTGAAACCTCCATTGTTTGAAACTATTTCTAGTTATATTAATTCTAAAATGTTTCCTTCTTTCTGTCTGGTTTTACAGGATGGAGGACTCTAGTTTGTGTCTTGGTGTGTCGTCAGCGGTGCCTGACACTGATGCCCATCTGAGCAATGCTGTGTTAAATGGCCGCTACCCCATCAGCCAAAAGCTTCACCAGCTTACTGCCCAGTTAGGACACGCCTTTCCTGACCTACACCGCCCACAGCAGATCCCTGAAGAGAAAGCAGCCACACCTTTGGACGAGAAGACCCACCACGCGGCCCTGGCCAGTCAACCTATCAGCAGTCAGATGGCCCTGCTCGCCAATCAGCTTAACCGAGACATTGACGCAGGGGCACTAAGTGGGTTGAACGGGCGTGTTGACCTGCAGCAGTTTCTCAACGGCCAGAACTTGGGCATCATGTCCCAGATGAACGATATTGAAGATGACGCCCGCAAGAATAGGAAGTATCCCTGTCCACTGTGTGGCAAGCGCTTCCGTTTTAACAGCATCCTGTCACTGCATATGCGCACACACACAGGAGAGAAGCCCTTCAAGTGCCCCTACTGTGACCACCGAGCGGCTCAGAAGGGCAACTTGAAGATTCACCTCCGCACCCACAAGCTGGGGAATCTTGGTAAAGGTCGCGGCCGTGTCAGAGAGGAGAATAGGCTGCTGCATGAGCTAGAGGAGAGGGCCATCCTTAGGGACAAGCAGATGAGAGGGAGCGGCAGTCTCCTCCAGACACCCCCAACACCCCATTTGAGCCTCAATAGCAGCTCTAACACCCATCAGCAGCAACTAGGCTCAGCCTGTGGCCTCCTGCTCCCCCCCTCTGGCCTTGCCACTCCAGACCCAATTCCCCAACCCTCTTCTTCACCCAAGCCGGCTGGCACCCAGGATGAACAGTCCTTGAACCCCACTACAGGCTTCCGCTGTACCTTCTGTAAAGGGAAGTTCAAGAAGCGTGAAGAACTGGACCGCCACATCCGCATACTCCACAAACCCTACAAATGTACCCTGTGTGAGTTTGCTAGCTCCCATGAAGAGGATCTGATAAGTCATGTGGAGAAGGCCCACATCACAGCCGAGAACACACAGGGTACTGGTGGTGCCGGTGGCACGCAGGTGGCCACTGAATTCCGCTGTGAAGTGTGTAGCCAGGTGTTCAGCCAAGCTTGGTTCCTTAAGGGCCACATGCGCAAGCACAAGGACTCCTTTGAACACTGCTGCCAAATCTGTGGCCGTCGCTTTAAGGAGCCCTGGTTCCTCAAGAACCATATGAAGGTGCATCTCAACAAGCTGGCCATCAAGAACAAGCCACACCAGCCCAGTGAGCAGGACATGGCTGCCGTCAATAGCATGAGCAATCTAGCTCAGGAAGCTCATGCCAACCTTTACTCCCGCTACATCTCCTGTCTTCAGGGAGGCTTCCTCTCACCAGACAAACAGGGCCTGAGTGAGCAGCATCAAATGTTGGCTAAAGCAGGGATAGCCATGAAGGAAAAGGAGATGCTAGGGAAGCTGCTGGGGCCAATGGCAGGAGGTATGGGCCATGGGCTGGGAGAAAATGAGAAGCGCTCACTCCTGGGTTGTCTCAACCTTGTGCCACCACTGAAGTCGAGCTGCATGGAGCGCCTCCAAGCAGCTGCAAAAGTGGCAGAGATGGACTCCCTCAATAGCTACCAAGCCTGGCAGATAATGGCTCGTGGCATGGCTATGGACAGGGCTTTCATGCCTAAGGAGCAGCACCAGCATCATTTACCCCCAGGGCAGGAAGATGAGATGGGTGGTGCTGGAGCCTTGGCATCCTACTCAAAGGATAAACAAGACTACTTGATTGCTTCCAATGATAGCTCCAAGCAGAAGCAGCTCTCGGAGGCCTTGCAGGGCTCCAAGGCCGGTGGCGGAGCCATGATGTCCATGAAGGAGGATGGAAGAGGCTTTGACAGTCACCGTGACATAATGTCTGTCCACGGTAGTTCCGAGGCTCCTGGAGTCCTGGCTGGCTTGGGAAGCCCACACATTGACTACAGCCTCTCCGTCCTGAAGGAGAAGCCTTCAGAATGCCCCGACTGTGGCCGGGTCTTCAGAACCTACCATCAAATGGTCGTCCACTCCCGCATTCATGGCAAAGACAGGAGAGGCATTGAAGAAGCGATCCAGCAACAAGGTCTGGACGAACGGCGTGGATCAGCCAGTGACCCCGAGTCCCAGTCCATCAGCCGCTCCACCACTCCTGGTTCATCCAATGTGACGGAGGAAAGCGGAGCTGGAGGAGGACACTCCCAGACAGGAAGTGTCCAGGATGACAGCCCACATCCCTCCTCACCATCTTCAGGTAAGAAAAAATAGAATCAGACAATGAATGACTTTTTCTTTAGTCAGTCTGTAGATGAAGGGATCCAAATTCTATCCGTACTTGTGAATTATGTTTCCTTCTTAATTCAATGTTATTGTCACTGTTCCAGAATTCTACCTACATAGTTCCCAATAAGAATCCCTTTTAAGCGTGTCTAGATGTGTGTATCTATCTTTGTGTCAACTCCATCTCTTTAAAACGGAATGCAAAATAACCCAAATACCTACCAAAGAATTACAGCCACACATTCCTCACATTACTCGGATACATAATGTCTTTGCTCAAATAACCACACACCCTCACACACCCACAGAGTGGTTTACTTGACACACACACACACATACAGCGGGAGTACAAACAAATACAGAGATTTATTGAGTTGAAGTAAACCCTGTACTGCACATATCATATATACTGTAATGTACAGATATGAGTTGTATCACTTGACATAGAAACAATTGCCCCCTGACACTGCTGTGTTGTTGCTACCATTTACATTGAGCCAAACAGAAGACTCTAGAGGACTCAATACAGGAATAGTTGCGCTCACCATAGCATTCACATGTGCAGGTTAGCAGTCTGTATCCCTGCGGAACGAGAGTAAAGACGGGAAGCGTAGGGACAAAGTCGTTTTAACCACAGCGATTAACAAATGTCTCTAATAAACATGTTGAAGACAACCATACCCCTCCCCTCTCCATACCCAGCAAACACAGGCCGGCTGGGGCTAGATAAGTGTATGTTTAGTGGGATTAAGGGAGGCTCGTTGCTAATGATTACACAAGTTTTTAAAGGTAACTTTCGCTTGCTCCTCAGGGCACTATGCTAGCGTTAAGAAGCTCGCGCGGTAATTAGGTCACGACTACGCGATAATCAGTCGGTTTAAGCTAAACAAGACACTAATTAAAGATATACATATAAAGCAGGTCAAAAAAACAGTGAACTTCATTTGCAAAAGCGAGGATGTGCTTTTAAGTCTTTTGAGAAGGAGAAAAATATAAATAAATATAAATATAAATCAGAGTGGCTTAGCTTAAGGCTGTAAGCAACTTAATTCCACCAGTGGAGACAAAATTGTTTATTTATTCACAGAGGCATGAAGTCCTTATCGTGCCCGTGTAGTGTGATGGGTTTGAACATGGGACAGGCTATGTTTATTTTAATCTAAGAAATAATAACAGACAACCCCCCACCCCAATTAGGAATTAATGAAAATGAGAGTGAGATAAAAACCTATTTTCTTTATAGAGACTATTAAACATTACACTTTCTCAACAGGGTGGGGGTGTAGCGGATGTAATTATCTTCTGAATTTTAATGCTGGAAGTTTCTCTCTCTCTCTCTCTCTCTCTCTCTCTCTCTCTCTCTCTATCTCTCTCTCGCTTTCTCTCTCTGTCTGTCTCTTTTGACTCAAGCACTTTGAATCCGATGAGTAGAGCTTGTGGCATTTCAACAACTTCAGAAGTAACATCCAGTGTGCGGTATACAAAATAAAACAAGCGAATTACAGTAAAATAATAATTGAGAAATAAAAACCATTAGCATTTACCACCAAATGCTAACAAAGCACGAAGAAATACATTCGATTTAGCTGAGTGGTTAAATCTCGCCCCCTGGGCACCATCTTTGGAGGAGGGGGCGTAGGATTAAAGAAAACTATAAATACAAAATTAAAATAGTGTATCGACAACTTTGCACAAGAAAAAAAACAAAAAGCCTGCTGCTCTCCACAAGGCCTTAATGTTGCCATTCTTTGTGTTGTTTGTGTACTGGTAGTGTGTCTCACCTTGAGTCATGGGCTACACTGCTTGATACAGTGGCTCTATTCAAGCTCTTTGTCAATATGCCACTGTCATATCTGAAAGCCATGTCCTCACATTGTTATCGCGCAGCTTTGTGAGTGTGTGTGCCAAAATAGGATGTCAAGCCGTAGTTAACTGCTCGGGAGCATGGCAGAAGTGGAAAATAGATTCGTGATATAATAAAATGGTGAGGCATGCCCTGATCTGAACAGACCGGGGTGCAGTTTTACTGTACGAAAATGTGAGAAGTAAACACATTTGACATCAAATATTGATAAATATGCTGGTTTTGCTACTTCCTGCTTTTTAGTTTTTCTTTTTTTTATCAGACGTAGCGAAACTTGTCTCTCTTCGCAACTTACACAACGTGATTCACGTTTGGAGCTCAGGGACTCTCAAATTAGAAGCTTTGATGTGTGAGAAAAGAAATGTGTCTCTCATGTGAAGAAAGGTGTCAAGTTTCTCCTCTGCATGTTTGTTGTGTGTGTGTGTGTGTGTGTGTGCGCGTGTGCTTTACAGTATGTGTTCATGTCACACTGTTCTGTAGTGAACAGGATGTGGCTACCGTACCATTGTCTTTATCTTAATATCTAAGGTTTGAAAAAAGAAGGGCTCATCAAACCTCTCCAAGTGTGTAGGTGTGTGTGTGAGTGTGTGTATCTGTGTATGTGTGAGCCGCTGCCCCGCCACCTACCCACAGCGATTCTGAGTTTAAACTTGAATTATAGTAATCAAAAATAACATCTCAACTGTGAAAGAAGGTCAACACCGCCGCTTTTGTCTTTTGAGACGGCGCTTGTTTAAAGGCAGGGAGTGAAAAAAGGGAGAACGGAGGAAGAAAAGAGCAGAAAAAACAAAGGCCTCTGTCAGAGATGTCCTTTAAAGACCTTCCGTACTACAATATAGCTCCACGGCTAACCTCGAGCATGTTTCTCATTCAATACAATTCTTGATTTCTTTAAAGAAAACAAAAGAAGTAATTACATTTATGCCCATCACCATCTTTTTTTTATAAATGTTCTTATCCTTGGACTGTCTTCACCTCAGCGTTATTGTTTCCCCGCTTATCCGGCCTCAAAGGAGAGAAAACACACTGTGCAGTGTAGTAGTAACGTTAGGAATGTTCGGCAACAGGTACTTGATGTGAACGCATGTGCAAACACCCGCTGCTGAGAAAAAAAGCCTTTTTTGTTTTTGGCTAGCTCTTACATGCAAATAACCCCACCATTGAAAATCCTCATTTTCCACGATTGCGTATCTCCATTCTGCTGCAACAATGTAGGAAAAATGTAGCTAAATATGTAAAAAATAGGCTTTGCTGCACGCATGTAAGGCCTAAAGCAGTTCTTCTTACATGCACCTCCACAACCTTCCCACTCTACCCCTAAACCCCTCTCCCACCTCTTGGCTCCCGGCTGTAAAATGCTCTATACACTCCCTCTGTTTCTCTCTCTTTCTCTCTCTCTCTCCAGAGAATCCCCCGTGTCTACATTTTTTTTAAGAGGAACAGCATTTTAACATGGCAAGGATTAGCCTGCATATCCCTGGTCTTTACCGCGGCTCAAACAAGCAGGCAAAATGCTCCATACAAATTGAAATTGGATTTGCCAACTTGACGCCTTAGGTTATAAAGCATGGATATTCATCTAATTGCGTCGGTACAATGGGGGCGTAATTACACATGCGGACAAACTGTTACAGTGTAATTACTGTGTCATTAACAGGGAATAAAGTAGAGTTGAACAAGATCCAGACTGCTATGAATATGCATGGCGACGAACCCGATCTCGCTAGCTATTATCTGCTAATATGAGATAATTCGAGTTGTCAACAGGCAAACATCAAAGAGGATTACCTTTTAACGATATTTATTGATGTTATTTTATCGTCTATGTCAGTCCAAAGATCACTATATGTCACACATCTGCCGTCTTTCTTTCTCTCTTCCTCCACTGTGACTTAAAAGTGTGTTTGCTCACGTAGGTTTCACCTGCAGTGAAAGTAGTTGTTTACAGTTCTAGTTCATTCTGGAGCCACGCCCTAACTTAAAGTAGTGTTAGTGAGAATGAAGTGACGATGAAGAGAATAGCATTGCATACTATAAATCATAGCCCAACCCCCCTCCCACCCCCTGACCTACATACGTAAGTTAACTTACATAATGTACGTAACTTATGTCACGTATGCAACAAGCTTAATTTGCTCCACGTGCTTAACGTAATTAAGGCACTTGACTTATGTATGTCAAAATGCGGGACTTGCACCCAGGAGACCGCTGTCCATGTCCCGTGTGAGTTACTTAAGGTTACTTAACTTACGTCACATGTGAAACATATTTAATTTGTGTCTCATACATAATGTGCTTAACTTACGTACGTGACTCAATTTCCATAACAAACATAGCTATTCGAACCAGAACCATGATCTTTTCATAAACCTGACCAAGTTGCTTTGTTTGAATTCACAACGTGTCGAAGTCTATCACACTGCCCGTTGAAATACCACACTAAGAGGATACCCAGTGTGTTTCAAAAGTAATGCCAAGGGGTCCTGACCAAGCATCCGCATGGGATTAGTTACAACTGTTGAATCAACAGATCAACCAGGGTAGGTAGAGCTTACCTATTGTCAAACTGAGCCACATTTAGCATACCGTTACTCACTACGAGAAGCCAGAATACCTACCACCTCAACCAACACTTTGAAAAGGAGGCCAGCCCTCCGCTAGCGTGCGCGCCTTAATATACGACTGTAAAACTGTGTGCATTAAAAAAAAATAATGAATTTCGTCTCGTTTTTTTTCCTGGTTTTCTCCCCTCTGCATAAATTACTTTTTCTTTGTAATTGACATCCGTTCCTCTGCTGCTCCCCCACCCCTCGCACCATTCTTCTTTTCTCTATAATCAGGGAACTCAGTGGTTACAAAACCTGAGCTTTCTACCCCCCACTCATTTGTAGGAGTCTGGCCTGTCATATCTGTATTTTTTTATGTGTCACCAAACTTAAATAGACAGTCATTGTGTTGCAGGCACAATCGTTCCCCGAGCTGCATTTTTGTACAGTAGGTCAGGACTCTGGTGTCTGGTAAATGATAAAAGTTCTATTCAAACGCACTAATTGTCAGTGTGCCGCGCTGATTGACATGTCTCGGATAAATGCAGACTTAGTATTTTTGTACACGCTTGCACAATATAAAAGGCCAATTTATTTCTCTGTTCTTCTTTCTCTTATTCCTCGCACAGTTCATTTGATTTCTCTCTTCCTTTCTTGCTCCCTTCCTCCCTCCCTCCCTCCCTCTCTCTCTCTCTCTCTCGCTCTCTCTCTTTCCCCTGCCCCGTCTTTCAGACTCAATTTGTAAATATTACCCATGGTGGGAATTAGCCCAGGCTTTTTAGATATTTTAAAATTCCAATTGTATTCCAACGAGTGTGTTTGATCGAGGGGAAGGACTGCGAGCCGGGGTTTGCTCCTCAGTATTCCTGGGTGGCTATCAGTGGCTAGCCGTGTCCTTATGAAACATTTATCAGCCCGTTTTATGTCTTAATGATCACGTTAGGATTCCCCGCTTGGTTATGAAGCCGGGACAGTGGAAAAAAATGGACTGTTGAGAGAGTGAAGGAGAGGCGATGAAAAAAGAAAAAGAAAACGGCACAGGCAATCCAGAAGGGAGAGGCTGAGCGGAGTGAGAAAAAGGGAGATGACAGGGCATCACATTCCTCAGTAAACAGCATCACATTATGCCATCCACTCTTTTCAACTCCAAATCTTTGCCAAAACATAGCTTACCTTTCTCCTGGAACAAGCTGGCTCTCTCACACACACACACACACACACACACACACCCTCCTCCCTCTTCTTCTGTCTCCCCCATTCCTTTTTATGTTTTTATAATTAAAACATAATATTTATCTTTCCATAACAGAAGGCTGCCTTACTCCGTCAGGTAGACTGTTTGCATATTAATATTCTTAATACATCAACAAGCTATCTTCTCCGGTGTCATTGCTAAAACGGAGCGAGAGCGGAGGAAGAGAAGGTGACTCACTCAAACGCAGCTCCTTTACTACACTTTCTGAAATGCTGGGGAAACTCAACTTGATTGAACATGCGGGAGAAGAGACTCAAAAGTAACAGGGAGAGCCTTAAAAAGAGGAAAAAGAAGAAAAAGCAAGAGACAGAAAGACGTGAATTAACATCACTGTTGCAAACTTGCGCTGGAGTGTGTGTTTACCCAGCCTCGACCTCAGGATGCACATGTAAATGCACTGACTAAATGCGCATTTGTTCCTCCTTCAGTCAAAACTACCAAGCTGGGAAAACAAAAAAAAAGTTTCTCTTCTTTCGATTGTTTTCATGTGTGTGCTTAACAGCGGGGTTGGAGGGACGGAGGGGAGGGCGAAGCTCAATGAGGGCGAATGCCAAGTTCCCTTTTCTCTGTCGGCTGACAGCTGCCTGACTCCGTCAATGTGGAATTCCTGTGAAATGAGGCAGGGCTCTCTCGGTCAGGGAATGCAAATGGCCGGCGGTGGACGGTCAGCGGCGTGGATGGGGTGGGGGGTGGATTGAGGGGCTGTGGGGGAGTTGTTTGAACAAGTTAACTTGGGCGTGATTGGGGTTCCTCCTGTGTATGAAAGAGCAAGAGAATACATTGACCTTTGCCTCATTAAAAATGGAGGGGCCAGGCATGTGATGCCATGAGCGAGGAATCTCTCGCTTGCTGTTTTTTTTTTTTATCCCCCCCCCACTCATCCTCCCCACTTTCTCCTCTTCTCCCTCTCCTCGCTCTGTCATTCTCTCATTTTGCCCCCTCCTTCCCCGCTCCCCTCTCAATCTCCTCCTCTTAACCCCATTGACAGGTCACATAAAAAGCCTTTTGTGTCAACATCAGGGTGCTGACACGAGAGCAGAAAGCGACATGAAAAATACGCTGTTTTTCTTACTTGTAGCTACCTCCTCGTCACAAAGGGGAGGGAGAAGGGAAGGGAGAGGGAGAAGGGTGGAAAAGTGAGGGAGGAATTAAGTCCAGGGATTAAGATCTCTGAGCTTTCGTTTTTTTTATTTTTTCACTCTCTCCCCCTGCCACATTCCAATTGTTCTTAAAATATTTGGCAATGTCAATTAGTAAGTGAGCAGAGCTAGCTGATGAACACAATTTTCCAGGCGACTGAGCACCCTATTGTTGTGGAGCGAACAGCAGATTTCTGAGGTCATTATCATTCCCTGTTAGCCGTGCCCAGCTGCTCTCCTCTTGGCTCCAGCCAAACTCCGCTCTGCTCTCTCCCTTCCCCTACTGCTCCTCTCCTCTCCTCTCCTCTCCTCTCCTCTACCCCCTCCTCGCCCGCACCACGTTCACCAGTTCAGAGCTGGTTGATAGCAGGCAGCAACAGGGGGCCTTCAGCAAGAGGAGTGATGGGAGGAGCTGGCTCGGGGTAAAGAAAGGAGGAGAGAGTGAGATGGCTATAGCTGGAGAGCGGGGGAATACAGTAAAGGCAAATGAGCGAGGGGAGGAGGATGTGAAAAAAGCGAAGAGGGGCAAGCGGTACGAGGGAGTGGGCATGCTCGGATCAGGCGGCGACTGAACGCAAGGGGGAGCATGGGAAGAGTGAAAGAGGAAGGGAGGACAGAGATGATGTGATATCGTAGTTTAGACGTGCAGTCTGAGAGATGGAGCCTTTGAAAGTGGAGAACACGGTGAGCATCACAGACGGAGGAAAAAGAGGGTCAAGCCTTCTACTTACACTTAGCGTTACATTCATCAAACCTACTTGAGGTTTATGGTAATAAGTTATCTTGCATTTTACCTTGTTGTGTAGAACCTAGCTGATGGTTTTGCTCATCAAGTGATTTAAAACACGTTGGCAGGAGTGCAGAAGAAAAGCCGCTTCAAGAGATGTAATCGTACTGAGAAGTGTTCTTTTCTTTCAAAATTGTCTCGAGTGACCTCAATTAGGAAACATCATACACTCTGTACTTAAAGCTATTTTCATTACAGAGCAACGGTGCGCTAAAACATATTGCCGTGCCTCACAGTGCAGTGAAAAACACATTCCTGCTGTTACACTGTTATTCAAAAGAATTTCAAAGAGTTTCTTTCACAAAGCATCCAGATATCCGCATCTTTCAGTTTTCAGTTGTTGTTGTTGAAGAAATGATGAAAGATCCCTTTTACTCAAAAAACAAACAAACATAGATGGAGTAAATCAAAAATCTTCTTTGTGCTTGCCAGTCGTACTTCTACATCTACATATATGCCTTCTTACCCTCTTCCTCCACCCTACCTCACCCCCCACACACCACCGCCACATCCCACCCATGGGTGCCCTCCCCCATCCCTCGCGCTGCCATCTTTTCCACAGCAGATTTACACGTCTTAGAAAGCAGAAGACGTGTATTTTTTAACCTTTGTCATTATTTGTCACAGGGACCAATTGAGATTAACATCCCGTCCCCGCCAAATTAAAAGCTGTTGCGTGGTTAAAACTCTGTAAACAAGTAAAACTAGTTGTAAGCAGTCAAAATAAAGGAGAACACCACCATGAATCCATGAAGAGACCATCAGGGTTCATGACTCTTTACCGTACACCCTCATGTTGCTCTTGCCCCTCTTTGTCCAACCTGTAGAAAGTTTGCGTTAGTTAACGCTGGTTGGTTGTGGGTATCTGGGTTTATCTGAGTGTGTGTGTGTGTGTGTGTGTGTGTGTGTGTGTGTGTGAGAGAGAGAGACAGAGAGAGACAAGTGAAAAAGGGCGAGCGGCATCAAAGCGTTGCTCTCAGCTGCAGCTGCCAAGCTTCCTCGTCCCCAGTTAGCAGCCATCCAGCTGTCAGGCTGCGCGAAGAGGAAGAGAGGGGGGAAATCTCTCACCAGCCATATGGTCCCCAGTTCTGTCGGAGACACTCTACGCTCCGTGGGCAAATGGCAAACTCATATATCTAATCAACACTCTTAATATCCAGACCTGAGACCCAGGATATCTGAGTCTTACTTTTCAACAACATGGCAAAAGAGAGTGTGCGGGATACGACCAGGCACCAGGAGTGTGTTGGCACACGGGTTACAGGGTAGTGGTGCGTACCGTGTACGTATACGTTCATCTTTAAGGATAATGCCGGCATCATTCTATAGTTCTCTTATTCTCAACGACTCGTATGTAAAGACCAAGATCAACAACGCGTTAATCTTCCCCACTCAGCCTCTCAGCCCCCGAGCACATTAGCTCCGACTGAAGATGTAAATCTAGGGGAAAAAAAACAGGGTATGAAAATGATTATATGAAAAAAGAGAAGCAAGATCATTTCCTAAAACAGCTGGGCAGTATATGTTTTAGCAACTATTACTCCTATGCAAGTGAATAGTGCGTTTGAATAGTGGGACTATATTCAGCGGTGGATATACACACATTTGGTTGAACTAATTATTTATTGTCAGCAGGTACAATCTTCCACTAATTCCTTATTTTACCATACATTTTTAAAGATCTTTTGAAGTCAATTTTTTTCCTGCATTGTTTGGCTGTAATTTGTTTAAATTTTTTTTTGTCATAATAATGATAAAAAAAAATCTTCCAGACCATCATTTGTTGTGTTTCTAAACCGTTTTCTATGAATGGCCTTCTCTGTCCAAATACTAAAATGCGTCTTTGTACGTCCAATAAGCATCTTTTTAAAAGTATTTTAAGTCGGTTACCGTTGATTTGTCCATTTAGTATCATCTTCTGAGCACTGCCCACATTTAGTTGCAGAAACTGGTAATCATGAGTGATTACGATGCCCATATTCATGGTCGTGAAGTAACATGTCCCCCATTGCAATGCTGGGGCTCACTGGTGTGTTGGTAATAGATTTTAATAATAATAATAATAATACATTTTATTTATATCGCGCTTTAAAAGGCACTCAAAGACACTTTACATGTTAAAAACAGAAACAATAGAAGCATTTATAATAAGAACAAAATATACGACATAACAGTAAGAAAAAAATAAAATAAAATAAAATAAACATGAAAAGAAAGAAAGAAAACATACATGACTGACTTTAGAGGTTAAAAGCAGATTTGAATAGGTGAGTTTTAAGTGCAGTTTTGAAAGTGGCAAGTGACGAAGAATGTCTGAGGTGTTGGGGCAGGGAGTTCCAGAGGGAGGGGGCAGCAACGGAGAAGGCCCTGTCCCCCCAGGTCCGATGCTTGGACAGAGTAGGGGGGGTAAGGAGGTTGGCGTCAGCAGATCTGAGGTTGCGGTTGGGAATGTGATGGTACAGGAGGTCCGAAAGGTATGAAGGGGCAAGGTTGTGGAGGGCTTTGTAGGTGATGAGGAGGAGCTTGAACTGGATTCTTTGCTGTATGGGGAGCCAGTGGAGGTTTTGAAGGACTGGGGTGATGTGGTCTCTGGTGCGGGAGTGGGTGAGCAGACGGGCAGCTGAGTTCTGGATGTATTGTAGTTTATTGATGATTTTGGTCAACAATGATGATTTTGGACAACAATGGAGCTCTGTGGCACAGAGGTAGAAGATGTATCTGGCTTTCGATACACAGTCAATACGCGTAAGAAGGATAAATTCATTGTGGTTGCAGTTTTTATTCATGTTTTTTTTGTCTACAATAAGAGAAAAGCAGACCCATTCTTCCAGTTTCCAACTGTTTCAGCAGTGGAGGTTAAGCTGACGTCATTGCACGCGGACTTCCCAAATGAAGTGAACTCTCCAGACGCTATTCTGGTCGTCTTCCAATCCGAAACATTATCGTGACAGTAATATGTGCAGCGGATTGACTTGAACCCTTCTTTTAGTTGAGCAGAAGCCGTTAGCTTTAGCACAGCTAGCCCCAGAGAGCACGGGCTTTGTGCTGTATCCGTTAGCGGGATGCTACACCTGCTCATCTAATCCTGGCAGGCCTCCGCCTCCAGTCTCTCCGGCTGCAGAGCAACGGGCGCCTTATGGCACGGCAAGCCGCGCCGAAACGCACGGAGGTTTTATCGGCATTACAGCGACATAGCTGTGTAAAGCTTAAACAACCCCCCTCCCCCTCCCCCTCCTCGGCGGGACTGAAGAGCCCGTACCCCCCTCCTCGGGTTTTTCTTTTAGGCAAACAGCTATTAGTGTACACGGATGGAGCGTGTAGACTGCAGTGGAGGTAGTGGATGTAGTAATTGGTATGTGTGGGAGAGCGAGACAGATAGAGACAAAGACGGAGAAAGTAGAGTGACGCGGAGGAAGAGAGACAGCGTGAGAGGGAGGAGTGGGGGGAGAGAAAGAGAGAGAGCGAGAGCTGAAGCTGGGGTGAGAGGGGAGAAAGAGGAGTGATCCAAGTCCCACAAATCTTTGCTCAACCCAACAACCTGAAGCAGAGGCCATTAAAAGGCAGGGAGAGCCGGGCGAGATAGCAGCCGAGATGGATACGGCGGCGGCGATGGTTTGGAGGGACGGTAACTTTAATGGCCCCACTGGGTTTTTAATGAGTGTTGTGCCCCAAACAAAACGAGCTAATTAGTGTTATCATCCATATATCAGACCCTACACACACCCATGCGTTCTCCGGCAGACACATCCACACTCCGCTGTACGCACTCGCCAAAAAAGCCAGTTTTTTTATTCCGTCTATTCCTTTTACTTTTCTGTACGCAAGCTTAATACAATTTAGTTTTACCCATTTTTTTAAAGAGGGAATTTAACCATCACAGGTTCATTCCTTTGTGATTTCGATTGTCTCAACCTATGCGTCCACACTCTCATACAGAGCCATTTCATCCCGAAGTGTCCCCCCCCCCTTCCTCCTGCACGCACTTTCAAACCCACAAGGCCGTGCCCTGTTTGCGAGAGGAGCGATTATGTCTACACTGGTTTAAAAGCAAGGATAACAATGCCACAAACGGGCATTTGAGAAAAAAAAAAAAAAAGGGCTCAAGCCAATATCCCGGCATTTGGACTCAAGCCGCTGTTACCTGCTCGTAAGCCGCGTGTTTGTCACGCCATCGCCTCTGGTTGACCATGCCGCCCCACCAGCCCCCTCACTTTATTTCTCTTGCACTAAGCCTATTATAAAATCAATAAACAATTGAGCTTTTTTTTCTCCCCAGTCCTTTTAAATCTTTTTTCTCCTCTATATATCCTCTGAGATGAAGGGGAGGCATGCAGGCGGAGAGCGCTGGGTGAAAAAGAAAAAAAGAAAAGAAAAGAGAAACACAGCTCAGTAACCCCTTGCTTTCAAAATCTTGAAGTCAAGTGAGTTTTTAGTGTCCATGTCAGTTATTATCCAATTGTGTCGATTCCAGCTGTGAGCTTTGCAGACCTGGTTCTGACCCTCAGATCTATCATTTGCACTAAAACATAGTGGTGGGAAAGGGCACCTCTGATGCGATGCACACATGAGAGTGCACACTTTGGTTTAGCTAAAAGAAGCCTTGTCCGCAGACAGGGAAATGAACAGATATTCGTGGTGTGTACTGTATACGCTACGTTGCACCTCAATTTTCCCATTCGTATTTTGACCTCACGCTGCCAGATGAGGTTCAAAATGTCCAACTGGAGTTTTTGTCATTCTGCCCCATCACTTTATATCACTTTTCAAGTTGGCGTGATTATAGAAAGCTCACGGGAATGATTGAGGGATTTTTAATTGTCACATTCTCGAAATGTAATAACCCTTGAGTTGATAAAAATCAACAAACACCAACTCCTGACAGCTGATTTTTCAAATTAGACATCAAGAAATGTGACGTTTACAGATTTTAATTCCCTCTGTCAGTTTAAACTCATATTTCAAAACCCAGCAGTGGGGAGATGACAATATAAACTTCTCTTTATTCCAGCAGTCACAGAGAAGTTGGAAATTAGAATGTCTGCTACAAAGCTGTGTGCCACCCCCCCCCATCCCTCCCTCCCTCCCTCCCTTGTTTTTTTTTTCTCCCCCGTTTTCCAACTTCTCACTTTGTTTACTCCTCGAGTCTTCTTGGAGTGCAGATACAGTAATTATCAGTGATCAAAAACAGCGCAGGTTTTTTTCTGCTGATGCGTTTGATGTATGCATGACATTGTGTGTCGCCACATCATCAGTCACACGGGAAAGCAAGCAATTTGTGGGGAAATCAGCCTTCTGCCGAGCACGCTTTAGCAGATCCTTTTGGAGACGGGTTGCAGTACGTTCCCCAGATTGTGACAAAAGTAATGATCATCTTCACGCCCGCTGCAGACGATGACATACTGTGGCGGCCGTGCTTTATTCATGTAGGATAGCGCAGCCTGTCGGAAGGTTTCTCGCTCAGCCCGCCGCTCTCTAGACGCTCACCCGTCCGCCACGCTTGCTGCATGCAGTGGCCGGACTTTTGACTGCGACAGATTTCGCCAAGCTGTTGATTGCGTCATCTTGGACTCCGTTCCCTCCGTCGAGCCTCTATCATGGCTGACCCTCTGCTCAACACGCCTGCTATTGGCTGACCCTCCGCCCAACCGAGTTCTCATTGGCCAGCAACTCGGGGCCCCCCTGCCTCGAGCCAAGCCTTGATTGGATGACTCGAAAGATCTCTGGAAAGCTCTCGTCAGGATGGTCTAAACGAGTGTTGATGAGGACCGTCTTCGCGGATGGTCCGCACTCTCTCCCTGGCCGCCATTCGGTCCACGGAGACGGGGCCCCGCGGTACGCCGATGCCGGCCGAGCATTTGGCCCGCTCGTTTTCTATGTTCCCAGGGTTTTTCCCCCGCAGAGACCCTGTGTGGGCCGCTGGTGGTGACTGTGCTTCAGGCAGCATGGCGTGGCCATGTGTGTCACCTCCCCCCTAGTCATCCCACCAGACGGAGGGCTGTATCATGGCTATCGTCCTGTCACACTTGGATGACGCTTCCTCGCCTTGGAGTTTGACAGTGACTTGCCTTAGTGACAATTAGCATCAGAACCAGCTTTCTTATCCACCTGGTTCAAAAGGTCTGTGTGCTGGAGATTGGCAGGCGTTTCAATTTTCCCATCGCCCCACTGCTGTCATGCTGTGCCACTTCTTTCACGGCTCCGCTTCATGTTTCTATCTGCTCCGCTTCTTTCCGTTGCGGCGTTGGGAGCCATTTAGTCCCCTTTTCGCATCGCGATGCCTCTGTGCATGTAGCCGCCCCTGCGCAGATAGCAGGCGACTCCGGTCCCCGTCTGCGGGGCCTCTTGCCGCCGTATCACACCTCTATTCACCAGGAGAGCTGCAGAGAAAGAAAAGCCATCCCCTGTCCCTCCCTTTACTCCATGTGTTTTGCTCCTTCTTCCCCTTATTTCCACTGGGAGGAACACTGACCTCATTTGTGAGGACAATAACCCCCTTGACTTTGGGGATTAAGACATGAAACCTTTGTGGATTAATTAGGTTCAGAGCTGAATTCGTTTTGTCGCCATGGAAGGCAAAGAGAGAAAGAGGAAAGAGGAGGATATAGGCTGCAGGCTCCATTATGATTTGCCTTTTTTTTGCCCATTTTTACCCATATACAATATATATATATATATATCTATATTAAAAAACAAATGTTAGGGCTGATCGCATTTAAATCCTCCCACAGAATGGAACTGCATCTCTTCACCGGGTTTAGCATTAGCACGGGAAGTAACAGTAACACACAAACTGTCAAATCACAGCAAGCATTACGGGGTCTTATACATCAGTGCTGACTTCAAACCAGGGTGTTTTGCAAGCGTGGAGACAATGTTAGCCCGCTGAGCTTAACTCTTTGGCAAGGGCACACATGCAAATATGGTTCGCCGGACTATCTCCAATCCGCAATAGGCTGGAGCCCGATTCTGTGCGTTCACGCTCCTAGATCTACTCTTAAGCTTGTCACACATAATGTAGCAAGTAGCAGTCCCGACAATGCCGCAGGAATCACATTATCTTAGTTGTCTTGGTAACAAAGCAAAGTGTTTGTTTTTCCAAGATGCGCTGCAATTGCAATTTAGACGGTTTACACCTATTGTGCTCTTTTTCCTTTTTTTTTTCAAGAGCATATGTTGTTTGAATGTATCTTAACTCACAAAAGAGGCTGTTAGTTGGATGTTTTGTTTACAAAATAACAAAGGTGTTCGTTTTAACCAAAGGCACAACAGAAGACGTGTTAATGCATGTTTCATGTCATCTCGTGCTCGCTGTAAATAAAAGCGACTGTTTGTCTTATTAGAGTAACACCTTCCGAATGCGACAGCCCCAGGTATAGCTCCCTTATGGACCGAGTGTTGAACATGTGCTTGATGAGATGCCTTCCTCACTTTCATTTGCAGCTCTCCTAATGAACCTCCGTCTCGTCATGTCTGCCAAGTCCCCTTATATTTTTTTATCTGCCCTCGAGTTAGCATCGCCCGACGGCCCACACAGTGAGCATATGTTTATGTTGATGATAGGGTTGTTATAGCGAAAGTGGAGTGTCTCGCTTATCCTCTCGGTGTCGGCGTGCGAAGCATAAACCTCCATGTGAGGATCTCAGACGGAGTCGTTCCCAGGCCTCGATTAAGGCCTCGGATTCCTACACATGATGCACCTGGATGGTCTAGATCGTCACTAAATCAGAAAGCACTTAGAGAATGGGGTTTTGCTGGAGCGCGCACTTTGTTCAAGGACGTTCGCAAGGACCTTACATTGCATTGAGGACGTCTAAAGTGATGTCTAGAAAACTTTCAGCCTTTCAGCTGGATCAACAAATTTGCAGTGTCGTGCCTCACCGGATGTTCTTACCGAGGACACAAAGGTACCCCCGGTTTAAGACTTTTAGCGAAGCCACATTTGGAGGTATCATCTCTTAACCCTCTGGGCCTCCATCCAGCTGCGAGAAGTTAGCCTCTTCCCTCCCGAGGACACAGGGTTTATCCTGGGCTTTCGGGGAGGGGAGACTCTCATTCCTCCCCAGCGGCCCTTCCATTCTCTCCCATCCTCCGTCTCACGACACGGAGCTAAGTTGAGGCTAAGCCACAAGCCCCTCATGGGGGTGGCAGATCAGCCAAATGCCACCTCTCCTGGCAGGGTTCGCAGGTAAGGTGTAATCGTGCCGGCGCAGTACTCTCAGGACCAGAATCAGGTATTTCCTATTAGACACAGAGATGAGGATGTGGATTTTCGGGAGGAGGAGGAGGAGGATGAGAAAGCTGTTTCGGTCAATCTTCCCTCCCTTTCAATATCTCGGTCCTCTTCGCTCATGTTCTCAACCTCCCCACCCCCCTTCCTTGCCTCTTGATCCATGAGCCCATCCCTCACCCCCCCCCCCATGCTTCCCATTTCTACCTGTTTTGCTGGTACTTGACAAGACAGGATTTTGTCTTCCCTGGCATCCCCTCTTTTCATCTGTTGGAGAGAAGGGCAGCAACGAGGATGAGGGATTGAAAGTTTGTGGAGGAAAGTTTTTGGAGGACGTTTCTGGATTATGTTCACGAGGCACAAGCTGCTCACAGTGTGAACATGGCACGTTGTCAATGAGATCTATTTCCATGACGATTATTTTTATACTCCAACAATCAGGGAGCCGACAGCACAGTACCACAGGAGGAAGGGAAAAAAAGAGAAGAAGAGTCTTTCTTACAATTCGATACACCCTCTGTAACATTTTAGCTGTAAATACTAACAAAGCCATGAGGGAGAAGATAATGACAAGATATCAACCTCCTTTGTCTGGCGTCACAAATTCCCCATTTCCAGATTAACTAAGTGTCCTGTTGAGTTGTCAAGTGAAAGTGCACCAAAACCCCTCAGGCTGCGCGCGTCTTCTGATCGGATGCTCTCCGCTGCTCAGTGTTGCGGTAAACGCAACATCTGATGGCTCTCCCGAAATCCGCCGCGTTGGACAGGTGAGATGCTGCGGCTAGCGTCACTTTTGAGATGCGAGTTAGCGCCGTGTCACCCTTCCCCATCTGTAAGCTTTCACCGCCGCATGTTCGTGCCGCCGTGTGCGTGTGTGAGCATGTTTCAGAGAAGTCTGAAGTAATTCAAACTGTTTTTTTTAACACTCTGTGTCCAAGAATTGTAATAAAAAAACTCTTGTAAAAAAAAAAAAAAAGAACATTTGTGCAGTTTATCAAGAAGATGGCAACTAAACAACTGATTTGGAATTCATTGCCATATTCAGCGTCACTGTTTGACTCGGTGTTTGGCAGGCTAAAACAGGGTGCAGATTGAGAGACAGTGTCACAGGGAGAAGGAAATGCCTCGCCTCCTTCATCTGCCATTCAGATTGCGTCTGAATGGCAGATGCAATCTTTTATTCAAACCTGGAAGAAACAATGGGGTCACAATCACATCCCGCTTGACACGAAGCACAACCACCACTGATGCGACGCGTCCGCACATCTCAGCGCTTGCGTATGACTCCCCTCCCCGATGTCTTGCATGCTCAGTGGGCTGTTGGAGGGCTTTCTGCAAGACAGAAGGGCTCGGCTGCAGAGCGGGGCCGAGAGCCAGGCATCTTGATGATTTTATTTTTTTCGGGGTGCATCACCATCTCTCTGGAAGTGCCAAGTGTTCACCAAGGCCATGCCATTCGCTGTAGAGAGCGTGTGACAGGGGGCAGCACGCCGTCTCCCATCTCTTCCAGGCATCTCGCGCCCCCTCGGAAGAAAACCCGAGATGAATCTGGTCGGCGCATTAAAAGTGAAAAACACTGTGATTCCTGCGAGCGCTGCCATTGTAATTCAGCGGCGGCGTAATGAATGCAGTGAAATGGTTGTCTAGTGAAACATTTCGTGAACTCAATTAGAGGCGCTAAACCATTTATTTGTGAAGTCTTTTATTGCGGACGTAATTTGTGGTGGCAGCCGAGTTTACCTAATTTTATTTATGTATTCCCTCGGTCAACGTTGTGCCTAAATGAATGTGAGAGCTTGGTCTCATTGTGAACACAAATGCGAGGATTCTGTTTGTAACCCAAAAAATAAAAAGAGTTACATGTGACTGCTGTGTATTAACCAATCCATTCAGTTTACTGAATACTAGTCACATAAAAACACGCATCGATTTAAATAAGTGCAAATTAAACTGTCTGCTCGGGTTTTCCGTACTGATGTATTGTCAAAAATTATGAATTTCAAATGTCTTACATGAGCATCTCTATCCACCTCTGATGTGACCCGTAAAGCACACACAAAGCTTATTTCACCTCCTTTTTTCCCCTCTCCTCCTCCTCCTCCTCCCTCCCTCCCCCCTCTCCCCAGTCTAAATTAACGCCACATAACACCGATCGATGGATCCCCGCTAATCGCGTTAGACGTTTTGTTTTAAAATACCAGCTCCCAGCTGGTGACTCCTAGCACTCATCTGTTTGTCTCTGTTGCGCTGATCTCCGTCTCTCTTTCTCCCCTCTCCTTCCTCCATCTCTCTGTTGCTCATTTTCCACTTCTGTCCATCCATCCACCCCTCCCTCCTTTCCTTTCCTCTCTCAGCATCTCTATCTCTCCACAGTGCGTTTGCTTTCCAGGCTGGAAGGAGGGAGGGAGGGGTGGTGGTGGTGGTGGGGGGGGAGAACATTTGGCCCAAATCCTAGGTATCACATATCTGACCATATTTCAAATCCAAATGAAGCATGTTTAAAAAAAAATTAAAAATCCCTTTTTTTCGCTTTAAAGGTCAGACATTAGTGCTGGTAAAAATTGATCTGTGGATTCATGAATTTAGCCCTGTTGTTGGGGCTCCTTTGTAATGGAAGATTCAGTGGGGGAAGCTTAACATTGCATTGTTTTGCTCTGACAACGCAGCCACGAGAGCCCGTGCAGCTGTTCCCCACGCTCACAATGGCAGATTAATTAACACAATCATGTGGAGCTGGCTCGGGCTCAACAGCCAGGTCTGCTCGGTGATAGATAGGTAAATCCCATACATGCGTTTCCAGACTACCACCGAATGTTCTTTGTGATGTCGCGCCACAACTAGACGGACTCGGCCGCCGACTGGTCAGCTGTGGGCACGAAATGAAGGTCGTAACGGGGATCTTTCGCTTAATTGCACTGATGTTGAACTTGTAGGTTGTGTGTGTGTGTGTGTGTGTGTGTGTGTGTGTGCGCATTTCAGATATGTTTTTCCTCATGCAATCGAAATGATTTAAACGTGTGTTTTTTGCTCCCTGCTCTCACCGAGAAGTCCCACAAATTGTGTCCCGCGCGTTCCTCTGTCTCCTTTATGTTAATGTCCCGTGCACATTTGTCTGCCTGGAGTAACAGTATGCCAATAAGCCCGTGTGTATTTATGCACACGTATGTGTTTATGTCAGCAAGTGTGCGTTAGACAGAGCTCCTCTTAATTAAGATTCCGCCGGTCAACCTGTCTCTCTTACTTACTTAGTTCCCTGACATTTTAAACAGTCTATCGTGCCGCCTGGCTTTCCGGTGCAATGCCGTGTAAATGGCAAGTCCAAAAAAAAATGATGTGTCTTTTACATACAGTTATCCATCAGGGACGGGGGAGGAGGTGGACGGGTGATGGATCGGGACCCCGTCAGTGTTTAAATTATTACCGGCCCCTGTGATCATATCACTTTGTGTCCTTGCTGTCACTCTATTAGCACCTTACATTCCTCCCTCACCCATCATCCCCTCTTTCTCCCCCCTCCTCGCTCTTGTTATTTCTTTTATTTCTAATATTTCATCACCCTCTGCCACACGCAAACGCACACCTCCCCTCCTAATGTTTTGCATGAACATGACCGCAGTTTGTCAATATTTTACCCTTGGCCCATCCCCTGTGTTGATATAATGATCACTTAACAGTCAAGAGTAAGGCAAGGAGGAAATTAGGGCGTCGGCGGCAGAGAGGACAACAACACTGAAGCAATTATGTTTCTTTCAGCCCAAGCATTCTCACGTTAATGAAATCCCTTATCGTTAGGGGAAGGGGAAGGTGGGGAGGGGAGGACAGGTGCAAAAAATGTACGTCGTTCATTTATCTTTTTCTCTGAAATGAACGGAAGGAGCAGCGAGAATAATGTAGCGATAAAGTCCGGGCAACAAGTGTGTGTAGTATTTCCTTTTTTTTTTTTTTCATATCGCTGGCCGTGCATTTTGCAATGACAGAGGAATAAAAGGGAGGAAAGGGAGATGAGTTAGCGAGGCCTATGAATGAGAGAGCAGGAGGAGGAGGAGGGGGAGGGAAGACGCGAGGGCACGGTGTATCACACTATAGCATCTTCCTAAAGGACAAATCGAAGACACTCCCCATGCTAACATTTGAAGTATTTACCTTCCTGCAAAACGTCTGCCCTTTTCCTTTGTAGATGAGATCAGTCACAGTCGTGGAAAGTCACAGAGTATCCAGCGGAAGACTTTATGTCAAAACGGGAGGGATCAGGGTCTGTGTAATGAGCTATTTTCCCCCTATGGCTGACTAAGGATTTGTAACAGAAATAGGAGTACAGGGTAGTTTTTTCCACTTCAACTGAAAACTATTGTGGAGTGCTGAGCCACACGTCTTTGAATGTGGGGCCAGAGCAGTTATTAAAAGGAAAACACATATATCAACAGAGGTGACTATCTAATAACAGTGTTTTCCCCTTCATTCAGTCATGTCATCTAAAGTTGCACAGTATTTTCATTACCATCTCACTTATTGAAAACTACTTAACTTTTCCCATCGCTGTATTTCCATGACTTTTCAAAACAGGACTGATTCCACGTAATTAACTTTTTTCCCCATAAAGGTTTGATTTCAACCCACTTGCCAGAAAAAAATGGTTGACATTGTACCTTTCTGCAAACCACGTGATGCGATGAATGTCAACGTATCTGAACCAAAAATATGTTTCATAAATATGTTTCGTATCGGCTTTGTATCACTCTTGCCAACAAAACTACTTAGTTAAGGTTAAAACAAAAGAAAAGAAGAAAAAAAAGATCATGGTTTGTATTCAAATGATAACGTAACAACCTCACTACCTTAATAAACGACAACCTCCCATAGCGGACTGTTTTATGAAACGCCATGTAGCACGCGCAACAAGCGTTAAGTCAACGTTCACTTTTGGTTTCACACGGAACAAGAGCAGCGGCTTCCTTTGACTTTCTTGCTTGTTTTACTTGTTATCATAGCGCCTAACTCACAATAACGGTTGCTTCTTATACTACGTCAAATGCCCTGTCTAAATGCAAAAAACATTAACATTCAACGCATCGGTGCTTTGCAGGAACGTAAAATGCCCAAAAATTTACTGGGCTGTTAATTTCCATGAGGCTGGTTTGGAAACCGCTAAGTTAAATAAATGTGTGAAATAAGTCATACTATGCACTAGGATGGATATAATCTGATACTTCAGGGACTGTTAACAATAATGAAATATACTGCAAGAACATTGCATCTTTAGGAATTCAGTTTGTGGTGTTCTTGAATTGGTTTGTATGATGCTGTAAGGTGATCCTGAAGTATGAATACCTGAATAAACACCTTGCTTTCAATACAATGCAAATGTGAGAAATCAATACTCACAGGTATTAGCAATATTATGGAATCACAGGAGAACAACACAAAAGTCTTAAGAAATCATCTTCTGGGAAAAACGTGTAGATATATTTCACTGGCTAAGTGAGGATTTTGACCTGCTGGTTGCTCAAGACGAAAAGCCAAGATTTCACCAAAGCCAGTGGGCTTCATCCTACGGGGCCCACGAATACCTGTGCACATTTCTATTGCACTCCATCAGCCTGGACCGACAGACATACTGACATCTCCATCACCTACAGCCATGCTGCTATCCTGGCTATACAGTCTTGAATTTGTCTCATATGCAGTATCAAAAGAACATTAAACCATCTACTAAATTCCAAAACTCTTTATTCCATTGATTTTCAATGTAGTATGAACCGTGGATAGCCTATGCATTTTTCAGGAGCAATTAATGCATGTGTGACTCATCGTCAAGTGCATATTTCAAGTATTTTTAGGGACTGTGCTTGAAACCAGGTGTAGAGCGAATTTTCCAAGAAATCCACAGAGGGACTGGGATGATCTCACCGCTAAGATACCTTTGGGATGGCAATACATAAATAAATAAATGCCTCGGTCCTTGTTAGCCGCTGCTATTAGTAGTGCCGGGCAGCACATGACACTAATGTCTGCCTTGGGCTGCTGTGCTAGGCTTCTTTCTGTCTCTCCTGTAAAAGAAGGCTATCTGATTGGAAACAGATCTGGGGCACTGGGGGGGCTCGCCCCAGCCCGTTGGATTTAATGACCCATTTCCTCAGCTGCCTCGTGCCACAAGCAGTTAAACGACAGTCAAGGTGCCCAGAGGTTCCCTACCATGGGACCAGGGGGAGTACTGAGTACACTAGCTGCAGAGACGGAGTGAGTAATAGAGAGTGACATACCCCGAGTACCAGGCAGCAAATCAAAGCCCATTTCCACAACAGGAAGTTAACTACTGTAGCACCCACTACAGTCTCAAATCAGACGTTTTAGAGCGTTACTGGTGTCATTCTGGAATTTTTCTTCTTGTGATATAGCCAAGTTGCTCCACTTGTTGCATCCAGCGCAGGTAGAGGAGCTTGTATGTTTTTTGTTTTTTTTCCAGTGAAGAAACTCAAAGTTTTATGGATGCGTAGTGTTCCTCTCCACTGAGGCTATTCGAGGTGGAGACATGCCTTTTTCTGTGACTAGACTTGATCAATGGCAATTCGATAAAAAGCGGACGGGACCTAGTTTCCCAAAAGCAATCGCAACGGACGACAGACTTAGAAATGATGGCCTCCCGTCCACTTGTATGATGCTAAGACATTCTGAAGAAGCTCTGGTATTTGTTTATTTTCAAGTCCGTACTTGTATCATGAACACAGATGTTCTCTGTCACGTGAAATAATGTCATTCAAAATAGAAGACATCTTCCTGAGACTGATAGCACTGCTTTATTTTAGGTGTTCTATGAAGAGTCAATCCAGACGCTAAATCAGTCACAGTTTACTTTCTTAAACTTAAAGTTCCTCCAACCTACATGCATTATGAAGAGCAGCAAGCTGAGGGCAGAAGACTCTTTACTACACATTTGGCTGCGGGATCATTCTCAACAATTCCAAGCAGTCTTGTAGAACTCAAGATCGATCATGGTCTCAAAACCCCTTTTTGAAAGTCCTGGTCTTGCCTCGTCAACCCTGTTTTTACTCGCTCTTGTGATTCTGAACTTAATTTCAAGACCACTAAACTGTGAATTGTCTGAATTATTTGTTCACATCATTAGTGTTAATGCCCATAATTCAAAATTCCCACAAATGAAATGCACCTCTGCGATACTTTTTGAATATTTTACCAATACATTTCTCATGGTACACATTTGTTTTCTTTTGCTGTTTTTATGGGAATTTAGATCTTTCAGACCAATGTGAGGACTGTCTATATGGTTTGCATGTTCCACATCTTATGGTAAGTCTGTCATGCCGTGTGGGACTCGTGTCTTGTCTTGGTCTTGACTCGATCTCGCCCTGACTTGGTCTTGTCTTGGTCTCGACACACACCGGTCTTGATCTTGACTTGGTCTTGGTTTAGGTGGTCTTAACTACAACACCCTTACCAAGTATGAAATATTTCTTTTGGCAAAACGACTTCCCCTTTCAACATCTGAGTTACGTAATATAATGCTGCATTGGGAGAAACTCGATGGGATGTTGTGAGTAGTAACAGATATGTATTAATTGCTCTATTGGTCCTTTGCACTTCATGAGCATCACTCTGAAATGAATTTTGTACTGAGATCCATCATGAGGTCCACTTCAAAAACTTTAAGATAAATTGAACAAAACAATGCAGTTCAATAAACAAATAGATTACCCTACTATTTGTTTAGGACAATAGTGCTCCATTTATAACAATGAGCCCACTTGACCTCCACAAGTACAGCGACAGAGCTCGAGACCCCTGGGAGGGACCTAAAACAGCCATCAAAACTTCCACCGCTAAAGATTTGAGCACGCTCTTCCCTATCAGGCTAATGATCAATTATTAATATCCACAATCCTCAGCCTTGATGTGGCTGCTTGGAAATAGAAGGCAGGCAATTATGCGCCACTCTCTTCTTTGGGTTTTTGGCCGCCTCCATCTCCGGCCTCCCTCTCCATGCGTTGAGCTCCCCTATAAATATATAACAGATAGTTCCTCTTAGCACACCACAAGTTCTTATTGGGGCCCTCTCATTGCAGATATCCAGATCCAGATTAATTTGTAATTAGTCTTGAGTTGTTGAGCCTCTGAAAGATAAAGGATTCCGACTCCCATTCTATTCGCCCCAAACACTGACGATCACTTAAAAAGAGCAAACGCTCTCGCACGCTTGATAAAAATAGCTTAAGCTCGGACTTATTTGTTTGCCGACAAATGGCAGACACATATGTCTGAATGGCCTGGGCGACGCTAAAGCGGAGAAATAAATGAGTTGGTCTAAAATAAAACTTGTCATTGTGTCTCTCCGCGCGTTTGTTTGCAAAAACGGGGGGGGGGGGGGGGATCTCAGAATTCATCAGCTCCGCACAGGCAGCCCTCACGTTTTCTCTGCGACAGACATCGCTGTAAAAGCAGCAAGTAAAAAACTAAAGCAGAACTAAAAAGCTGTTTACCTCTTTTTTAAACAATGTAATTCTTTTTTTCTGGAGATACCCCCTCAGCCGGTGTCTTTTTAGGCTTCCCATTAATTTGCCTCCCTATGTCACATGTCCCTCCGCTGATAAAAAACAAAAGCGATGAATGCGATAATGACATATGGGCTTTTTAAAAATGATTAAGGTTGTGTGAGAGTGTAAAACATACTGGAATAGTTTTAAGTCATTTAAGAGGACAGGGGGGTGTAGAGTCAGGGTGGGTGGGGGTTGGGGGGGGGCCTTCAGTCTATTAATAGTTGAGTCATCAGTGCCTCAATGTTCCGAAATGGCAAATTGTTAGATCCCCAATGGTGATTATTACTTGCTGTCAATGACCTTCATAACAAATTAAAATTATGCGACTGGGACAGAGCGTGCTCTTTAATAGGCGTTATGCATGGGATTGTGTGCGTGCATGTCACTGTGTGCACACGTGTGTGTGTGTGTGTGTGTGTGTGTGTCGGCAAGCGGGTGGCCAGAGGGTGACGGCCTCTAGCATTTAAAAACTCCTCCCCCCCCTCGCTAAAATTGTGGGCCTTTCTCTCATTTATTCTTAAAGTGTTGCTCTATCTCTCGTGGTCTGGTGGACACACACGCACACACACGCACACACATGGGCGGGGATGTTTGAAGCTACAGTATAAATCTTTTTATTTCATTTTCCGAGACGCTGGACAAGTTCATAGAAGAGGAAAACGGGACGTGTCCTTGGTCTCTTGGATTTACTGCCTGACCAGGCTATGTTGGGGAGCTATATTCTCTCTCTCACTAACCCGCACACACACACACACACACACACATACACACACACACACGCACAGTATGTATGCATGATGTGAAGCAGATTTACCCACTTTAGCCCCCCCCTCCACCACGGTGGCCTTGTTAAAAGTGTTCATCGCCCCTTGCGGTAATATATGTCTTTAAGTGCACATTTATGCTCCCGAGCTATCGATCACCGCGCGCTCCCCACTCGATAATTACTCCACCTTAATATGCACCCTTAATGAGGCTTAATTGATTCATTTTCATTGATGGAGAATAACGCCACTAATGGCTGCGGTGTGCAGGGCATCGACGCCACGGTACAGTATGGACTCCGGCCAGGGCCAGGTGGATCGAGGGTGGGATGGGGATGCTGGTGCCGTAGCTGAGTTTGATGATTGGCCTATTGTGCTCGCTGTTGATTTAGCATGCACGGGAATGAATAGGAAATCAATGGTGTTCTACCTCATTCGCCGTTAAAGGGGCAGTGCGACGGGACGGTCGTCATCTTTAGGTCAGATAAGCAGCCGGAGAGAAGTTTGTATACTGTGACCGCTGCTTGTTCCATCATTCCATCATTTTCTCACCTCTTCACTTCTCCTGTATGAAGCTCCTTACATTTTTTCTAAATATTCCTTCCTTTTCCCCGACACTGCGATGTGTCATCTTTTTGCGTTCCTTCTCACCCCTCCTTTGTAACGTTCTTGTCTTTTGTCCTTTCTATTTAATTTTGTTTCATTTCCTTTTCTTCTTTTCCATTAGTTTGCGCCCCTCTAGTGTCTTTTCCCATAAGTCCATCCCCTCCTCTCCTGTAATGTCCTCTCTACCTTTCCTTTTCCCTTAATTTCTTTTCTCCGTCTTTCCACCTTTGTCACTTCTCCTATCTTAAATCCTCTTCTTTCATCTCCTCACATTTCTCGACCCGTAGAAACCCGGCAGCATCCCAGTAAAAGAGAAGGCGACCTAGTCATCCTTCACTAATGGTAACCACACCACTTCCTGCCAACGCAGACAGAGAGGGGGCATGATGAATATACACCCTGATTATTATAGCACCACTAACACACGCACACACACACACACATTGGCAAGGGTGTGTGTGTGTGTGTGTGTGTACATAAACGCACAGACAAACACATTAGTAATTGCTCTTGTCTTGTCCTAAAAGACACCCACCTCTGTCCCCATCTGCCTTCAGTGCTCTCATGCATACGTACAGACAGTGGTGGACAACACACACGCATATAAACGCGCATTCACACACACACTCATACACCCTCAAGCATCTTCCAGAGCCTCTCAACGGGGCTATGATCACCCTGCTAGAATGATAAAGTTAGTGAGACATCAGTGCTCCCTCAAACATTTGTATGTGTGTGACTGTGTGTGTGTGTGTGTGTGTGTGTGTGTGTCTTTCTCCAATGCTCTTTGAAGCCTGAAACAGACTTGAGGAGGGTGGTGTGTGTGGGGGGGGAACAAAGGTGGGCCGGTGCCAGGGAGAAACTTATGGCACCATTCCTCTTCCCCTAGCTGGGCAGAGGCATAGCCTTTACTGAGGGAGAGAGCCACCTTCTGTCAGTCTGGGTGGAGGGGGGAGGAGGAAGAGGGGGTGGAAAGAGAGATGAGACTGAGAGAAGAGGAAAGAGACGAATGGAGAGCGTAAAGCATCCTGTCCATCATTTCCACCTGTGTAGGGGGTGGGGGGGGGGGGGGGGGTTTGGCCCCCTTCACAAATTCTATCGCCCTCGACAGATTTCCTAAGCAGCGAGTATTTTAGGCTGTGCATTTAGAATTAGCACACAAGGTGGTGTTTTTTTTTTTTTTGCAGCAATGCCCTTCACCCCATAGTTTTTGAGAAATAATCTTCACAGCGTGAAGATCACACTCCCTGAATAGATATCCTGCACTTCCACACACACACACACACACACACACACACACTTTTCATTCAAGAAAGTTCTGCAAACAAATAGCTTTAACACAATTCTGCGGAAAAAACCTGCTACCCTTTCATTACCCAGGTTGAACAAGGGAACCATCCTCTCCTCCTCCTCCTGTCTTCTTTCCTTTTCTTTTCTTTTTGTTTTTTTCACCCCTCTCCCCCCCCCCCCCCCTCTCCCTCCACAACTCCAGTTTTAGTGCGGGCGTTCACTAATAAATATAAATGTTTGTGATTACCATCTCTGCAGCACAGGTGCATGTTTGTTGCGAGGGGGGAGGCTTGTTCATTAATTTTCAGCCATGAAAAGTGCAGTGCGCCATGAACGGCGAGTCCAAATCACACACACTGATAAATGAACACACAGATTGTTAATGTACCATTGTAAGGCTGCTGCCTCCACCGGCTTTTGAAAAAAAAAAAAAAAAGAAAAAGGAGGGGCGCTTGCTGCCAAAAAGCAAAGGGCTACGAGCGCACACACATCAACACACGCTGGGTCCGCGAGGTGTGGCAGGACCCTATTCAGAGGTCTAGATTAAACTGAATGGAGCTTCTTTTTTTTTTTATCCTTACACATATAGCCAGGGATTATTGAGATTATATAGACAAGGCACCCCCCGGTGTGAGGCCTCTGGCTTGTGTTGTCTAATTAGAGTTGGTGGAACGGGTATCGGCTGGTAACCACGGCCCTGGGAACCCTGTGTCCTGCTGTAAGGGCGCGTTGGAGCACTTCACCGCGCGGATTGGGCCTTTCGGACGGAAAATTTGGCGCTAACAGTTGATTCGTTTGGGTTTCGTCTCGAGACCGGCGAGCCATTTGGAAAACTGTCTCATCCTCAAAGTATTTTTTATTGTTATTATCATCACGACGGTCATAATGATGATTTTATATCTGGATTAACCCCCCCGGCACCATCCGTAGTCTGGGTCGCCATATTTGCTCGGAGGCGTGGACACAATATGTGCGCATTATCAGAATCAGCACATACTGTATATTTTAATTAGATAATGCACGTTAAATCTACAAGCAATCCTCCAATATGTTTTTTTTTTCAGACATGGTCACAACTGCGGCGTTCATGCCGTCAGAGAGAAATACAGAGGAAGAGTAAACAAAAGAGGAAAATAAATAAAATCGGCCTGGAAATGGGTTGTTTTTCAGGAGCTGCGAAAATGTTTTTAATAGGGGACCGCTGAACACCTGCCTTAAAATGTCGTTTCAACATCTCCCGAATGCCATTTTGCTTAATTGACTTGGAAATGGCCCAAATGTATTGCTGAATGCGATCTAATTAATATTAATAATAAATGCCATTATTAACATCAAAGAACATCTGGTGCCCCTGTTTACCCCACCGCCTTATATGTAACACATTCTGCTGCTGTTTTCATCTCGCAAACATGGCGCGGGTAAACAACAACTTGCATTTCCTTTTATTTTTTATTTGTATTCATCTTTTTTTATTTTTTTCATTCTTCTTCTTTTCATTCTCACAATTCATTTCGTCTTTGGTTGTATTTGTGTTGCTCGATAGGGTCAGTGGTAAAACAACAAGTACGAGGTGAGGATGCTGTGTAGAATTTGGAGCACAGTTGCTCCTCTCCGGTCCCCCCCCCCCCCCTCCTTTCTTCTTCGTTTTGGTCTATAGACCTGGTTGTTGTAATACCTCAGAGACTTCTCACATCTCTTGTGTACTCCTTTGAAAAAAAGAAAGAAAATAACTTTTAAAAAAAACAAACGAACGCATCCGCACACTAAGAGACTTTTCTCAACGCCCCGTAAATCATGCACCAAATAACTTTAATCTAAAATTTCATTAAGTAGTCCTTGTCAGGTAGTAAAAGGAAGGGGGATAATGCAGTGGTGTTTAATGATAATTGGTGTTTGGTTAATAAATTCTGCGAGTTCAGATTACGTTCTAGCAGTGGCTGGAATGCTAGCATCAGCAGTGTAACTAAACCTCAAATTGATTAACTCGCATGAACCAGACGCTCACAAAGATGGCAGTGGTCCAAATCAAAAAAAGAACGAAGGGGGTGTGGGGGGGTGTTAGGAGGTGTGTGAGTGTGTATGAGAGAGAGAGGAAGAGAGAGCGAGCAGCGAGCATCAGGCCGGATGGTGTTGTGTTGCTCTGGTGTAAGGAAATCAAGTCCCCCCGGGCGCATTTTTAAAAGCCTAATGCCTTTCAAATGATGTCATCACATTTTACTCTTTCTCTCTTTCTCTCCCCCTCCCTGCCTCTCACCCAATCTCTCTTAATATCTTTCCCCTTTTCAAACCGTTTCTGTCAATCACACACACACACACACACACACACAAACACACACCCCTCTAGCCCTCCTCCCGCCCCCCAATCAGTTATTTGGCTACGGGGAGAGGGCCGGCGGGGCCTCGACGGGAGTCACGTGACGCATTAGAATAATGGCCGCGCAAGAGGCAAAACATCTTGTGATTTTTTTTTATGACTGATGTGCTCCCCCCCCCCCCCCTCTAGTTTTATTTCCTGAAAGTGATATCATACTAATCAAAACCACAGAACGTTTAGAGTGCAAAGTGTGATTGAAAGAAGACCATTAAGGAACTGGCAACCCCCCCCCCCACACACACACACACACCCGTCACCATATATAGACCCACAATCGTCGGTTTTGCTGTTTATTTTTGTTGTTGTTCTTTTTTTTGCATCCTCCATTAATGGGAACTGGGTGTGGTCGCTGTAAAGGAGTAGGCAGCGTGCCCTGTCCCAGGGGTACCCACATGAGCACCGACACACACACACACACACACACGGATCCTTATCAATTTATACATTTGTCAGTCAGCGGCGGAGGCTGCCCCGGTGGCGTATCCCCGCGGCGGCATTGCATCGGTCGCTCTCCGTCGCACTTTCCCGGTGACGTGCTGTCGGAAGGGAGTGCGAGGTGTACTCGCGCGCACACACACACACACACACACACACACACACACACACACAGTTCCACACACAGTTGCACTCTCGCACACAGTTAGTCAGAGGGGAGTGTGAGTGCAGCAGACAGCAGGCAGAGTGACTGATACTCAGCCTGCCTCCCAGATGGCCTGCTCAACTCTGCTCCAATCTGATCTCAGAGCCTTTGTTCTGGCATGTTCCATTACGCCGCCGTGACACCAGTAAAGGCAGAGGGGAGAGGAGCTGGTCTCAGATCAGATACAGCTGAATTATACATGTATTTCTCTTCTTCTTTTCCCTCTCACCCCTCTGTGATATTCTTCAACTAGCACAGTCACAGTTCTGCTTTTCTTCATGTTTTTATTTTTTTTCCTGGGTTAAGAGGCGAGCGACGGTTTCATAGATGGCAGATTAAAACTGTTTGAGTTTGACGGGAGGAAGCAAAAGAAGGAGTAGTGTCTTTAACGGTTAATGGAAATATATGTATTTTTTTGTTATCCTTGATATAAATGATGATTCTTCGAGGGGATTGATGGCTGGTTTGTCAGAAATAAAACATGTCAACTCAGCAGCGGCCTATGACACTTGAGAGAGATGCATCGGGTTGTGAATACTGATCTTTCATTAAATATCACACGTTTTTTTATGTTGTACCCTGTGATATAATTATGAATTCTCTTCTGCCACAGTTCCAGAAAAACAAAACTTGAAAATGTGTAGTGATTGTACTGTAATTCATTTAAATAAAAATATGTTTTCATATAAGCAGTGATACACCCACGGCTTTATTGGCCATTGGGAGCAAAACTGCCAACCCCGTACGGTTTTTATTAGTATGTTTTTACGTGTCTCAAATGATGCCTAAACAGTCTTTCTCGAGTTGAACGCGAAATTCCATCAATCCGTTAACACGCAAATGGTGGAATTTGAAGATTGCGAACATAAAAAGTCATCTCTTCCTAGCTGTGTGACAGTGCGGCGAAGTGAAAGAGAATTAGTGGCTGGCCTTTACAGGCTTGTATATAAACAGCCAAAGGCTCACCTGTGACAATCACTTTAATGCTGCGTCTCCTACGGTGAATCTTCTTTGCATAAAAAAAGAGATGCGGAGAGAAAATCAATACTCGGAGGATAGTTACAGCTGGGTGTCAACAAGCGATCGAGAGACACCCCCCCCCCCCCCCCGTCCCCGTCCCCGTCACACACCCAGCTGTGCACGACGCCGCCTAATATACGGGGTGACCTTCAAAATGTCATAAATGTGTTGTGCAATAAAGTGTCAATATTTGCGGTTATATGGAGCAGTGTGACTTTTACAGTAATTGGAACAGTCGCATTAAACGCCGCGGATCAGTCAACTGATTAAAGACGAGGGTGCCGGACAGACCGGACAGGGCCTGGGAATGACGCTGATTCCCACACGTGTGTGTATGTGTGTGTGTGTATGTGTGTGTATGTGTGTGCGTGTGTGCGACACTCACCTTGCCTCACGTGAGGAGCAAGGAAGCATGGCCCCCAGAACTTCTGTTTTACCTTTTTTCTCTGTAGTGCGTGTATGAACGTGTGAAGCCCATTTATTATTGAAGGGCTGTTATATGCCAGGAGAGCACACTCTCATCCTCTCAGTAATGTGTCTTTCCTCTTACAGGAGCACTATTAACCCTGACACACAAGGACGGGCGTCGGCGTGTGAGTGTGTGACGGACGGGCAGAGCCTGTGTGTGTGTGTGTGTGTGTGTGTGTGTGTGTGTGTGTGTGTGTGTGTGTGTGTGTGCGTGTGTGTGTGCGTGGTCTGGTGTTTGTCCTGCTTCTAATCTGTGTTTTGGATTGTTTTTAATTTTAGCCCCATCTGGGGTGGGCAGGTGGGCTACTGTCTGTTAACACGATCTGGGGAGTCTTGCCAAAAGGGGATCTGTACAGTAGACCGCTCGAAATATGTTTATGAGGGGGCGACTATGGCTACAGTATGGTGCAGTCCTGGACCAGGCACTGGGGGGATTGTCGTCGCTTTGATTTATTTATTTATTTCCTGTCCACAGGCCGTCTTTTAAATGGCGTTCACATTAAGAATGCGAAAAGTGTGTGTTTGCACGGTGGTGAAATTATGCGGGGAATCGTACATTTCCACCTGTGATACATGCAAGTTGCGCTTTGTAGGATTTGCATCAAGCTAAGCAATACGTCGTGTCGTAAAGGTCACAATCTTTGTCGGAAATTCCTCTAAACATTTTTTTCAAAGTGGATTTAATAAAATGCAGGACTGTTTTCAATTTCCCATTTCAAACAATCCAACACATTTCATTAGATTTCATTAGATTTCATTAGATTTCATTTTTGGAGTTCCAGTGGAAATATTGGACCACCTTAGTTGAAGCTCTGTGTAGGATTTTATTTGTGTTGTCTTGCATGCTTTCTGTTTCCACTCATCGTCTCTGTTTAATATCACGTTTAAAAAACAATGTGAAAAGCAAAATGATGTTAAAACCAAGATCCACAGTTCAACATCTGCTTTAAAAAAATAAAAAAAAATAACTGTCTGCGGGCTTCTCTCCCCCTCGCTAGCACACAGAATTAAACCGCGCAGTTGCCAAGCCCAAGTAGAAGCAGCTGGTATTTAGTATTTGCGCATTGTCACAGACTTACATTTAGGTTGCCTTTCAGTTTCACTTGTGATAAATAGCCCTCAGCCCCGATAGCGAGTGTTTGCTGAATGGAGTCGTGTGTTTAGTGTCAGCGCGGAAGAGGACTTGCTGACTTGGGCCTTTCCATTCTGTAAAAACCTTATTTGACTCCCCCCCGACAGAGGAGGAGGAGGTGGGGTGTGGAATGGGAAGCGGCAGAAAAGAAAAGATTAGGCTAATGTTAAAAAAGAAAATGTCCTTATTGTGCGGCGTGGTTGCCTTAGTGGGTTGCTCGATTTTGATTATTTTTCTTTCTTTCTGGCTCCCCTCCCCGCCCCTCCTCTCTACGTGCATACCAAATCATGTGCCAGATTAAAAAATAAATAACTTTTTTTAACTGTGTTTGCGCTTCTTTGGGTCACGTGCGCACTGACACTTCTACCATGGAGGCCACTGACTTGAACTTGTTTTTTCTGTAGCTCTCTCTTTCTCTAACCCCGGCAAAGAAGCGATGAGGGTCACTGTTGCTCACGGGCGCGACGTTCATGACTTCCCGCACTAACTCTCCCCGACTTATACACAATATCAGATCAATAAATGTGGATGTAGATATGGCAGCCTGCACAAAAACAAAAAAAGGCACCAAAATAGAAAAAAAAAACATTTTCACATGATTTTTTGAAACTTTGCTGTGAAATCCGTAAATCTGTCGTGACAGTTCTGCGCTGACGTTGAACCTCCAGCACAGCGACGCCCCGTACAGATATTTTTAATTTAACAGCTTCACGACACAAGACATATCAAGCATCTGTTGTGTGCGCGTTCCCTTCTTGTTTCTTTTCAAGTTTCTTTCTTTTTTTTTTTACTTAACTACGTTGCTAAGACCTTTTTAAATTCCGCGACTGTCAGCACATCACAGGCTCTTAACCGACCGCACAACGGGGCCGGCGCTCGTGTTCAGTCTGACGGCGACACCCTCACCTCGGATTGTGCTGCTGTCAACACATTCCCAGGTTGTCGTCACTCATCTTCAGAATCGTATTCAGAAGGTGATCGCGTTGATAACAGACTGGTGTTGCGCTAAACTGTGCATCATCGTTTTTTTTGGGGGGGGTGCAGAGGAAGTGGCGGAGGGCGGGGTCAAAACCGTTATCACCCTATCATATCTGTGACAGCTACCTGTCAAAATCAGGTCGCAGGGAGAGATGCGAGGAGATCCTGCGATGCTGACATAGCCGAATCTATCTCTCTCTCGCCCTTATTTTTTTTTCTTCGTTCTGTCTTATTTTGCATTGTTAATTTTCACTGCAATCCAGCATATGCTTAATAGGAATGATGATGATAGCAAGGATAAAAAAAAGAGAAGCGGTGGTGGTGGTGCAGGTGGCGGTGTTGAGTGTGTGTGTGTGTGTGTGTGTGTGTGAATTGAAAGGGGGGGGGGGGGGGGTGATATCTCAGGACTATGGTGTTTCTAAAGAAGCTGAAAAGCTTATGAACTGTCAGCGTTCTGTCAGAGGAGGAGAACATCACGGCCCGTGAGCCCGTTTTGATGCGTTTGACTTTGTGTGGCGTTCGCACATTCGAGCGAGGGGGAAAAAACGAGGGACAATGACTGACAGACAGAGGAGAAAGAGGGGAAAAAAGAAAAGAAAAACGTGTTGTGTTGTGATGTGGCTTTGAAGTGGCACTCAACACACCTTTCCATTTGTCTCTCCCTCCTTGTGCCGTCTCGGCGTGCGCTCCAGATGTCGGGGAGGACTCGGGGAAGGCGGCGGGGAGCGTTCAGCCGTCGCTGTCCCAGCATCGCGAGCGGAGCGTGGCCTCGTCCTCCAAGGACTGCCCCTACTGCGGCAAGTCCTTCCGCACCTCCCACCATCTCAAAGTCCACCTGCGGATACACACAGGTCAGTAGAGTGCACTCACCCCTTCTCCACCAGCCAAGTGCAGGCACATAAGAGTGCATTTCTCCAAGCAATCAAACATTCATTATGCTTCATGCACAATTTACTTTACCACATGTACTGACATTCCTTCTGGGGTTAGACTGGCATATGATTGTTGGCCTACACAACAATCATATGCCACATATTGGAGTCAATCTGCCTCTGAATTGATGGATATGATGCAGATTCATGGATAGCTTATTGATTTGGTAATTGATAATACTTTAGTTGAGAAGACCTGAAAGCTACAGTTGGTAACTGAAGTTGGTTAATACAATCTTTTTTGTTATATTTGCTTTATCCTGAGAGAAGCACATGAGACTGATAATCTGTGAAAAAGTCAGGTTCCACTGCCTCTTTTTTCTGCTCTTAATGGCAAGATTCAATCGCGCCGTAAGAAAAACAACCAAGCAGGGCAGAGGAGTATCTAACGCAGCTGTCAATCATAGCTCGTCAACTTCGATCAAACTAGGCGGCTCTGATCAAATATAAATCAAGAATCTGTTGCTGAATTGTGTATTTCTGACCACAAATCTTTCCAGAAACCTATTTTAGTTTGATGTTTACTTAAAATGAGAAACTTTGCTCCGGTCGCTGGGCAGTGGTTGGTTTTAGACTAGACTAGACTGTTTTCAATATGGCAGCCGGGTCAGAAACCTTTTGGATGGACATGTTTCCAAAAACATTTGAGACGAGAAATAGGCAATTTAGTACCAGAATCTTGATTCATATTTAATCAGCGCTGCCTATTAAGATTAATTTCTATACATTATATTAGAAAGACAAAAGAAAAAAAAGACCTGCTTACAGGACAAACTACATCCAATATTAAGTGCTTAGATGGTCAAACTTTCTAAATCACAGTGTGACAATGCCCTGTAAATGAGCAGAACCGTAAAAACCCTGTTATCCCGGTTCATAAATCATAATCCTGTTTAGTCCACGAGATGTAATCCTAGACACATTTCCGTGCAGTCTTATCAGATGTAATGCATTTTATTCAAATTGACATAAAGACAAATAAATAAACTATTCACGAGGAGGAATATGCGTTTCCTAACAGTGTCCCTCATTGAGGCTTAAGGCCATTATTATTCAGTTTTCTTTTTTTCATTGAGCTCTAATTAACACAACAAGGGTTCAGTGTCCTCCAATGACATCACTCAGAGGGCAATTTCACACTCGCTAACTCTCAATAACTTTCGAGCCAAAACAAAGCCGGCCTGTCCACAGTTTAGGGATGTGCGTGAGACGATGTGCCTAATAGATTTTAGCTTTATTTTGTTGAAGTCCAGCGTCCCAACCCTCCGAGCTGCGTACTCTCCCGCCCCCATACATCTTACCAACCGGGAGCTCGGCCACTTCCTCCGATAACCCGTCCGCCAGTCGTCGCTGGAAGGTTAGGTCTGCAGTCAGAGTAATGATGTGGACTGTGGACAGTAGCCAGAGTCCTAACCCTCTGCAAGGTACGAACGCCCCACTGACTATCCAGGCTAGAGTCACAATTAGACCATGCAGAGGTCACCTTACAACAAGGACGCCTGCTCCCGGCTGCTGGGCCCGGTGTGTAGCGTAAAGTTAAGTTAAGTGTTTAAGGTGATTCCCCGCTGCCTCTCGGTTTATCTCTCAGGGAGGCAGTGTTTCCAAACTGGAAAGAGTGAATTGGTTCGGTGCCTTTACTGAATACACACTGAGAGGAACCGCGTAATCACCTTTTCTCTAATCAAAGTGTCCTTGAGCAAGGCATTAAGATCCTCACTGACAGGTTACCTGGATCCCCTATGGAGAGAGTGAAGCTGAATATCTGTAACTTATAGGGGAAACGGCTTTAATAACTACTAAAAGCAGGTGTCTTTAAGGTTTCTGTTTCTGCACTATTACTATATAGCATAGTGAGTAATGTCATATTTGGCTTAGTCAAATAAGCGCATTGTCTATTAAAAACATTATGCATATCACTATGCTTTTCTGAAAATATAATAGATTTTTGAACCCGACTTTATCAAATGAAAACAAATACAGAAAAAATGTATTATTTCATGACTTAAAGTAATTTCCCCTTCTGTCAGTCAAAGATTTGTACATCCCTGAATTCCTCTAGATGTTCTTGGAAAGCACATACATAACACAGTCCAACCGCCCCGACCTTTTTGCTACTTTCTACACTTTACAACGGAGTAATCCTTGAGTGCCAGTAGAGAAGCAGAGGGTAAAACGCTGCAGAAAAAGAAAAAAAAATCAATGCTTGCTTTTCTTCTTATTCTCCTTCTCTGTCTCGCTTTTTTTCCATCCTTCGCCATTCACTTAAAAGGCAGAACAGAGAGACCACCCGCGCTGTAACCCCCTTTCGCTTCCCTTAATAAGAGGCACGTACTGTACCTCAGATCTGAAAAAAGGAATTAGAGGAAAAGCTTTAAACTGCAGCACGCTAACACGTCTGGTGTACGCTCACATAATTAGGATCCTTATGTTGAACAGCGCATCCAGGTCACGGCCAGGCCATCCACAGTAGCTGGGGATAGCGGTGGTTTTCTGGGGGCATCTGTTATCTGGTGGTGAGAGAGCTGAGTTATGTCTGCTTTGAGTAGTCCAGTAAGGACACCCATGAGGGCCATATTTTATCACGAAGGAAGCGGAGACCTCAAGCTAGGCCTGGCTTTAACTCATTTGGCAAAACACACACAGACAAGTAGGTCCATCTAATTCCATCCACACACAGTATATTTAACATGTATCCATTCATATCTCAGAAGCACAATAAAATAATTAATCCGGAGCCCTTACACGTGGGAGCAAAAGTGATAAAAGTTAGCAAGGATGTTGTCTTTTGGAACGGAATGTATCTCTGGCCGCCGGCCTATCTAAGCACGGCGTTAGCATCGTCTGGAGAAAAAACAGCTTGATGCATCCCCAATATGTGGCCTTTAAATCATCACTATAACCTAATCACTGTGACATCCTGATTACATCCACAACATTACTTTACGGTTAAAGATCCTCTCCGTGCTGCCGTGACAATGCCGAGAAATTCACAGACGACAGTGGGGCTCCCCTTCATCCTAATGCAATGCGAGTGGCACAATGGAGTTGCTTACCAAAGCCAGCCGAGGCTGCATTGTGCAACGCGACGCAGAGATTAATGAGCAGCTAACGCCAGCTTGAAAGGAATGAAGTGAATTTAAATTTCTCCAAAAGTTAAAGAGCTAATGTTACAGTATTAATTTCCTCTTGAACAGTGAGTGGGAAAATATCCATTAGCAAAATTAACCACAGTTTTCTAGGTAGCTAACATTGTGCGGCTGTGGTGCTACAGTGTGGGGCCACAGCTAATGAACACACTGCAGAGGGTGATATTTCATTATACAAATTAATGCTCACATTTTAATGGGAAAGTCACATAATGAATCTAGGCTTCAGTGACAGCAATTAGAGGCCCAGATTGTCCCCTTCTGGACAAGGCACTATTTAGCAGTAAGCAGCTGTGTGTAAAAAATAAAAAGGTCCTCGCTCTTGACAATAGCCACACATAACTTCAGGCAGGGCCGCATAACCAATAAGGGTCCCTTCTCACCTTTAAACGAGGAGAGGGGGAGACAAAGAGGGGGAGAGAGAGGAAGGGGAGAGGCAAGACTTGCCCATGTCACTTAACCTTAACCTAACCTTGTAATCAGGATGAATCAAGAGGGACCTGTGATCTCTCCCTCCATTCCTCTCACTCCCTCCCTTGTTCTGCTCTTTCTTCCACTTTCTCCCTCCTAATACGTTTTTCTAAGTGCTCCCTTTTTCCCTCCAATTCCTATAATACCATGCGGTATCTTCAACACAATGACACTGCTTCATTTAATATACTTTGTTTGCCGTTTGGTGCAGACCCGTATACATGTGTTCCTGTGTCCATATACTATGTATTTATGGTGTGACAATTGAACTGTTACTAGCAATCAGCATGAGCCTCATACTTAAAGGATGAGGCCGGCAATATACATAACGTTCATCACGTGTTACAACGTTAACAGCGACCACTTCACAACATTAACCAGGTGTGCAAACACTGACCGCTTTACAATGTTAAACAGGCGTTACAACGATAACAACGATCGCTTTACAATGTTAACCAGGTGTTACAACGATAACAACGACCGTTTTACAATGTTAATCAGGTGTTAAAATGTTAACATCGACCGCTTTACAATGTTAACCAGGTGTTAAAATGTTAACTGTGACCGCTTTACAATGTTAACCAGGTGTTACAACGTTAACTGTGACCGCTTTACAATGTTAACCAGGTGTTACAACGATAACAACGACCGCTTTACAATGTTAACCAGGTGTTACAACGTTAACAGCGACCGTTTCACAGCATTATCCAGGTGTTACAATGTTAACAGCAACCACTTTACAACGTTAACCAGGTGTTAAAATGTTAACGACCGCTTTACAATGTTAACCAGGTGTTACAATGTTAACAACGACCGCTTTACAATGTTAACCAGGTGTTACAACGTTAACTGTGACCGCTTTACAATGTTAACCAGGTGATAAATTGTTAACTGTGACCGCTTTACAATGTTAACCAGGTGTTACAACGTTAACTGTGACCGCTTTACAATGTTAACCAGGTGTTACAACGATAACAATGACCGTTTTACAATGTTAACCAGGTGTTACAACGATAACGACCGCTTTACAATGTTAACCAGGTGTTACAATGTTAACAGCGACCACTTTACAACGTTAACCAGGTGTTACAATGTTAACGACCGCTTTACAATGTTAACCAGGTGTTACAATGTTAACGACCGCTTTACAATGTTAACCAGGTGTTACAATGTTAACAACAACCACTTTACAACGTTAACCAGGTGTTAAAATGTTAACGACCGTTTCACAGCATTATCCAGGTGTTACAATGTTAACAACGACCGCTTTACAATGTTAACCAGGTGTTACAATGTTAACTGTGACCGCTTTGGACCAACATTCAGCGTCAAGATATCACGCAAAAGGCTGCTACCAACGTAATTATAGTAACGCTGAGGGCTTCAAGAATGACGTTTAGTGATAAGATGACATGGTCATAGGATTTATCGACAATAATAAAAATAAATAGTAATTCCAGCCTTATCCTTTTAATGCCTCACTTTTGCCATTGGGTGGGCACATCCATCTCAAGTTCCTGATTGTATGTACAAGTGCACTTTCACCTCTGAAGCAGTTGAACTGTTAACCCTGACAGCATTATAGGCATTCTCAATTCACCACTAACCACAATTTTAAGCACATCTACATGAAACAGATGTAAAACAGCTTCTAGCAATTATTACTTCTCTCAAACATGTGTGTTTTTTTTTCATCCTTCCGGCCAAATGGAAATTCATCTTCCAGTATGTCATATATATTAAGCCATTTTAAATGCCTCTCTGTACAGGTCTGTGGTATTTATCTTTACTTGTTTCTATGGCGCTGTCACCGTTCACACAAAGCCAGATGAAATCAGTACATACAGCATGAAGTGAAAACATACTATGGAGGAGCAGATCCCAGTACAGCAATCAGGAGACAGATGATTTATAGCCACAAAGGTGTCACTTAGATGTTTATGAATTCTAGAAAGCCGCAGTGGTGCATTTCTTTTTTTTTACCCTTCTATCGTTCACCTTTGGCAGGAACAAAATGTCCAAAGTTGTCCAACAAAGCCAAGACGGACATCAGCAAAAAGTTTACCGTTCTATTTTTAACTCCCAAATAGCAATTTTCTGGTTTTGTGGCGGCAGTGATCTGTCATGTGGCTGGGAGGTTGTGCTGTTTGCGCTGATATCAATTAAAAGTGGATTAACGGGTACATAATGACCTTTAGCAGTAAATTGTGTGTAATGTTGCAAGGCAGGATACAGTATATTCCCCAGATGTCACACCAGGCCCCTGACGTATGATGGAGCAGATGTCTTAGCCAGTCCAAATGGCCCTCTAAGACACACACACATACATACACACAGACTCAGGCCGACAAGCATGCATAAACATGTGTTCGCACACATTCCAAATGGCGCACACACACACACACAAGTACGTAGACACAAGCACTTGTCGTCTGTCTCGCTTTCTCCAGATATATTTAAATGCTTAATTTTAATGGAAAAGTGGAATAAACTGATGGCTCTCTGAGGGCATTTGTATTTATTTTCAGTTTGCCTTCCTAAGTAAACATCAAAAGAGAGTGTCAAACACACAACTCTTCTGTGCTTTTCATTCTCATTTTAGATATGTAGATAGTACATTAATCTACCCCCCCCCCCCCTCCTCCCCCCACCACATGAACATTAACAACCTCTTATAAGGAAAGAAAAGACAGAGGCAGAAAAAAAAGATCAGATCAGTCTAATTTCTGTCTAATTTGGCTCCTAGAATATCATTTTGTCCAGTTAGAGGAATTGAGAATGATCATTTGCATCAGGGACGTTTCCTTATTGAATCAGCACAGAGCCTCTGTTCGGCAGCACACAGGAGAAGCACTTATTGGGTTAAAAGCTCATCTCGTATGGTTTATTTTAAATATACTCTATGCTTCATAGCCACTCTAGCGTAAGATAAAAGATATCAGGGCTATCTGACTCTCTGCACGCTCTCTCTTTCCCTTTTTTGTCTCTCTTCGTCTTTCTCTCTACTCCTCTTCAGCGTTTCCACCTTCAATTTTCTTTTGTACACCCTCCTATTCGTTTCTCTCTTATATCAATATTGTATTGAGTTGGTGTTTGTGGCCCTTTATTTGAGAACTCTGCAGTAGGTCTGCAGATCGCAGTCTTTTTCTGGAATGGTGCCCTCTAAATAATGATAAATTACTTGAGCAGTATGCCATTTGCTAATTATATCCATGATTTACTACACAGCCCGACTTAAATCATTCAAACCAGCCTTGCGTAACAATGCCTTTTTTTTCTTTTATAAAATGGTTTCCATGTGTATAATCTAAACAGTTTATGGTCCTATACTGTGTATATAGAAATGTGCATGCACACAAAACATTACAATCATCCTTTTTTGTTCTTTTTCCACCAATCCCCCTCTCTTTTCACTCAGTCACTGTTATCCCTCTAACAGAAATTCCACTCTGGGAACTTTTTATATGTATATATTTAAAAAAAAGAATCCAGCTTAGCATTTTTTCCCTCTCTGTTCATTGTTTAATGAATCCAAATCTGGCTCAGACTCCAAGCCTATTATAATTGCAAGCAGGATGTGTTCTATTTCAACATAAGTATCATTCCAATGGAAGATCCACTTCTGGCAGAATAATGCTGGTGTTATACCATTATCAAGAATATTCATTAATATGGATGTGCAGCACAAATAAATATATGTAAATGTTACACAACGGATTCACCCCTCTTTTACCGTAGTGTAACTCTCTTTGATCTGTGTATCCTGTAGTGACCCATATTGTTCTTAATCATAGGAAACTCACAGCTTCACTGCAACAAGCATGTGGTTCACATATGTCGCCTGCACATTTCTTTTCTTTTTTTAATTTTTTTTCCAAATACTCAATGACTTATTTTTGCATCGTAGCGTATCATCCATATTGTATTCCAGTGGTCGGGGAGATGCTATGCTCGGGCTGATTTATGCTTCTCAAGATAAACTGCAAATAGGGAATGACCCAGAAATTGCACTCTCATCGCCGAGGCACAGGCCTGACAGCAAGCAAGGCCAGAACAGAGGCATGATGACCCCACTGCATGCACACACATCCATGCACAGATGCACACAGACACAAACAGACCGTGCCGCACCCTCAGCCCCAGCCCTTACCCGTGCAAACACAGATAGCATCGAGACAGTTTGTTGTCAGTTGAAAATATTATCTCTTGTAGTGGACTGAAAGCACCATATGGTGAAATGTTTTTTTTTACGGTGTTGATGTGAGTGATGCCTCACTTGGCGGGGCTGGATCGAGCTGGATCGACCCACATTCAGATGCCTATTCCACAACCCTACCCCCGTCACAACACACACACACACACAGACACACAGAGTCTGTGGAAGACTAAAGACTGTTCATTATCACTTTGTGTTGTATTTTATTTCATTCTATGCTTTAGTTGTTTTTATTTCTAAACTTCTACTTTCCATATTTATTTATTTTTCTATCTTCCCTCATCCTTTTTTAAAGAGTTAGAAAATGCATTTGTTTTTATGCCTACTAAAAAGGCAATTGCAAAATATCCTCTTTTTCCATAGTAGTCAATGAAATGCACATCTTTTTTTGTGAGCTCTACCCATTTGACCTAATTTTCTTTGTTCAGGGAGGTTACATGACCCTAGGGTCCACATTCCCTGCTCCAATAAATAGATTTTGATATCCAGTCAATCTAATAATCAGGTTAATTATTCACTGTTTTCCCTGTCTTTCCCTTTCTGTTTCTCTTTCTCGTTCTCGGCCTCTCAGGAGAGAAACCCTACCGGTGCCCTCATTGTGACTATGCCGGCACCCAGTCTGCCAGTCTGAAGTACCACCTGGAGCGCCACCACCGCGAGCGCCAAAATGGCTCCACCACCTCAGGCCCATCCTCTTGCCACACCCCTTCTTCTGACCACAAAGAGGATCATGGGAAGACAACCGGTGGCGGCGTCTTTGCTCGACCAGATGTCCTCCGTAATGTCTTCAAGAGCATGCCTCCCAACCTAGACTTCAGGGCAGGTCCAATGCTGCCACATCAGTGGGCATCGGCTGGTATGATGTCTCCGCATGACCGAGATCGTGAGCGCGGGGACCGCCGCTTTGACTCCGCCTCTTCAGCTGAGAACATGAAGACTGCTGATGGCCCGTCTGCCCTCGTCTCAACAGGGACAGATAGCTTCTCCGACCTAAGCAGGGCTTACCAAAGCATGATGGGAAACGGGGTCCACTTTCAAGGTTCTCTCCAGGCCTTCATGGACAGCTTTGTCCTCAGCTCCATGAAGAAGGACATGAAGGACAACCAGAGTTCAGTCCAGCTCCAGGCCCAGTGCTACCATGACAATGGCGAGCCCAAAGCAAAGCGGGCCATTTCGGCTGACCAGGAAAGAGAAGACAAGACTGAAGCCAAACAGAACTCACAGCCTGGTAAACCTGGGTCCCAGTATGAACCACTTGATCTGTCTGTGTCAGTCCGGCCTGAGTCTGCATCCGGGTCCCTCCCTGGCTCTTCAGTCACCATCCATGATAATGTGGCGTGGCATGGCTGCCTCTTCTGCTCCTTCTCCACCTCCTCATTCGAGATCATGGCTCTGCACCTCCAGGCCAACCACCTGGGTAAGGCCCAACAGCAGCGGTCTGATACAGGCAAGGAGCTTCATGGAGAGAACTCTCCCACCACCTCCATCATTCACTCCTCCAACACCAAGACCTCTGGTATGGCCCTTGACGGAGACAGAAATGGGGAGAAAATCCAGGGAGGCTGGAACAACCACATCGACCAGCCCTACAATCCCTTCCAGAGTGACTTCTACAGGCGGTTTGGTGGCTTGTATGATGGATCCCAGAGGGTCAACCAGGGCCTTCAAGCGTATTTAGTCCCTGCGGAGCAGGGTATGGACCTACCCACGCGGGCCTTTGGTGGAGCAGCTTCAGCTGGGGATGACCAGATTGCTGATAGGGGCTCCCGTGGAGACACCGAAGAGGACCAGGCTGGATCAGATGATGAGGTTGCAAAGGCCGGGGGACGCAGTGCCAGTGACACCCCTTCAACCACCCCCAAAAGACAGCAGCAACAGAATCACACCGATGAAGAGGAAGAGGAGAGAGGAGTGGCTGAAGAGGAGGAGGAAAGAGATGAGGATGGGCAAATGGACGTGGAGAGAGAGGAAGATGGAAGTCCGACTTCAGACCGCTTCCAGAACCACTCCAAACAGCTCCAAGACAACTCCTCTCTGCCCCCAAGGGGTGGAGGTGGTTTGGCCGCTTCTTCCTCCGCCATGACACCATATTCTCTGGTTCCCCAAACCAAGAACCAAGCTTTGCCACTGGAGAAGCAGTGGCAGCAGGGCCTGGCCCTCCTGTCTCCTGGAGGTCCCCCAGGACTGTTGAAGACTGAGCAGCACACCCACCTAGAGCAGCAGATGAACATGCTGTCTGTCCTCAGAGCCTACAGCAATGACAACATCCCCGCATTCAACGGCCTGGGAGGCGGAGCACCCACAGGGGGCATGAAGAGGCCAGATGCACCTGGTGAGTGTGTTTAACCCCTACTGGAACTATAACAGCTGTAAAGCACACACACAGATATCCAGACACTTCCACCAGCCCAAAACCACACACATAAAAAGTCATGAATACACATGTGTTAGAAACACAAATTCAATTTTTCCAGCACTTCATACACATCCACACTAAACACACAAGACGAACACATACATTTTTTTTCCTGACACCCACAAAGAAATCTCAGACACTCACTAAAGGTCTTGAGATTGGCTCTGAAGTGATTTCAGCCTTATTTCAAGCAGGTTTAGAAGCTATCAGCCTGCCGACTAGCAACAGATTAATCTTTATTACACGTTTATATTACTGGAAGTGCAGCGCCTCCCTCCAGCTCCGCAGCATGGAGGGAATAACCCTGGATGAGTAAGAGCAGGACCTCAGCTCCCCTTGCCATCTCCTCCACATGTCTCTTAACTATCTTAGCTCTCATAAAGCCGGCTCCCAAAAGCCCATTACTTTTTAAGACTCGTCGATCTATGACCCTGTGAAAAATGAACTGTCAACTTTCATGATTCTGCTAAGGTTACAGCCGCTCCTTGAGACTGGAGAAGGAAATGCTTTTTTCTTATTTCTCTATTTTTTTTTTTACAACCCTTTTTCGCTATTTAGGGGTGGTTGCTACAGTCTGTCTGTAGGAAGAAAGTTCAAACCTATGGTTGGTGTTGACCTTTGAAACATACTATTACAAAGAGAAAGATTACTTAGCTCCGGTCAGTGACAACTCCTTCATGTTCGAAAATTGAGAGTAATTTGTTGAGAGTGAGCAAGCAATTGCCCATATTTGATTCAAAGTAGAAAACATAATACGGTTTATTTTTTCACATTCATTAACTGCCAGATACAGTATGTTGTAGCTACAATGTTTACTCAACTGCAGTCCCTTACACAGATTGTCATATTTTGCTTATTTTGTCAGATTTAATCAAGAAAAAAAAAAATCTTTTTACTATTTGTTGCCTCACTGTTAGTTTCAGTATTGCCCAATGACACAGTCATAAATCATTTTCATTTTGTGTATGACAAAATCAAGTGACATTTGGCCAGTGAAATGTAGAGTGTATGTCTAGAGGCATACATTCATAAAGGCACAGTAGACACAATAATCTATGATAATAGCGACACCTCCGTTAATGAAGCAATGCAGCCACATGTGTTCATCTGACCTTTCCATCCGACAAAATATTGTCCGTTGTCATGGAGCCAGGCTCTCTGCATAGCTTAACGTTATGGAAGAATTTTAACCATACAAGATTGATATATAACTATATGTTTCATTTAATAGAGAGGTGCCTGTTTGTGTGAGAACGCGCTACTTATTGTCTTAAGCTATGTAATGTTGACACTTCCCTTTGTAACTAGGAATGCTTGACCTTTATAGATAAGCTCTTCCTCTGTGGAACAAAAGCCTTTCTTACTTGCTGTTAGTTTGTCCTCATCTGATTGTAATTAAAAAACCCAACAAGTTATTATGTGTGCAACTTCTTGGCAACGGATATTCACCATTCAGATCTCCAGCTAGATAGCATAGAAACATATAAAAAGATTAAAGGAAACAAGTCAAATCGAGTCATGCTGCTTGAGAATGAATATGAATGAGTTGTTCTACTGAGCTTGACGTTACATTGGGGCGACTTCTGAAGCCTTCAGCAGTCGTACACGTGTAGTAAAGGGCACGGTGAATTCACAACGGACCACAATGAAAGGAAAAGAATCGAGTGATATGTGAGGTCTTTCTCACCACACGCTAACAAATATGTTTCTGTTTGTGTGTCAGCGTTAACTCTTCCATGGATTGCATGCTGTGGATCCCATGTGAACTCTAAGCAATTACTTTTCCTAGTATTGATATAAGTCTCTCTGCTGAAACCACAAGTACTGTTGCTCTTATAACTATCATAACGGTGACTACAGAAGCAACTATATGTTTGCTGCCATTACAACAGAGGCTTTAACTATTGATGCTCAGTTCTATATTTCTACTACTCTCTCTACAGTTACCTAAACTGACTACCGCTCGTAGTGTAATGACTATTACCTTTGCTCAATGGTTGAAGACGTTTTGTGATCTTCTATTTAAGTAAGTATCAAATCCACAAAGTCAAATTATTTTTGAAAACCAAACAAAGAGGTTTTGTTGCCTTAACATAACCAAGTCATTTTCTCACATTTTAGTTTTCTTTTCTTTTAATTTACAATGTTAACGACGTGTTTAAAACGGCAATCGTAAACCTGGAGAATGCATTTTAGTCGTATGGGAACAGAGTTCTGTAGTCTGTATGTCAGTGCTGTGTGGCTGACCATCGTTACCACTATCACTGCTACTGTGACTGCCGCCAGTTCTGCTACACACACTGCTGGATCACAAAGATTGGATGGGAAAATAGACACTCTTGTTTCACAGCAAAATGCACTATTACAGCCCCTCTTTATGTGTCCACTTGTAAACCCCTTGTGTTGGGGGGGTCACCCACATTCCACTGTTATTCGGTGGGCGGAGAAGGTGGGGGCATCAAAGACAGCCGCAAAAACCCAATTCAGACCTGGCAAAATGTGATTATCTGGAGTGGGTTTGCATTAGGTTTGTATGCAAATACAGCATAAATCATTAATATCGAAATTCTCCCTTGAATCTGCGGGAGCCGTTGTAGGGCACGCGTCTGGACGTCTGGAGTGGCCGTCTCTTCATTAGTATACCCAGAAGAGGGGGGGAAAGGGTTACAATGCACATGAATCTACTTGCACTCTGACATGCACCAGATACACACATATAAGGATCCAGGAATTGGATTTATCAATAAATGTCATTAACAGCAGCACTGGCCCTGAGGTTTCTGTAATCAGACAAGGTATCTGGTTACTGAGGTACTGTATACCGTGTAAAGACTGATACCAACTCGCACCATTTGCTGTACTGTAGATGTGCTTAACGCAATCAATACTTGGCTGCAGTGCAGACCTATCTATAGCCATACATTATCAAACTTGAAGTATTACATTATTCAAACAGTGCTGTACATGGCACGACTGCTTGCGAACATTGCTCCTCACATCGTATTACTTACATTACCTCAGCCCCCTCGTTCATTTAATATATTAAACGTGTGCCGGGACTGTGGAAGGTTGAGATTGACAAGCTTGGAGAGAGGAAGTGTTGATAGCGTTGTAGGACTTGGACGAGCGCGTTGAGGATTCCAGAGGAGAAAATGGCAGAGCTCGTAGCCGAGCACCTCTCGCAATTTTGAGAAGTGGGCTACATAAACAGAGAGTTGGTGGATAGGAGAGAGAAAGAGGAGAGGGGATGGCTGTATATTCTCCCATCAATTAGACCCATTGCTTCCAATTAACAAGTGCTCTCACATTGAGCTCTATAGTTCTCCACATAAGTGCTGTTGGTGTTTGTTGGGGATAACTCTCAGAGAGAGTCACCTCCTGTACACACATTAGATGACAGTAAAAGAAGCTTATTTTTGAGAGGATGAATGTTTATGGTGCTGCCTCAGTTCAACCCTGGCTTGTGCAAAATTACGTTCCCATACAACTCAATTGCATCCTCAATTACGCCTCAATGGAAATGGGGTTCCTCCCAGATTATGGTCGAAGTTTTAAACGTTGTATATTGTAACAAACTTCTTTGTTAGGTTCAGTAAAAAATCTGGGTTTGGCTTAAGATAAGTGTGCTTGTTAAATCATTTAAGTTACGAAGGCAAACCTAAATTAGTCAAAGTTGACTTTTGGTTCCACACAGGACTCAAACAGCGTTCTACTGTGTGAAAGTCCTGTCTTTGTTTGATCGCAGGAAAATAGTCTTCAGTGATTGTTGAGAGGCATTCTAAGAAACGTAGATAACATGTAACCATAAAATAATTAAATGAAGCAGCTGCTCAGCTTTACTGGCAAAACACTTTCTTCAATACAGCTCTCACAAAACGTTGAGGTTGAGGCAGAGACACTGACAATTGACACGCAGATACCACATGTAATAATCAATCACAAAATGTCCGCCAAAGGGGAGAAACCCTGAGGCTTAATTGCTGGGCACTTTGCGTGGGCTCTGAATGTAAAACTCTGTACGATTGCAGTGTTGTCGATACACACGCTAAGTCTGAAGTAGATCAGATGAATGCTTCTCGACCTATGCAAAGAGATTCCTTGCTTTATATATAAGATAAATAATGAGAGATATATTCTATTTTACTTTCCCCCCATGCAGTCTTGCTTCGACGTCATTGGCCCTTTTCTCCGACAATCCTAAATTGTAACTGTTCGTGTGTGTGTGTGTGTGTGTGTGTGTGTGTGTGTGCTCGTGCGTGCGCACTGGGTTAAGGAGGTTGCATCTGAGATACAGCACTGCTTGTGTCACTGGTGGCCAATTACCTCTGTCAGAAGTAATGTTCTCTATTCTGCCGTCATTGTGAGGGATTTGAACCCATGAGTACTGAGGTCATATGAGAACAATGTGCAAGACATGTACAGACCACACACACACACACACATATATATATATATATCAAAGGAGGAGAAGATTCAGAGGCATACTTTCAGAGTAAAGTTCAATAACAAGATGATATGTGTGTGTGTGTGTGTGTGTGTGTGGGTGGCAATTAAAGACATATGGTGGGATAGGTGGTCTCGCTGTGAAGCGCAGATGTATTGGATCACAGTTGTCATTAGTGGTGTGATTTTCACTTTATCTGGTTTAAGTGGAAGAAAGGTAGACATGGCAAATGAAGCTCTACACACACACACACACACACACACACACACACACACACACACACACACAGGCTGGAATTATTGAGTCCTGGGCCTGCATTTATCAAATTGCTAAAATATGAATATTTGGATTCAACTGAAAGATAGAAAGGAAAAGTTTTTGCTTCTATTCACAAACTCAGTAATAAAAGCTAATGAATTTAGTCTCTGAGAGCTCCTGGCGTCTCTTCAATTATTTAAGAATAGATCCTAGATGACAGCACACCATCTGAGACATGGTTCAGAAGGATTGTACCAAATATCATTGGACATGATTAATATGTTGCTGAAGCTAAATGTTCACAGTAATTCATAACTGGTTATTTTTAGCCTATTTGCATTTGATTTGAACCTTCGAGAGGACGTTAGATCACTCTTATTCCTCTTTTTGTTACAAACAGCAAGAATAAAGCTGACACTGATTTTGTTTGCAATCACTAAGCGAACTCTCTAAATTAACTAAGATTTATCAGCTTTATCATTTATGTCCTGCTCCAGTTTGCTTTTCTTTTTCTTTTGATTCCAACCAATGTTCCATTATGTAACCCTTTATTAACCCCTATTTATATATGCTTATATAATATACATTCATATTTCATCGTTCCTGATTTGATGTTGTAATTCCTACTGGAGATAATGAGGGTTTTATGCAAAAATCACACATGTCTTTGAATAAAATGTAAATTGTATGTCAGTGGGGCAGACAGAGTAAATCCTTGCCTCTGCCTGGCTCTGAATATAGCTCACGTTTACACGTGCCTGTACATGTGTCCTTAAAGCTAGTTAGGAAGTTGTTGACTCCTAAATTGGAATTTTTAAAACAGTTCGGATGAATACAATGCCTTCATTTGGGGCCCTCTTTTTCATGTAAATGAAACAATGTTTCATTTGACAAATTCTTGTTTTTAAAGAGCTGTAAAAAGGTGTAGCAGTTGAAAAAGTAAACGTTCACTTATTTTGATTTACGTCTGTAATTTAAATTGCGTAACAAACGTACTTATTTTAGTCCAAACCGTGATGTTTTACTAAACCTGACCAACGCGTCCTCGTACCTAAACGTAAGGGTCACATTTGAACAGGTGGGTAACGCTGTGAAATGGTCAAAGTTTGGTTCGGTTTAGGAAAACATCGTGGTTTGAGTTCCAATGAGTATGTAACGTAAGTTAAGTATGTTACACAAGTGAATTAACATTTGTAAAAAATATACGTAAACATGGGGTTGTTTGTACAAATGACCTGCAGGGTCGGTTATTGGGGGGAGGACAGTCTCCTCTCTCCACACAACTTGACTCCACCCTTTTTTAAATTCATCTCTGTTCTGTCTGATTGATATTTAAGCCCACACATCTGCAGACATGCATACACACTCAGACCCCCCCCCCACACACACACACACACATTTAAAACTTGTGATAATGCAAAACCTGGTAATTGCCAATAATACTGTCCTCATCAGGTGGTTAATTACCATGAATTTGGTTGCTGTTTGTCTCTAGCAAACATGTGCACACACACATAAACACTCACACAAAATGCTTTGACAAGTGGAAAAGGCCTGAGGTACTTATTGCTCCCAGACACCCCTGTGTTTACTAATGAGCTCGACGGATAGCTTACCTGCACAGCGGCAATTATTCTGTGCACTTAAAAGTATCGCTGAAAGTTCAGAAAGGTGACACCCGAGAATCCTAGTGCGGTCTTACGGTCTCATTCAGTATCTATATTGAGGATCCGAATAGGCTACGGATAGATGGTTCGATCAGGCAGTAGACTTGTGCAGTGGTTAAAAGAATGCATAAAACAAAACAAGATGAACATCTCCACTCTTTGTCATACCTGTATCCTTTTATTGTGGCTGCACAATGAGGCTATAAACCGTTAGTTCTTACCAAATATGCGAGGCTTGACACGGAATGGCTCGCGGCCCCCTGATAGCACTATGACTTGCGCATCACTTGCAACCGCTATCCGCCCCGTCTCAAGGTCCGATTCACAAAAGATATTACAGCTCATGAAGTTTTGCAGCCGAGTGTGCAATTTGCCCTTTTTTTTTGCGTCTGATTGCAAATATTCATGTGGCAAAGTATCAATGTTGCCTTTGCGCCAAAGAACACAGTAGGTAGAATAAGAAAATAAAAGAAAAATGTCTAAATATGGGTTTTATTATCCAGTCTCACTTCTTTTACTAAATGATGCCGCATTCCCAGATCCAGATCTCTTAGTGTGAATGAAATCATATTATTAAGACAGAAATAATATGAGGAAATGCAGGTCCTAAATTATTATAAAACACACATTCTGACATTTTTTCTTGCGAAAATGTCTTCCTTCACCCTGAAACTCTTTGTTGTGTCACTGGACCAGGTTCCTGTAAACAGCTTAACCTGATTGACAACTTCAACCAGAGTCTTGTCCCAATATCCGACCGGCTGAATCTCAGCCACCTGGCGTTTCTCTGTTCACAGCAAAGCGAGTCCACCAAACGCTCCTTCCTCTCTTCTCAGATCCCTGCATTTCACTTTCCCACACTCCGGGATCCTCCCTTTTTCTTTATCTCCGACTCTCCGTCTTTCTTTCTCTCCTCGTTGCTGGAGGGCACGGGCTCCTCCAGTGATTAAGCCGTCTGGAGGGCCTGTCTGCCCGTCTTTTTACCGAGGAGGAGGAGGAGAAAAAGAGGAAGACGACTGTTGGTGATACACTTCCCCCCATCGGCTCTCTTTGCGTGCCTCTGCCACGCCGAGATGACAGCTTTGACAGCTGGCAAAGGCGAGGTGCTATTTCACATGTGCAACAACATTACCAGTTTAACTTGTGCAGAGGTGAATTATCACCTTGTCACCCAAAAGTGCAAATGGTGTAGTTTTCAAAGAGCAATTAAGTGTAATAGCTGCTGTCAAGCCCCAAGGATGGTACCTGTTGCTCACTCTCTGTCTCGCTCTGCTCCTCGGCAGATGTGATAACTCTAAAAATATTTTCCCCCCTCGCTAATTCATGGCTATCAACGGCTGCGCCCACTGAAAGGTCCCTTTTCTTGAAAAAAGGCTTCCTATTCTTCCCGTGGTTCCCTCTCTTTCTTTCTTTCTCTCTCTCTCTCAGACATATTCGCTAATACCACCGATGATACTGGCCACATCACTTTTCCTGGAAGTACAGTGCAGTGAATGAAGGGGCAGTATCGAGTTGCCCTTGAAAAGGAAGTGGAGACGAAATGCTGGATGATTGCAAAGTTACACGACAATTATTCTATTCATTATTTCAGAAGCAGGATGGGGAAACCGGGGGTGAAGACAGCGTGGGAGCTGGGAGGTTACAGGGAGCTGGGGATCACATTCACACTATACACTATATATATGTGTGTGTGCGTGTGTGTGTTGCAAATCAAGTGCTTTTATGTATATATGCAAGCCTGCACCCCCCCCCACACACACACACACACACTCATAGCCACCGTTGGTGCGCATCGCATTCGATATTGCACAACATGAAACAATGGGTTATAAATTGGCCTTCCAACCCGATATATTTGACATGATCTCTGCTTCCCATCTCGTTAGTTTGCTGTTTGTTTCTTTTCTTCCCCGACTCCTGTAGACTTTGTTCAGTTTGAGTTGCTCCTCTTAAGAATGCAACGTTCCCCCTTCCCCAGGCGCCCCGGAGATGTGAGGAGGACGCCTCAGAGGAGTTGTACTCATAAAGCCTCCTCATCCTCCGAGGGAGAGGCAGAGAGAGACAGCAGAGACAGCGAGAGAGAGAGAGAGAGAGGGAGAACAGTACCGGCAGGCAAAGACACACAGGCATAATAACTACACTTACACAGCTAGTCGACACATAATGAGACAATGCCGCGGCAACTTCAAGGAAAAACACAGATATATAAAAAAACAACAGAGAGCATGGCAGAGAGAGAGGAAACAGGGGGTTGGGGGGTAAAAAAATGAAGAAACTATGTCAACTTTTATTTCCTCTGTTATTCCACATCAATGGAGGCATGCAGTGATACTAATAAAAACAAAACAAAAAAAAACATACACAGGTATAGACACGTAGGCAGCAAGTCGGCGTGTTTGAAAAAGCTCTGTGGCAATTAAAGACAAATAACTCGCATTATTTTTCTCGTAGCGAAGGATGATCCCGACCACTCGCTAAAAACGTGTTTGATTTAAACATCAAAAAAAGGCGTCGAGAAACAAATAAATAAGACGCAAATAAACAAAGTTGCGCTCGGAAAGAAAACACAGGGAGAGAGAGGGAGAGAGAGAGGGAGAGAGAGAGGGAGAGAGCTCAAACCGCGGGGGGAATAAGAAAAAGAGAATAGCGAGCGTCGAGACAAATAAGCCAGCAACATTATAACATTAGCGGTTAGAAAAATACACTTAATTCCTCGGCAGAGATGGATATAAACTGCATTGTTGCGTCGCAAATCCCAGCGACCGGATTTAAACTGCTGCATTGTTTTATTAGGGAAATATGTGGGTGGAGGAACACTGCTTGTTCTAATTACAGTGATTTAATCAGGATTACAGAGGTTACCTGGATGAGGCAAGGGGGCATCCACGGCAAGGGCACGTGCTTTTTAGGGCAGACCGGTTCCGAGCTGCTCCTCACCGGAACTCGTCTGCCACACTGACTTCAGCCCCCGAAACAATGACTTTATTTTGCTCTTGTGTGAGTAAACACTGGCCTATTGTTCTGCTTCTCTCCACTCTCTGTCTTTACCCCCCCTCCTCCCGCCTAGTTAAACAGCAGGCAGAGGGGAATCCATTTTAATCTGATTAATAACTTAGTTGATCACATTTAACCCAATTTTCATTCAGTGCCGCCCTTGTCCGCCCCGGGCCACGCCCACGCCGACCTTTGGAGCGGTCCACAGTAACGATAAAGCACAATCGCCGCCCTTGTCCCATCAGAAAGGCTGAAGATGTTTTCCATCATTACAAAAAATGTAATGTCCCCGTCTCTCTCTTTTTTTTTTTTTTTTTTTTAAATGGGATGCTTTCCACAAAAGGCCAGGCCTGCAATTTAGTGTGTGTGTGTGTGTGTGTGTGTGTGTGTGTGTGTGTGTGTGTGTGTATGTGTATGTGTGTGTGTGTGTATATGTTAGGGGGGTTATTACTAGTGGGATTCGAGTTTCCTGGGTCGCAGGGATGGGAACAAGTTTTCTCATGCATTCACAGTAATATGAATCGTCCTTTTAAAACAGATATGGTTACATATTAGTTTTGAAAGGTACAGTAACTGGCTCAGTGTTAAGCTGTCCTCCAACACTGGGGCTCTTTGTCCCCCCCCACACACACACCCCCGGCACAGCTAATAACTGGCCCCTGATCCTCATCTCTAACTGGCTCAACTTTTTTTTTTCTTCCCTCTCCCTGAATGTATCTTTGATTACACCGTTATATGAGCTTCGTTTTGTCATTTCAATTTCACTCGACGTGTTTAGCGCTGAGAGATTTGTATTCAGGATTGGCAATTATGATTAGAATGCCACAAAGTAAGCCTTGTGAGGTTTTTTTTGCAATGACAAGTGAAAGAGAGAGAGGAAAAAATATCCTTCCTCCCTTCCTCATACACACACACACACACACACACACACACACACACACACACACACACACACACACACACAGGAAATATGAATCAAATATTCATGAAGTGGGCTGAGGTTCTCATACACCCATATGCTTCCTCATTCAAGCAGCTTGCAGTGGACACAGGCATCCATCCAGCTTGTGTGCGACACAGCCGGGTGTGACAGAGAGCATGACAACACCTCCCCGCAACCTATCACCGCTGCCCGCGATTATCATCAAACAGGGTTTCGCGGCGGAAAAAAACAACAAAAAAAACTCGCTCCCCTCCTTCACTCTTTCTCTCTTTCCCTTTGTCCTCGTTGCCCTCCGCCGTGCCCCTGTGACTTCCTCCTTTCGTTTAATGATCTGCCGCGAGAGAGAGAGAGACACAGATATGAGTCCTCTGAGCTGCGTGATTCACCGGCCGGGAATCCTTGTAAAATCAGGGCGCCGTGCGTCCGCCACTTTCCAGAAATTGTAAGAAGTCTATGGTTTATAGTGTTTTTATTGTGCCTCGGCGGGAATGAAAAAAAGAAGGGGGTGCTGTGAGCGGAGGGTCCGGGGTTTGGGGGGGGGGGGGGGGGGGGGGGGATTAAAACTAAAGGGATTAGCACCACACTTTAAGATAAATCTTTTTTAATGTGAAACCTCATCCCCGCTCATTCTGGGGCTAACCACTCCTATTAACTGCTTTTTCTCTCGCTCCCTTTTTAATGCGGCCCATTTTTGTATTTTTTTTTTCCAGCCGAGCAACTTTAAGCGCAGGCTTTTTTTGGACGCGGCCCGCGCGCGCCGCCAACTCTGCCAGTTACACAAACAACGTCCCCTTTTTAAGCTTTTAAACACAGAACAATGGCAAAGCACATAGCTGCGCACATTAATGCTTTTGTATATGGGAGGAGGGAAGAGGAGGAGGAAAAAAAAGAAAAGCAGGGAAAGCAGAGGAGAAGAAAAGAGATAAGCAGAGCTTGGCTAGCTGCCCCTCCATCTCTCTCTCTCTCTCTCTCTCTCTCTCTCTCTCTCTCTCTCTCTCTCTCTCTGTTTTCTCTCTCCTCCCTCACTCAGTCTCTGTGAAGAGGAAAAAAAAATCAAAATCAAATCCACGCTGATCTGTATGTGTCGGGGAGGCTAAACAGACAAACATCATATTCTCAGTCTCCAGGCTCTAATTGACTGAACAAGGATTGGTCACACTTTTAAGAAGCGTTCCATAATGGATTTCCATGTTTGTGCCTTTTTTAACTGGCAGCGCGAATGGAAGGCATAAATGTTGTCTTTATTACCGAAAACAACAGCCCTTCTCTCTTTCTGTCTCCCTCTATCTCTCCCCCGTATCTTCCTTTTTGTTTCTTCTTCTTCTTCTCCTCTCTCTCTCTCTCTCTCTCTCTCTCTCTCTCTCTCGCCGTAAAAGACGATACGAGCCCCCGCATTCATCGCAAGGTCAACGCCGCCTGACAGATGACAAACGATCTCAAGATGGCCACATCATCTGTCCTGTAGTTGTTGGGCGCAAAAGAGATGAATGTTTCTAATTTCTCTTTTCTTTTTTTATTCTACTTCCCCACTTCTTTAATTGCATTATCACGTCATGGGGAAGGGGGAGGGGGGGGGGGGGGGGGACCAAAACAGCCACCTGATTATCCGTGGCACCGGCCTCGAAGTGCTTCCAGGCCAAAAGCGAATGGGGGGGCGGGATAAGTGAGCAAGGAGGGAAATCTTTTCAAAAAATCTGCACTTTATCGTGTTTCTGTATCAAGAAGCAGACTTGGCGAGAGATGGCTATTCAGTATTATGTACAAGCTGCTCATCAGATGGGAGTTGGGTTTATTTCTGTGCCCCCCCATCTCCCCTCTATCCCTCCCTCCCATCCTCTGCCACCTCTCTTGTTTGCTTCCCATCCAAGATGTGTCTCATTTTTTTCCCCCGACTGGACAGCTACATCACAAATGCCCAAAAAACAACAACTTGGCATCCTCGTGTGGACAGAACACAACTTTTCATTTTAATGATTTGATTGATTCTCTCACTGTTTATCGTTTTTTTTCCTTCTTCTTCTTCTTCTTCTTCTTCTTCTTCTTCTTCTTCTTTTTTCCCCCAGGCTCATTATCTCCGGTACGGTACGGTAAAGACACCGAGCTAAACTCCGTCTCCGCCAGTGACGGCCACTTTTGACAAAACACTAAGTGCATTTCTTAATTATGTGACTCCTCTCTAATACCGTTGTCATCTCGCAGACAGTCCCTCTCCTCGCTCTCTGATGTTGTTATTATGTTCTCATTTGGACGCCGGCTCTCTGTAGGTAGTCATCCCGCCGCCGCCCCCCCTCAACGCATCCCTCCCCCCTCCTCTCACTCACTTACACACACACACACACACACATGTTCTCTTTCTCCTCAATTGCTGGTCCTTGCTAAACTTTGCTTCGTTGCTTTATGTGTCATTTAAAAAATGATATAATTTTGTCAAACATTTCCTAAAATTATAAAGATTTCTTTTTTTTTTGGTCTTTCACCCCCTTCGCTAATGAATCCGTCCCGTGATCGACGCCAATCCGTCGAACGTCCCGCCGCTCCCCTTCCTCCATCTCCACCTCCTCTTCCTCTTCATCGCCTGACAAACAACAAAAAGCTTCTTAATGAAGAAAACAAATATTCAGCAACTTTACCAGAAGTGAGGCAGCAGGCACAACTTCTTTTTTTCTGCATTCTTTTTTTACTCTCTGCCCCCTTCCCCCCCCCCTCGCTCTTTGTGAAAGAGTGCCGTCAGCTTACCTGAGGTTTTATAGGAACACGTCTTTCTTCCAGGCTGTTAACTTGAACACAAAGGGAGGAGGGGGGTTGTTTGCTCATGAGCTTTTCGTACCGCTGATAAAGGCATCAACCAGCCACGGACATGTTCTACATGTCCAGTACTACAACAACAGGGAGGCGCTGTAGACCCGACCAAGACAGCAAACTTTATTACTCCTTTCAAACCTTGACGAACTCAAATGTGCTCATTCGCGAAAGGAAACTCGATAAAATAACTCACTGTAGCTTACAATAAATACCAGTTTAGACCAGGCAGACGCTGCTCTGGGTCAATAGGATCCTGGTAGTTTGTCCTGGAATCTATTCAAATCTTTTATCGAAAAGGTGCTGCAACTGTCGCAAATTCGCATCACTGCCGGTATGAATAGTTTTGATGCGAGTGTTTAGCGCTTAATTGGTGTCGTTGATTCGTCCACTTACCTCAGTGGGTAAAGGCCTTAAAAAATGGTAATTTTATGCAATTTCACAACCTTTTTTTGTTTTTCCAGCGACTTGAATTTATCCAGTTTATCCCTACAGTAGTTTCTCTGACACAATAAAGTGAGCCAAACTAGTCTATTGGTTTTTGTTTGGGGGGGTGGTTGAATGTCAGAGGTTGCAGTATTGGATCTTACGCCTATCGAAGCTGACGCAGTATAACAAAGCGTGCAGGGCCCAAAGTAATGATCATATACAAATATCAATATGAGAAAGAGTGTGTGCTAAAGAAGACACATTGCTATTGATGTTTAAATAACTGTAGTGCCGGAGAGATGGAGAGGGGGGGGGGGGGGGGAGAAAAAAAATGTGAATCATATTTTCTCACTGCCTTGTGGGGTAAAAAAAGAAGAAAATAAAAGGCACATAATTGAACACACCTCACGAGGTGCAAACAGTGAAGCCACGGGCGAGATAAAAGCAGCACCTCTCTCTCTCTCTCTCTCTCTCTCTCTATCTCTCTCTCTCTCTATCTCTCTGCCGGGTGAAGAAAACTGCAAATAAATTCATAATCAGTTAGTCTGCTGTTTCTGCTATGAGCCGCATTATCTGCTCGCGTTTCCGCTGTTTCCTGAAAGAGACAAAGAAGGGAGTGTTGGACAATGCGAGCTCGGATGATAAAAAAAGAGTTAAAAAAAAGATGTGTTCAAAAGTGTTTTTTTTTTTTTTTTTGTCCTACTCCTGCGCGTGTCTTTTTAATTTGTCTGGGCATACGCAGCTGTATTTGCATTTCAAATACTCATATTTGAAGAGGGTGGTTTAAATGCCAAGACGCGAGTTGATGACAATCACCTCGACTCAAAAGCATTGGCAAAAAAAAAAACCTTCTCCTCGCCGCTGACATTAAAACTAAAACCAACGGCCGCAATGCAAACACAATACAAATATATATTTATCTTCTTCCTCCGCAAACCTTTTCTCTCCCTCCATCTCATTATGTTATTATCAGTTTACATTTGAATATCAGTTCCTCCACTGCAGGTTCAACAGTGTGTGAGCCGCCTCAAACTAAAATAAGAGAATAATCAGCAGGGTTCAGAATGAGGAGGAATTGATTCAGCGGCAAACAGTCGGTGTTTATACACACACACACACACACACACACACACACACACACACACACACACTCTTACGCACAGCCTCCCTCCCGTTTGCTGCCTTTTCATCACTTTTCCATATTCATTTCTGTAATTTACAGTAAGTCCAATAGCTGTCAGTCACGCACGCACACAAACACACGAAAGAAAAAAAAAAGAAAAGATTTTGAAAACGCTGTAAATTTACAGCGTTGGAGGGGGAAACAGCTGCTGCAACATTTACAGCAAAGACCACTCTAAAATATTAAAGACGTGTCATCACCGGCGCTCGGTCCCTGCATCTGTAACCATCTGCTTTCTATTAAAACATTACACCCAAAAAAAGGCACATCAGCTCGCTGATGCTATTTCCAGCCCTTTTTCTTTTTTTGTTCTTCCCCTCTTTCAGATCTGCTCGATCTGTATCGGCACAGACAAACAGCTCTTGTGAGTCCTGCTGAACTCCCCTCCGCTCACTGGATGCATCCCAAAAAAAAACCACTACTAGTTTCTCAGTATGTGGTGCTTTTGTACAACCTCTGCTATCGAGCAGCGGACATTAAAGGGATAGGTCAGGAAGTGGTGTTGTATGAGGTTGTTATCCGTAGTCACTGTATTATAGTAGATGCCAGTCGCAACACCCCCAGTTTGGAGAATCGGACAGGACGGGAGAAAAGCAATGTGCTGCTGTGGACGAGGGCAGCAGCACAACCTGTTGTAGACACTCCTACATCTATAGCAGTACACTATATTTAGGATATTCTCCAACAGGGAACTGAACTGAAAGTGAAGCTTATCTCTACTGTATTTGTCAATGGCTTTAAAGAGAGCGTGGATGAGATTCACTTTCTGTTCAGTTCCCCGTCAGAGAGGGCCTTCTGAAAATATTCTACATATAGCGCACTCTTAAACTGATTTTGATTTGCCCACCTTGAGGTGCCGAAAGTCCGTTGTCCTGCTGCCCCCGTCCACAGCAGTACATCGCTTTGCTCCTGTGCTGGTACTCTGTTCCTACAAACCCAATCTACTGTAAGTAATACACTCGACTATGGATAAGAACCTCATATAGCTTCACATCAGAAAACTCAAACTATCTCTCTATCAAATATATGACTGTGGACGTCACAAGTTCACAAGTTTAAGAGGTGTGCTGTCTTCTGTGCAGCAACGGAGCTGACAGAAAGCCCACCTGTTTACACTGAGATACATCCTCCCGCCCAAAATCAATAGTGCATCATAGTGGTGGTTGTTTGCATATTTTAAGGGCTTTTTAATTTATCTTCTGTCAATCATACATTCCTCTTGATGAGCAACAACAGGAGGTCACGACCCCCCCCCCCCCGTTTCTGATTTATTCCATTGCTGGTACCGTCCGCGCATGTCCTCCAGCAAGACACTAAGCCCTCAAAGTTGCCATGACTGAGAGTGTCAACTAAATGTCAAAGAATGTCAGAATTACAGTCCTCCCCTCCCCGATGTCCTCGGGTTACTCAGGGGTGTGGAGGCGTACAATGACTCAGACTGTTTAGGGGGATGACATCTGTCCTGTTAGAACAGATAGAGAGAGAGAGAGAGAAATAAAAAGAGGAGAGTGAGAGCATGGGCTTCTGAAAGCAGCGCCGCCAACTATTATGTTACAACCGGACGGGGAAGCGATGGGAGGAGAGACTTATAGGGCCCAGTCAAAGGTAAACAATTACAACATGGTGACTCACTTTTTTTTTAGAGCGTGGCTAAAGGAAGATCATCCCTCCCACTTAATAGGTAATTTCCTTTGTCTCCCAAGGATCACATCGCATGTTGCCTGCGACGGGGTGGTCTGGCCCGGGAAGGAGAAAGAGAAAAAAATATTACAGAGTGAAACTTGGCTGGAAAACTTACACGACGGCGTTTCTTGAGAACCATTCTGTTCAAAATGAAACAAGCGCCCGTTTGTGAGGAATGCAACGACAGATTCGGAGGGACATTTCCCAGTTTCTGTGTTTTTTCTAAAATGTATTTCATGCTCTCTGTCATCTTGTCTGCGCAAAACTAGTTGTCCATTTTTGGGCTGTCATCTCCCTCTTTTTTTCTTTTTTTACATTTGCAGCCACTTCTCCCTCTAGTCCCCCCCCCCCCGCGTCTCTCCCCGTCACTCTCCCTTGTGATGTCACCATCTCGGCGTGAATCATTAGGATATCAGTGTTCAGCCGGTGACAGAAAGCACATGATTAACAAGCTCTCTTGTTTTTCCTCTCCTCTTTATCCTCCTCCCTTTTTTCTGAAACGAGGACTCCCGCTGCTCCCAACGACATTTCTCCTCGTTCCACCCCCCTCCTCCGCTCCCCTCCACATCATCCCTCCTTCCCTTCTCTTCTCCCCCTGTCGTGGATGGCAGGGAGTCACAGGTGTGTGACAATAATTACACATACACTCAGAAAAAAAATAACGTCGTTTCCTCCATTTAATAAGTTTGCAGTAAAATAGGCAGCGAGATCCAGAGAGAGGCAGAGAGCTCAAGTCTTATCGGATACCCCAACCTCTAACTTAATCATATGGCTCTTAAGAGCAGCCCGCCACCAGCTGGGGCTCCGTAATATGCATGCAATATGTGTGTAAAACGATACGCTTTAATTTTGAGCCCACTTTAAGCAGCAACAAAATCTGTTTATATGGGAGACATTTAAAAAGAAGAGAGGGAGGGAGGGAGGGTGAGCGGAGGATTGGGTTAACTCTTGCTCTCCGGGCCCGACAAAAGCCATCTGTTGGGTGTCGACTAGTATCACTGTACACATTGTAATGTACAGAGTGGGGAGCAAATGGTGATGCACGAGTTTTCTTATTATTTATGTAAAAAAAAAACGGGTGTAAACTGAGTCAGAGGGAGCTCACATACCACTCTGCCCCCTGTGTTAAAATGTGGTTTCCTCCTTGTATGTTACTAAAGTTGCTGTAAAGCCAGACTTTATGTTAACATTTGAAATGAGATATTACGCTCTATGTGGCCAAAGTAAAGGAGGAGGAAGTATGCGGTATAAAGAGCAATAAATTCTGCAAAAGAAGGAGGTCTGGGTTGGTGGTTGGGTCAATACACAGGACTTTCACCCAGGAGACTGGCGTTCGTGTCCTATGTAGCCTTACCTAACGTTACCACATTGCGTATGTAACCAAGAGTATTTCCTAAACCTACCCAAGTTCTTTTCTTTTAAAACTGCAGTGTATTTTTGAAAATACAGTGTATGTAACAATTGACACGCGCAAAACTGACACCAGAGGTGTCCCCAGACTGTCACAGTCTGAAGTATAGGTCCACTGAAAGAGTCATATTTGATGAGTTGGGGTTGAAAAGTTCAATGAAAACAGAAAATCTGAATTCCATACGCTTGCTGGTTTTGCTGCTACAGCCCTTCTTGATCTGGTCTGACCACTAGCGAGTGTTAGCAAACCTTAGATAGATATCGATGTCAGATTGGTGACTTTATGACTCTACATGCTTCTGCTGCTGTGGTCTCAACCTGTTTTGCCGTTAAGTTTGGAGGACCTCAGCTAAAACATGGTTTGACATGACCTTTAGAATGACCCAGAATGTTGTTTGTTTTGTATATTTAACATGTGAGATGACATCTATTGCTTTGGGTTAAATAAAAGTACTCCAATGAGGTTATAACCTTCATCCTCATGGTCACGGAAACTACTATATGATAGTGAAATATTCACAATTCTATCCAATGCATACTATTTCTGGAAACTTTCAGATCCGCGCTGAAGTATTGTGCCTAATCCACTGGTGTCAGTGGGGTTGGAGATGTTAGGAATATCCTTCTTTTGCCTCTGGTTTGCATTTGTGCTGATTGATTATTCGGGCTGATTTGGTTGTATTTCAGCTTCAGAGTTACAAATGTCAGAGGCTTTTTGTACTGGATACAAACCGAGTTTGTTGATGGTAAATGACTGCGATCACATGGGTTTTGGGAATCTCCAGGCGATGGAGGGGACAGACAAACTGAGCTGCTGTTTGCACCATCTAGTGTGTTTGGACCGGGGGGGGGGATCACCAAGGACAAGGGAAGTAGAACACTTTCGGGGGAAGGAAGGAGTGGAAGTGGAGAAAAGAGGAAAAGATTTGGAGGGGAGGGCGGTGTGTAAACTTCAAAAAGCCTCTGACAGTGCTGCTGCCTCTGCCGCCGCCAGGCCTGACCACTCTACAGATGCTTTTGTTCCCCGATCGCTCTCTTTTTGCAAGCCTCCTCTCTGTAAACCCCCCCCCCCCCCCCCACACTCCTCTCCTCTCCTCTCCTCTCTTTTCGCCTGGTGTCTTTGGTGATCCAGTGTGAGAGGAGCGACAGGGCTATCAAAGCCATCACTGTCTGTTACAGACTTCAAAACCCGGGGCCCCCGTCCGTCCATCAGCCCCAATCATCATATCCGCGAGGCCCGAGCAGGAAAGCTTCGCACACTGGAGGAGAAATATTTGATCTGTCTTTCTTTGCGAGGATCAACAGTCATACAAACGACAGGAGTGCCCCGGCGTTGCGAAAGGGGGAGGAGGAGGAGGGGAGAGGAGGAGGATGTGGGAGGACTGGCGGAGGGCGGCAAGGGAAGTGAGGAAGGGTATCATGAGGGAGGAGAGAGATGAAACTAAAGAAAATGCACCTCCACTTGACTTTAGAAACTGAACTCTTATTCCTCGCAAGGATTTCATTCACATGTCATATGTGTACACTCTAATATAATTCATATTTGAGCATCCGAGGCACGTGACATGTTGGACATAGACTTTATAAAAAGGGGGGGAAATGTCGGTTGGTATTTCATTATGTTTAATCATTAGCACCATTTTTTTTTTTTTCATTATCTTTTGATTGTTTTTTCTCTTCATAATTTACTCTCCTTCACTATCTGTCATTAATCCATGCGTGCGATGTATAGACATGCTGCAGGGTAAACCTACGTAATATTATTTTAGCCACCTTTTTTTATTTTACATGCTGAGCATCAAAAGATAAAAAAATTTAAAACATGTCATTTTTATTGTAATATCTCTTATAATTAAAATTCATGAAATTGCGACATAAAGTCATAAAAGTATCAAACATCACAAACAACTTTTTTTTAATTTGAATACGTCCACGCACCGACAGAGTGTAGATGTTTGAAACGACATGATATCGAATTTTAATACGGGATTGATAATTAATATCAATTAGTAATTGAGGTCATTTATCGACCGTAAACTCATTGCGGATTTCAAGTCCTTTTAGTGGGAACAGGTTTTTCTCCCTGAATTTATAATTTATAACCTTCTAATATTTCATAAACTAAATTATTAATAAAAAAAAAAAAACATAACCGGCAGCTCAATTGATAATGAAAATAACTGTTGCATAGCTGCGGTCCTATTTATCAGCGTGTGTTTTATACATAACTGACTACTGACATATTCTTTGCGAGTGAGGTCATGGGTCACCCGGCGTTTTTATTTGTCACTTCACCGTGATATAGCGCTCAGGCTAATAGGCCTGTATCTACCCGTGTATCTATCAATCTATCTCGCCATCTATCCGTCCATCTCACCGTCATATGGCGGTTATTTATAGACATCACCGTGTGTGTGTGTGTGTGTGTGTGTCTCCAGGAGACGGCTGGTATAGTTAGCTCTTAAATCCTGTATGTGAGATCAGACTACATAATTACCTATCACATTAAGCCCTTTATGTCCACCAGACTTAGGCCTCCCTCTCTCTCCCTCTCTCTCTCTCTGGAAGCAGCAGCAGTGGAGCAGCTGGTAGCATTATTGACACACAGTGTGCCTAGGGGGGGGGGGGGGGGGGGGGTTTGGGTAGGCCGGGAGGAGGCCGGGAGAACGAGAGAGAGAAAATCAAATGGGTAGAAGACGAATATGTGATTGGAAGGAGAGTCTATGTTAGTGTAGATGACTAACTTCAAAGCATTTTTTTTGATTGACCCACACACACACACACACACACACACACACACACACACACACACACACACACACACACACACACACACACACACACACACACACCAGCCTCTTTTTGGAGTGAATCTATTCAGACAGACTGCTATCACTGATGCAGGCATGTCACTCATCACCCCATCGCATCCAACAGAAGAATCAGCAGGACATCTTGTCAGGCTTCGTGGAACACATACACACACACACACACACACACACACACACACACACACGTGCATGCACCACCAGACAGGCATGCACGTGCCAAAGCGGTCAGTCCGAGGTTCATAAGGTTGAATGTTTCCAGAGCTAATCAGTGCACGTCTTATGTCTTAGTAGGGTACATAGTGTGATGGAAGATTGTACCAGAGTGGACACTGCTAATCTGTCAGTGTGTGTGTGTGTGTGTGTGTCGGTCTACCTGTGTCTTATTGTAAGATAAAGAACATGAGGGATGATCCACACACTGTAGATTAAACAGACGTACTGTTGTATGTCACAGACTCTCGTACACACATGAGAAAATGTCGAACATTATTGGAAACACACAGTATTTTTTATTTAATGACAGAACTGCTCATTCTGTTCTATTTTATTCTCCAGATTGTTTCCATCATTTACGCTCGTCATGTGCTCCCTTTCCAAGTCCATGAATTTATCATGTTTGACTGGAAGCACATTTTGCCGATGGAATTTACCCCCTTAAGATCAATATGAAAGATGCATGTCCGTATGAATATCATAACACCTGTTATGCTTATTTTATTGTGAATGTACGGAATTATTTATAGATCAAAATCCAAAACCATCACGATGAAAGTGAAAAAATTAAGTATTTAAAAAAATGTATATTTGAAGAGCAGTGTTTGTACTCTTTGTGATAATTTACCAGTGGTCATGTCAGGTCTGTAATCAGAGCCTAGAGGCTCGGGCTGATGGTAGAGCCTTTGGGGGGAAGTGGACGTTTTAGTAACCCCGCTCAGCTGCAGACATGCAAAGAAAGAAAAGAAGAAAAATACCATGTTCATTTTGACAAGTAGAGACAAGTCCAAACTGGAGTGTTGCGGTCTCGGGGGAATCGGGTTAAGATGGCAAGAGATCTGCACTGTGTGCGCACGTACATGTGTCACTTTTTAACAGCGATAAACAAATGAATCCTTTTCTCCTTTGAACGTAGAAATGTGGAGTGTCACTGTGTGTGTGTGTGTGTGTGTGTGTGTGTGTGTGTGTGTGTGTGTGTGTGTGTGTGTGTGTGTGTGTGTGTGTGTGTGTGGTAACAGATGTCCACCCAGTGGCTGCTGGGACAGCACTTCACATTTTACATGTGTTAAGTGACAGTGATGGACAGCAGGTAGTCCTTTTAATAATTCAATATATTTTAATCCTCTCTCTCTCTCTCTATATCCGTCTCTCTGTCAGAAGCCAAATCACACTGTTGACAAGGATATGATTACACAAATTAGGGAAATGTGAAAACATCAACACATTGTATATATTTTTTGGGGGGGATAAATTCCATTCCTTGATTTGATTATATCAGACAAACAATACAAACAAGTACATTTAAAAAAATTTTTTTTTACCAGAGTGTATTGTCTGGCCTCCCCTCACATGTACTCTAAACATCACTCCATTTTAGAAAAGACCAATCAGAAGGCAGAGAGAATGAGCCAGATCCAGCCAGTCAGTCAGCCAGCCAGCCAGCCAGAGACATAGACATTTCCCCACCACCAGGACGCGGGTAAGTGAGCCTCAACTGACCAGAAATGATTTGCCTCTGTCTGTTAGACACGTAATGGAGTCATTTAACTAGTCAAATTAGGAGCCGGCGAGATGCCGCATGCTTCATTACTGGGTTCCAATGGGCACCGCTCTACATTTACGTCAGAAATGATTTCAGGGCAAATTAATGTTTTTATTGTCCTGCGGGAAAAAAATAAATAAAAACAAATTCAGAAACACACCCACACGTACGACACAGACACCGGATGACTCTTACACATGTACGTCTCTATTCTTGTGCACACATGACTGCAAAAAAAAAAAGCAATGCAACAACACGCACAGGTTGTTTGCACACACGCCGCTCTGTCTGTCACACATAATGCTCATGCAGAGCTACACACACACACACACACACACGTCTGAGAGTCACACATCTAAAAGATCAGCACCATCTAGAGGTCAAAATCAGACATTGTTCTCGCTCCGCCGAAGCTCTTTATGTGTCTCCCCTTCTTTGGAAAGGCAGTGAGAAATATGTCCCGCACCATCATTTGATACACGCTGAATCATTGTTTCCTTAACAGACACTTAAAAAAGGGAATTCATGGTCACAAGTGTGCAGCACATGTTATGAGTAACATGTGCTGAACATTTCTTTCCTCTTTCATATTCATGATAGGTGGTAGAAAGCTGGAGAAGGGGGAAAAAAGAGTTTGGTGTTTGAAACTAATTTCATCAGCAGAAAGGCAGATAGTCAGCAGTGCTGACGATGTGGGTGACAGCTATTTAGTCCTGGCTCGATCCAACACCCCCCCCCCCCCCCCCCCCCCACGCCCCTCCTGACCTCTAAATCAGAACCAGGTGATGACGGAAATAGGAAATAGAATATATCCACTGGGGAGACATCAAAGACTGAGTGTGTGTGTGTGTGTGTGTGTGTGTGTGTGTGTGTGTAGGGGGGGTGGGGGTGGGGGGGCATGGGAGGGGAGGGGGGGTGTACATGAAGATCTGCTCCTTGTCGACAGGGAGGTATGACAACTGGGATTATTGACGGGAGGCAGAACCCTGTTAGAGTGGAACACAGACCTCTGGGATTTGGAGTCCTCGTGGTGTTTACGTGTCCGGCGGCGCTCGCAGGCCACCGGCTCACATCAATTACATTCTTTTTTTTGGTTCTTTCTTTTTAAAAGAAACGAACGAAGCGCAGGCCGAGCTGGTATTCCACCGACAACTTTTCTCTGAACGCCTACTTAAGATTACTGTTTCTCTGCAGACTCGGTGTCAGAACAAGTCCGGGTTCACTCGGCGCTCTTTCGGGCTTCCCGCAGCTGCTTGTATTTATGTTATCACAGATTACAGCTGCATTGTTTGAAGTTGACTGACAGCCAGTGATATTTATGCTTATGCACAAGTGTGTATTTGGATTCCTTTGTTTTTGATGAGGCACACACACACACACTCACACTCACACACACCCACATACACACACCGAGATGCACCGGTTGTAATCATGCTGCACACATACCCAGCTGTGCACACACACACACACACAAACACACACATCCACACTCCCTGTCAGTCCCTGTTGTCCTCGACATTCCGTCGATATCATTGTGTCCAAAAGAGCTCGGCGTGTTTGATGCAGCTCTTGACTGATGCCGGCACTTTGTTCTCAAACCTGTGCGGCCGTCTTGCTGTCTCTCTGTGTGTCTTCTCTCCCCCTCACCGTCCTCTCTTTCAGACCTAATAACTGTCTCCACGAGATAACCGGCGGCCCCTGCCACGCGGACGGGTTTCATACGCAGCCATAGAGGCACGTCACAGAGGCACTGTCAGGCTGAAATGCAAACATGTTGAGAGAGGGATATATATTTATACATCTATAGATATAGATATACGTATCTATAGATGTAGAAGATAAACGTATTACACTTTATTTGAAAAGTAAAAAAAATATACAGAAAGTCAGCCATGAATGTGTGGAAATTTAGCTGAATGATTGTATGGTTTTTGATGTGTTTATCTTATTTGTGATGTACTTTTGACTGACTCTAACCACACACAAAAAAAAGAAAACATGTCAGTGCTCCCTGGTGGACACGATTAGAAATGTTGACACTGTTTCCAAATTACCTCAAACATATCTGGCGTTTATGTACATCAGTGAAAAACTAATACAGGCTCGTAATATCGGCCTGATTAACAGTCGACCAGAGCTATCGCTCTTCTGTCAGTTTGCTTGGAGAGAACTTTCGAAGCGGTCGTAAACCGTGACCGAAGCTGAGTCGTCAAACTGACCCGCCGTCCTCGCAGGTGCATGTAAGATAAACATGTGAACAAGCCCGCGTGGTGAGAAAGACCTATTTGTCTCAATGCATGCGTCGTTTGTTTAAATGCAGAGACGCACAGATTGATTTCTTCATCCATCTTTGGTCCAGCCTCTCTTCAGCCTCCGTCTCTCCCCCTCCCTATTGAATAAACACAGGCATGTTATAGACACCGGCCCTGATGCTGCGATATTGTTTTGTACTCTCTCTGTTACGTATTGATCACCTGCTCGCCCGTCTATATGCACGGGGTGGACACTTATAGATGAATATATGCACACACGTGAACAGGCACAAACACTCACGGAGATCACTGTTGCCGCCACGTTGCAGTGAAGGAGGAGGTGTTTGTGTGTGTGTGTGTGTGTGTGTGTGTGTGTCTGGGACATTCAAACATTGATGTCTGACTACTGATTCCTTGTCATCTTATTATTACCCCCTCCACTCGACATGGAGGCACCACGTTGTTGTTGCGTGTGTTTTTTTTGAGCATAGTTAAACTACTCAGGCAACGGCTCCATCGCTAATTATAGCTTTCCACTTGAGCGGCGACACAGACACATTGGGCTCTTGTGTTAACTTCTCTGGTGTTGTGGTTTTCAGATATGTGCGTCACTGCGTCGTGTTCAAGCGTGTAATTCTAGGTGTTTCACTTACTCGGACCTGGAGTCTTGTAAGTGCTGAGGTAGGAGAGCCGAGGTGGAGGGGGCAGGGCCTCCTCACACTTTGCTACACCGGCCCATTTCTTTGCATGTGAGCCAACGTCTCCCCCAAAAAGCTGTAGTGATACCTGCTTTGGTGCGTTCTGAGTTTTAAACGTCCAGTCGATTACGTGGCTTGACTGCGGAGACATGGGTGCTTGCTTCCTTTAACCACAGAGGCCTGTGATGTTGGTTAAGCAGCCGTTTTCTAACTCTTTTCACACACAAACCAAACGGATTCTTTCAGGTAGATCGTCAGAGGCACTCGGCTCAAAAGCTGCCACGAAATCCTGAATCAAATGCTCCAAAATCCTTTTGTTTCTAACTCTCTGCTATTGTTTTAGATGATGGGCATTTTAGCATTGACATTGTCCGTTTAGATACGATGGGAAGATTTTATTATAGTGTTAATCTCTATAAACTGATATCTGTAGGCAGCAGGAAAAGATTTTGGTATCTGAAGCGTTCTGGTTTCCCGTTTGTGGTCTGAGTACTATTGACTTGTCAGCAGGCTTTGGTTGCATGCAGGTAAATAGTCAATGTGGAGAGAAAAAGAGGCGGAACGCATTGAAATGCACTCCCAACGGCTATCGTCCGAGGGTGATTTTGCTTTTTATTAGCTGAAAAATAAACTGTGAACTGGCTTCTTGTAGAACAATCAGGTCTTAGATGTCGTGACTCAACTGTAATGCCATTCTTGCATCTGGCCGATCAGACTGTAAACAATTACCGGAAGAGGAAGTCTTAGCCCGAATATTCGTTATCTAGATACCTGCTGGCTACACCAGAAATATTAGCCGATTGGTTCTGAGGTTGATATAATGGTAAAAAAATGAAAGAATATTAGAAAGTAGTTACTGAAGTATGAAAGTACATTTTCTGCATCTTTATACTTCTACCCCACTACATGTCAGATGGAAATGTTGTATTTTTTACTCTACATTTATATGACAGGTTATTACTTGGCAGATTTTGCAAATGTGAGTTAATGTACTGCATATCTCCCTACACCCTGTTGCCTCGACACAATGAGGATGCTCCCTCTCCCACTCCCACCTCTCTCTTATGTTCATGCATCTCATCTTTGCACTGGAGGAGCTGCCCTTTCATAGCTATAGAAATCTCTTTTTGTGCCATAAAGCAATCTGGCACACAATGAAAAACACGTTATAGATGCCAGTAGAAGCTGCCAGTCTTCTTGGTCGGTTGTTTGTGGTAATTAAACACTGATGCCGACAAATGGAGGTGATAATGATTTATTGATGTTACAATGCTACAAGTCCTACATTTGACAATCAGAGGTTTGCTGCAGTTATTGCGGTTCAATATAGAACCACCGCCCAAACGGGAGAACCCTTTGAAGATCCCTCTCCTTCTCCGGATGCAGCAGTGGCTGAATACACGGTTGAGTACGAGCACCGATCGAGTCCTGGCTCGGTTCTCCGCTCCGTCCAGAAGGCAACTCGGCAGGACGTTAGCCGGCTCAGCATTCTGGGATAGCTGCCCGGGGGTCCCGGATGACCTCAAGAGTTAAAAGCAAACAGTGGGAGAGATAGACGAAGGCATGGAGGAAGCATGAAAACTGACAGAGAGACAGGAGAAAGGAGGGTTGGAGGTATGTGGATGAAGGGGGGAGGGGGAGAGATGGAAGGTGGGAGGTTTTTGAGAGAGGGGCAGGAAGACGGAGGAACTGGAGAGACGGCGGGACACAAGTAGGATAAAACCATCAAAAAATGTACACTGAGATGTTATACAAGAAAAAATGAAAAGATTTACAGGAGACGTACAGACAGTGGGGGGATTACAGAAAGGAAGTGGACACCACTGTCTGTCTTTTGTGGCTTATGTCCATTTATACCAACGAGGGGAAATCTCAGTGCTGCAGCATGAGATGATATTTTAAGTACGTCCAACCAGTTTGTCGTTGCGCATTGCACAAAGAAAAAGTAGGAAAAGTTACAGATATAGTTGTGAAAGGAATGGGGAGAAAAAAAACACTTGAGAGCAGAAGTTTGAAGCATTCCTTTGAAGCTCACGGTTTGGCAATGAGACGTTCCGCAAAGACATCGAGGCCGACCCATGAAGATTTTAAAAAAAAAGAGGAAGGAGATGGAATTAGTAGCGCGAGATGAACGAGTAAATAAGTTTACAAGACGGACTTAAAAGTTAATATGTGTGTGTGTGTCTGTGTGCAGCAGAGAGAGAGAGAGAGAGAGAGAGAGAGAGAGAGAGAGAGAGAGAGAGAGAGAGAGAGAGAGAGAGAGAGAGAGAGAGGAATTGAGAATGTTGTCCCTCAGATGGACCCGGTGAGCGACATGTCAAATCTGTCATTTCCCTCATCGGCCGCCCCGCCCGCTTTCCCACAGTCGTCTTCTCCTTGGCCCGATAATGACGCTTAAGAAGGTAATGGTGTAAATGAAAGCTGCCCCCCCCCCTACCTCCCCCCATCCTGCATGTCTCTATACCTCTCTCTCTCTCTCGGGAACAAAGAGGCCTTATTATACCTCCCTGTCAGCGTCACTCTGTGTCTCACCGCTGTACAATCACTGTTTTCAGCAGCACTGTCAGCATGGGGTAAATGGAGAGAGAGAGACTAAGAGAGTGGGCGAGACAGGTAGAAGGAGAATGGGAACCTCTCTCCCCAGTGGCAGTATTCAACACTAGTTATCCAGAAGTGCTCTTTTTTATTTTTGTAGTTTGAAGCGCATCGTTCGTTTGTTGAAAATGTCTTTGTGTGGACCTTTTTTCTTTAAAAAAGAAAAAAAGGCTTGAACAGGCAGTGTAATTTATTTGAGGCACGCGTTCACACGACACACATATGAACACACACACACACACACACACACACACACTCCTTAAGTCGAGAGATATCTTCTTATTGGGGAATCTTTCAATAAATCAATGTGACTTTAAACACATTTCCCAGGCGACGCGGCTGACCTGATAAGAAGTGAACTAATCTCTTTTGAGGCTGCCGGGAGAGCTTTGAACCAAATCTACTGTGCATCTATCACCAAGGTTATTTGTCAATGGCTGCTAATCCCAGGTAAATTTCCCTGGTTTTATATCAGGGGTTCTCATGTCTGAAGTTTCTCGGCCTTGGGAAAATAAGAGCGCAGGCTTACAGAAAGTCGGGGGAACAAAAGAAATGTTATGGATTTCAGCAGCAGAACAATGGCTGAGGGAGGGAGAGGGAGCAGAGAGGCACAGAGAGGAAGAGAGAGTTCATGAGTCCTTCTTTACGCCTCACAATCAAAGTTGCATGCATCGTTATGCAATAGTCTGTTATTGTAATGCTCATACAATATCAAATGTATTACTTTTAAGCGTACACAGAAGTAAGATGCAATTTTGATTTCTTCGTTCCATCGGCACGAACAACAACAACAAAATCAATGTCTTTTTTTCAACTGACCACACCGTTTTTTTGATTATGAGCCTTCGCCAGACGGCTGAGATGTCCTTTAATAGTAAAAGTACACTTTCAATAATTGGCATATATTTTTCTCCATTAAAGTGAAATAAAATACATTTTCGGCTTCAAAATATCTTTGGAGAAGAGCAGTGTGTAAAACCTGAGAATACAAGTACTTTCTATGTCGCCCATGTCTGTAATGCATTAAATATATACGTATGAAGCATTATAATATCTTCATAGCACTGTATAATTAAAGTTATAAGCACTCAGGAATATTTATCATGATTTATTTATTATGATGACTTATAAGGTCAACTATCTTAATACTTCATTTTGTCGTCACTCACTGACATGGATCATCGGGTATTATAATTCTCATAGGTAATAATATCTTTGCAATGCACTTTAAAGTGATTAGAAGTCACTCTAAGTGCTCATTGTTTGCTTTATAAATAAAGTAAAGATGTGTTGCATTTTGTGTGTTGTTCCTGCATAGATTTAATGATATTTTTACTTCACTTAAATCACCTAATGACCACTTAGAATAACTTAAAATAACATTATAATGCATTATTGGAGTGATTATAATGCATTATAAGAATAGTATAATGTACAACAACTGATTATAACGCACTTTGACCCTTGCAAAAACCAATGTCACTGAGTGACCAGCAATTATGTAGTATTATGATACTTGACTTTATAAATCATTATAAAAGGCTTTATAATGTTTAATGATTATAGTTTTTCAGCACTATGAATATAAATGAGTGCATATAACTATAATTATACAGTGCCATAAACCGATTATAATAAAAAATCTAGTTATTTTACATATAACATAAACATACTAAACATACTTCTTTTTTTAAAGATGAATAAATACTGTTACAAATTCAAAATAAAAGCCTATGTTTATATCAATAAAAAGTAATGTAGTCTGCAGCAGGAGAACAACGTGTTGGATCTCCTTATGGTTTTCTAAAGATCATTGCAAGAAAGTATTTCCTGTACACTTCAATGAGGACAAGCCCCCTTTTTTTTGGGAGGAACCCAACCGGTAGAGAGGACCATTGAGGGGTCCGACGCACTACTTTGTACTACATGCTCCCAAAGGTTTCTATGTCCCCCGTCACGATGTGCACCCCACACAAGGTCGGAGCGGAGATCCAGGAGGCCCGGCTTCGGGGGTCATGTCTGTGTAATGTACGAGCACCCAATTAGCAGAGCACACAAACTAATGATTGTGACCAACGTCTGGTCCGACAATTTGAAAAAAACAAAAAACAATGTTCCACCTTAACCTATTACAGGCAAGCACCGTCCTACCCCGCACACACACACACACACACACACACACACACACACACACACACACACACACACACACACACACACACACACTCTCTCTCTCTCTCTCTCTCTCTCTCTCTCACACACACACACACTGACTGTTTGGCAATAAATAATTGATCGGACACATTACTGAAAGTGGGGAGTTTTGATGTCTCGGCCATTGTTTTCGTGCCGCACTCCCTCACATGGAAAGAAACCTTTCTTTGATTTCCTTCTTCTATTTTTCATTTTCATCCCCTCTTTCTTGTTCTCTCTCTCTCTCTCTCTCTCTCTCTCTGTCTCTTGTAGTCCCGTCCCCCCCCCCCCTCCCCCATGTGTGCAGAAGATCATGGAAAATCTCTTGCCATATCTGTCATCTGTCACGCTCTCTGACGAACAGTTTTGATCTCTCGCTCCTCTGTTTACGGCCGCTGTCAGGCGAAAAGAATCGTAGCCGTGAGTGCTTACACCAGCGCGTAAATAGTTTGACGTGTGGCTCCGTTACAAAGTTGCGGGGAGTAAATAAGGAACCAAACAACCCACGCGGAATGGCAATTAAGTTGTGCGTCTGTTTTATGAAATGTTTGGAGCGGCGTGATTTCGGCTCACTCTTTTAACATTTCCGAAGTCTTGATATCAAAAGCGTGTGTGTGTGTGTGTGTGTGTGTTGCTTTGTTCCAGTAGGACTCATTGGCTCTGAGAGATCAGAGGGTGAGCGCAGCATATTATGGATAGCTACACACACACACACACACACACACACACACACACACACACACACACACACACACACACACACACAAGGACACACCACACAGTGGGGATGGCGGAGGAACATGATGCGATTGCTGTTCAATCTTTCCGTGGTGAGGTCATGGTATGAAGGTCCAAGTGACATGGAGGATTTAGAGGAGAAGACTTTCACAGCTGAATGGAACACGTTTCAAATATTCACATTAAATCCAAACAGCCTTAAGACTCAGTCAGGACGACATCATCCTGCTTTTTTCCCCCTTTAACTGGAAATTGTAATATTTCTTCAATGTGTATTCTTCAGTTAAAATATTTCTTCTTCTTTTTTGCATCTTTGGAGATGTTTTTTTTGTCTGCATGGCATAAGCCTGCAATGACTGTCTGACCCACAATCAAGCTGCTGCTTGTGGATGGTTTTTAACTGTGTCTTAAGTATTTTATTCTCTGAATACATGATAGGAAACAATGCTAAGAATGAGCTGTGAGATTTTTAATCTCAATGAGGCCTTTCTTTCACTGTTAAACAAAGTTAAGTTTAATGAGGGATGCAGTGGAAAACACATATTTTTGTTCCAGAGTATATTGCATTGTATATAATAATAAGAAAGTACAGTTAATAATTGACAGGACCTTTAAATAGAGATAGGTTGAAATGCCATCTTGATATTATTGAGCTCAATTCTTCACCATAGCTTCAGAGAACGAGATGGAAAAAGTAATCTTGACAATTTATTTTCCTGCACATTTGTTATTTTTACCTTTCTTTCTTTTGTAAAATGTTCTTTTTCTCCTTTTGAGGTAATAATAACACCCCAAAGGTTTCTTTACAGCGCATAAATGGCACACAATGCCAACAGGATGTTGATCCGAAGAGGATTGCATTGCTTTTATATGAATCAGTTGAAATCAGTTGGAGCCACTGTAAGTTTATGGCTACGCGGACAGCTCGCAGACAAATCAGTACGACTGTCGAGGACAGACAGAAGGCAGAGAGGAAATGACAAGAGAGCAAGAGACACGGAAAAAGAGAAATGGAGAGAGAGAGAGAGAGAGAGAGAGAGAGAGTGAGCGATTCAGGGAAGAGGCAAAGACGAGGAGGAAGTGGAGGGGTTTGGGGGGGGCTGATCTTGGAAAGGTTTAGTATATCATAATTATCCCGTTAAGTAACGGCGGAGCGGCCTCCCCGGGGGAATTTGTCTTAAATGGAAGATTTGCAAGGAGAACGGGTCAGAGAGAAAAACGGCTTCCAGTCGGCAGGAAATCCTGTTTACATTTACATAATCACATCAACACTCACTCCTTCTTCTTCTACTTCTCTTTCTTTTGGGTGCCTTTTCAAAAAAAAAAAAAAACAGGGTAAAAGACAAATGAGGGAGGGCTTTAGGCTGCTGCTTGTCGACGTTTGTTGTTCTTTCTCTTTTTTTTGCTGGCTCTTATTTTCTTAAAAGTGCTGCCAGTGTTGGCAAGAGTGCCTCATTTAAAAAAAAAAAAAGTGTTTTAAATCTCGTGCCAACACCTCTCAACATCTTCCCACCTCGTAATGTCCTCTTTAAGTGGAGTTCCTCAGACCTTTTGGCCTGTTTCCCTCGTTTGGCATGGTGGGGGAAAAAGAAGAAGAAAAAAGCTTAAGCATAAATAAGGAATGGCGTGCCCGGCTGTGTGAGTCTTAATTGAGATCTGCTAAGAGCAGGCAGCAGATGTTTGTAGCAGCAACTGTTGAATCATCAGAGACCACGGAAAGCCTGTGAAACCATGTTAAAAAAGAAGCCAGGTGCTCCACATTTTTTCTTTTTCTTTTTTTTATTCCTCACTTTCTCTTTTCTCTCTCTCTCTCTCTCTCTCTCTCTCTCTCTCTCTCTCTCTTTACATCATGGAAAAACTGAAGCGGTGATGTGAAAGTGTGTATGGGGAGTTTTTGAGGAGGGGGAAAAAATAAATGAAAAACACAAATATGTGGGTCAGCAATGGTTTAGCAATGCTAAACTATTGTTCAGTGTCTGCATCCTTCGTGTATCTGCCAAACAGGAAAAGAGAAGAAGAAAGAAACTGTACGGAATATTTCTCTCGAGTTACCCTGCATACATTTTAAATATATTTTATGATATACAACATTGGATATAGTATTATATATTGATATTGCGGATAGTATTTATTTTAAATAATATTATTTGTAGCTGTGGAGCATCACTCACATCATGAGCATGTAAAGTTGAAAGACTGTGACTCATAAAAGAACAATAACCAAACATCGCTCGGTTACATCCTTCACTAGCTTAGTGGGAACAATTTGTGTCTTTTTATATTTAAAAACCTTGGCAGTTCGAACTACGTTCATTAAGTATCGTTTGATAGAAATGCATTGATTTATACGAAGGACGCATGTTTCTTTTTCTTTTTCCTTTTCTTCTTTTGGCCTCCAAAGAGAGTCGAGACAGGTTCAGTGTGACAACCACCGGATTTACAAAAAGCATTGTCGGGCACCGACCCTGAATACCCCGTCATGTTACAATGACAGAGCACAAAGAGACCAAGAAACTATCTCTCTGCTGGAATAACACCTGGTCCCAGGTTTTCTATGTGTTTTTAGAAATAAACCCAATGTGAGCATGAAAATAAAGCTAAATAAAATCCTTCAATTTAAAAAGATTTCGACACATACTGTAGGGGTGTACAGTCCTTCACAGATTCACAGTTAATCAATGACGTACAACCAGTTGATAGATGGTAAACATGGGACGGTTGGGGCCCAGTGGGAATTTAGGGACCACACACACTGAACTAGAGTCAGAACACTGTTCTTATTTAGATGAAGCCTTTTATTTTATTTCTTCCTTTTTTTTCTCCTTTAATTATTTTTTTTCTTCTAAATGCTAAAATACATTAATACTGAATGATGAAGTACAGAGAGCCGTTCCTCCTCTTCCTCTTCCATGTCTGCCGACTAAGACCAACCGCCTTCTCCTTCCTCACAATCTTAACTCCTCTCATTCATTTACCTGCAACATTTGAAAGCTTGGGAGAATGCACCCCCCCCCCCCCCCCCCCCCCCCCCTTGTCACAGTAACGCTGGGAAACAGCGACAGGTTCTCCGTGATTATGAATGATAACTATGATAGCTGGGTTACTCTGCTGTCTGTTGTTAATCTGCCTCTGTAGAGACTTGGTTTATTTCCATCTCAGGATCTGCATCGTTTATCTCTCCGTCTCTCCAGTCTTTCATTTTCTGCACTTTTGGGGTTTGGGCCGATAACCGATGACGATATTTCAAACCTCTGCACTGAAGCCACTGATTGTTGAGATTTAGGAAAGACTCACCAGTATCCATATTTAATGTCATTACTCATATTCTTTACTTTCCTGTGTGCGTCTTTATGAGTGAGTATTATAGACTGTAGCAGGGCAACGTACTTAGCGTTGCCCTATATATGCATATTGCCCTATATAATATTGCCCTATTTGCTGCCGTCTCCAGTTCGTGTTCTCCTCCCTCTGTGATCTACTGTACATACATCCTCCATACTGTGCAGCCACACTTCTTTTGCATCTTCTCCTCGTCCTCTTCGTCGTCGTCGTCGTCGTCGTCGTCGTCGTCGTCGTCGTCGTCGTCGTCGTCGTCGTCGTCGTCGTCGTCGTCTTCTTTCGCAGTCAAATGAATGGGTTCGGGGATACATTTCAATGGCCGATTAACAGACTCCGTCTTCCTTCCCATCTCCCATCTGGCTTCGTGCCACACCGAATTAGTAACCAGATTTGTCACCACCACCGCGCCGGTACGGATAACGCCGCGCGCTTGTGGGAGGGCCGCGGCTTGCAGATTAGCGCCTACAATTAATACAATTGACTCGCAGGAAGGCCGTCTGCTCTCTTGTGTTTTGTAGTTTACTGCTGCAGCACTTGAAAACCAAGCGGCGGAGAAGAAGTTCGCACGGCCAGATAAAGGAAAGAGTTTATATATGTGTGTGTATGTGTGTGTGTGGGGGGGGGGGGGGGGGGGGGGGGTTTATTGTTGAATTAAGCATTGTGCACATCACTGTCTTAACTGGATTCATTCTTTCTATCAAGCCATAGAGGTATTCTTCCAATTACATGAAAGAAATCATCACAGCTTTTTCTTCTTCATCCTCATCCTCATCATTTGTAATAGTAGTATAAATAGTAGTACAATAACAATAGATGATTGGAGTTTTTATTTTATTTATTTTAAACACAGCTGTTAAGAGAGGAAGTAAACATTATAAGAATAGATAGAAAGATAAGAAACACCAACCCCAGCAACACACACAGAGAGAGGTACAGCTCCGTGAGTGGAAACACATCTAATAAGCCAGACTGAGGGCGCTAATCCAAACATCCAGTGGCCTCTCAGCCTTTGTCCGTATCTCAGAGAATGAGGGAAGGATGTTAGTTCATGTAAGTACAAACCTTTCCCCCACCAAACAAAAAAAAACAAAAAACAAAAGAAATATCTATGTCCGATGAGATGACCTCACCTATTCCCGAACAAAAGCTTCCTTTTCAGAGAAGGATGGACGGTCGAGATAGTCGAAACTCGAGAGCTCAAATCCTTGATTTCCCCGTGAGAACACGAAGGCAACGCAGAGTTATCTGGAATGGCAGACACACAAAGTTGTGAATACACACACTCAGAAGAGACAAAAAAACAAAAAAATTAAAGAGAGAAAGAAAACAAGTTCTCCAAAATAAACAGCCTTCATTTGAATGTGATGGAACCAGGGCACATGGGTAATCTGGCACTTTAATGATTTCTTTCTCTCTCTCTCTCTTCTTTTTTCTGCTCTTTCTATCTCTCTCTCTTTTACATTAGACTACAGGCTTTTTCAAAAGCACAGTGTGTCACAAGCATTTAAGATGTGGCCTTTTTCCCCCCTGCACATTCCAACGCCATTATGCTACATTGTTGCTGAATAAAAGGCGGTATTATGTTCCAGCCCCCCCAGTAAAAAGGGCAGAAGTGGACCCAGTTTTTATCTGCTGAACGAATCAATCAGGATTATGTCAGCTGAAAAGAATCACAGACAGCCGTCGCCAGGCACTGTGTCTCTGTGTCTCTGTGTGTGCGTCAGTGAGCTCTATCCCCTCCTCTGTGTGCAAAGGATGGGAAATTTGCATCGGAGGAAAGCACTTGTTGGTTATGAACATGCCCGGCTTGGTGACAAAGATGTCATTTGGGGTCTAAAATGCAAGAGGGATTTCTTTTCTTTCTATTTATGTATTTACCCCCCCCCCCCCTCAACCCAACCCTTTCTCCTCCTCTGTGGGAGGATTGGAAGGGCACTAATTATCATTTCAGCTGAAATGATTAGGAGATCAAATAGGGATCGAATGCCATTTCCTTCCATTAATGCAGGGGGTTTAGAGTGCCTGTCATGGCTTGGCTTGTCCTAGGGCCTGTGGAGGAAAAAAACAAAACAGGGAGAAGAGAAAGCGGCGAAGAATGGAGGATAGAGAAGAGGCTTAAGAGGAAGGGGGCGAGGGAGGGACAGGACGGGACAGGGGTTTGGCAACAGAGAGACAGAAGAGTTATTCAGCTAAAAGGCCAATACATTTTGCAAGCGCAAGTTGAAGACCAGAAAGCCATCATTTGAATAGGGGAAGATAATTAGAGCCACTATTTTTCTTGAGTGATTTTTCGAAAGCTGTACAGAACCTGAACTCTGAAAAAGTTATGGAGGGACACTGCCAGCCTTTTAGGTGTTACTGCAGAAGGTTGGTCTGGTCCCCTCCAGAAACCCCCAGAGCGAACAACACATACGTGACTAATGATCAAGACCATGCATTTTCATTTGGAGGGTTACTTCAGTAAGTTACTTTTGTACTTCCATAACATTGTGAGACTTGAGAAAAGAACGGATTAGAAAAAGAATCGTCAAAATCGATGCAGGAGAAACAGATAACCAGTCTGTAGTATGGGTTAGGCTCCAAAAATACTGGATCCTACACATCCCATGATGCAGCTTGATAGCATCTCTTTAATAGCGCCCAGTCAAGGCAGAAAGTGGAGCACCAGAATAACCCCTCCATATTGTATGAATATTGTGCATCAATTTATGAAGAGTTATTGAGAAGCAGGCAACAGCTCTCCAAGCCACAATTTAGCCCTTTACCTCGGTCATCTGAAGACGATGTTCACAGAGTTCAGGAGCGGAGGAACAAACACAGGACTTTCACTTAGGAGACTGCCGTTTCTGTCCCAGGTGAAACATAACGAGTAACTTTTGTAAGTACTGTTGTTGCCTAAACCTAACCAAGTAGTTTTGTTGCGTAACGTAAACCCAAAAACTAAGTGAATCTAAGATGGAAGTATTATGCCAGTAGGCCCTAAAATACCTTTTTCCCCCCATAGACTTACGTTGGGAAAGAGATGTGTGTTTTTTTATGTAAATTAACTTCCCAGTATGAACACTTGAATAGCCCTCATCTAAATCATAAGGTCTGTATAATACACTAATAGCAGAATCCAAAGTTATCTCCCTTGGCATAATGAACTGCCGTGCATGTGAGCAAGCCAAGACCGACCTGAGCTCTATGGGCCTCCATGGATGCAGATGACCCCGCTTTTTTTATACGCAGGAAGTCAAACTTTCTTTGGCTTCATGCGCCAATGAGACACTTACAATAGGATACAGCGCCTCTGACGCTGTATTCACTTATCTTTATGCATCCTTGAAACTGACACGCCATCCCAAACACGTCTGCATTTGATGAGTGGGGAGTGAGTGTTGCTTTCGTAGAGCAGTTTAGACACAGACTGGGGAAGTTGAATAAAAGTGGATGGTGCAGCGCAGCTACCAAACTAAGATAGCTTCCCCCATTTTGGACTCTGTCATGACAGATAAGATAAGATAGACTTAATTGTCCAAAAGGACATTTGTCTTGGAATCATACAGTGTCTGCTGTTAAAACAATACAAAATAACATATTGCACACATACATTACATACACAGACTGTCGCCAGTCCACATGCACACACAGTACCTACAGTACAGTAGCCAACAAATACATGTCACACTGCCCATCGTACAACACACCTGTAGTGTATAGTTGGGACAATACTAGTATAGTTGCTATTTGCTTTGATGGACAGGGGGACATGACATAGTTGTCTTTTGTCAGACTGGATAGAGCTCCTCCAGAAGACATTATACAACAGGTTTTACAGTACTCCCCATGAGTGAACTGACTTTAAACAAACCATCGATGTGAGAAAAGGTCTGTTCTGAATATGCATATAATATATCTGCTAAATCGACATCCTGTGATATTTCCTTTGATCGTGGCCTTCAAGATTCAACCTCGAAAGTTTGATGCTGAACGCAAAACTTCAGAACACAAAACAAGCGATGCCGAATTGGGAACCTAACAAAGTTGGATGTTTCCATTAAAAAGATCAGAGAGACTCGAGGTGGATAGCTGGAAGATTAGCGAGAAACGGGCGATGCGAAAGGGGGCAGGACGGGGAGTGCGGATGAGGTTGTGATTGTTTCAGCACGTCAGATGAGAGAAATGTCAAAGAGAATGTGAGAGATGACCTCTGCGTTCATCGCCCATTAATGACCCTGCAGCTCCCAGCTTCATTTTCCCTCTCATCAAAAACATTAGAAAGAAAAAAAACATTTCCTCCTGTCTCCAATAGTCATTTCCCCCCGCATTGTATTTATGTATTGAAAAAAAAGGTAATAGATCAAGCACATTCCATTATTCTCTTATAAGATCATTAGCAAATATAATTAGATATGAAAGAAAGTAATTTGGAGAGGAGAGGGGAGAAAAGCGCTATCAGGCAGAGAAGACAGATTGTAGCATCAGAGTGTTTGGGCTTAAATTGCTCAGCGGAGGTATTATCAAGCCGGCAATCTTTTAGCCTCAGAAATAGTTTTGGAGACAGAGAGCGAGAGATAGAAAGAGGCCACTAACATTCACTTCATTGTGTTTCCCCCAACTGCAATCATTCTTCTCTTTTTTTTTCTCCTTTTTTTCCTCGCTTTCTTTCTTCTTCTTCTTCTTTTTGCTCCTCCTCTGAATCCTCCCATCCTGTCACATGCGTCACCTCGTACTAGACTCGAGAGTTCGCAGCGAAACGAAACTGAGTTTATAAAAAGAAAACAAGTTGACATGGAGTCTTCACACACACACACAGACTCACGCAAAAAAAAAAGAAAACACATTATCACAGACAACAGAAAACAGGTAACCTTTTTTACCCGCACCTCGCACATATTGATTCGGCTTTTGTATTATTTTTGCAACTTAAGAAAAACAGAAATAACACACAAATTGCGCTATTGCCTTGAAGTTGCTTTTTTCACGAGGAACCTTTCCCCGCCACATGCCTCGTCTCCTCTCTCTCTCTCTCTCTCTCTCTCTCTCTCTCTCTCTCTCTCTCTCTCTCTCTCTCTCTCCACCTGCGCTCACAGGAGTTTTTCCCTCACTCTTTGTTGCACCTTAACACCACACTATGTTTGTCTAATAGGGATCTGAGTCAAAAGCAGACTGGGAGCACAACAATACTGCTGCGTCTCACCACAAATTTGATCTTTTTTTTCCTCTCTCCCTCACCCCTTCTTCTTCTTCTTCTTCTTTTTCTTCTTTAGTGGTGCTTTGAGGGATTGGGGGGGGGGGGGGGGGGGGGGTGCAGAGGAGGGGTGGCAGGGTGGATGTGGATTTTTCTAGTCTTTTGTGCAAATCACAGGGAATGGTGACTATAAACATCCTGTATTCATTAAAACCATCTAAAAATACAATTTTGGAAGGGGTGTGGGGGGGGGGGGGGGGTGCACTCACTTCCTCGCCGCTCCTCCTCGGTGTATACAAGCGGGCCGTGTTATGCCTGGTGCCGCTCATATTTACATATTTATAAATACTGGGCCGTACAATGAGACAGGGCCGTGCCAAGAACAACACTTTCTGCTCGCGAAGGGCCCGGATGCCTGGGAGAGCGAACAAAGGAGCCACAGCCACCTTCAGCGGCACACCGAGGGTTCACAGAGCTCCACTCTGCACTCCGTTAAAGTCCATATGGACTATGAGGCCCGTGTCTATAATGCATTATAAACAGACTTATAGCGCCTTATAATCTGCTCATAGAGCAGTATAATTATAGTCATAAGTACTCATACATATTCGTAATGGTTTACATTATAAGGCATTTTTATAATGACCTAGAAGGTAATGTGCCATAATACTTTATGCTGGTCGCTCACCAACATAGTTTCTTGTCAGGATCATAGTGTGTTATATTTCCCATAGTTCTAATAGATTACAATGTTTTTTTACAATGCATTATACTCCCTGTAATAAGGCATTATAATGTTATTATGAGTTACTCTAAGTGGTCATTGTTTGCTTCAACTGAGGTGAAGAAACATCATTAAATCTAAGTTTAAACTTTGTACAAAACACTGTGAGAATTAAGTTCTACTTCATTAAAGCTTCCTAACTGACCCAGCTGGTCACCAGTCACATGTGTCTCCCTGTTGTGACCTGTGCAACCAAAGAAATGGTTTTCTACATCTTCTATCATTTTAACACTCACAAACACAAAGCGCTGTACATAGACAGCATAGAAAGAAGAAGAAAAACAATCACTAATATAAAAAAGAACAGCGAAATACAAGCACCCAGTTAAAACATGGTATAAAAAAAGGTAGAACGAGTGAAACTATTTAATAAACATCAACAAATACGACCAGGTGTCAGGTGAAAAGGCAAGTCTGTAAAAATGTGTCTTAACACAGTATTTAAAATAGTAAATAATATGCATCGTACATGTCATCATAAGATTATCAATTTCTGAAAACATGGAGATCCAACTAAAAGGGAATTTGGTTGAACTGACCATTTAAGTGCATAGTTTCAACATCTTCTATTGACATTTAGAAAAGCTTGAAGTTGAACACAAAATGTCAGCTCAGTGAAGCTTTAGGCCCTTTTAAAAAAAAATAACTATCGACTTTGAAAAATCTATTCCGGCTGAACCCTAACGGTCATCGCAAAATACAAGTGCTGAAACAGAGGCACCAGCGTTTCCCAGTCATTAGTCAGCTTTATATGTAAGAAACGCACAACTGTGCCACACTGCCAGTGCTGCACTGCAAAGAAAAAAAAGGCAGCTTCTTGTGTGATGTATCGCAGACTGCTGTTAATGTCAGGTGATGCCTCTGAGACCAGGTGCTCACACTTATTCACACACACATAGTCCAGTGCGTCCCAAGGCGGTCTTCCGACACATGCTCCGAGTGCGGTGGTATGCCATTGTTCCGTCCTCCTACCCATTTATCCATTCTGTTAAGCATGACACATGTATTAACAGTGGATGGATCCTGGAGCTGTGTGTCCTCACACCATATGTTTCCCTTTCCCAGGTCCTATCCTCTCCAACAACCGCCCCGTCTCCATCTGCCGTATCGCAACACGCCACGAGAGGGTGCACTTGCTCTTTCACGTTGTGTTTAAGGAGATTTCAGACGAGCATTTAATGCAGATGTACTGCCGTTCCCTATATACGAGACAATTTACTGAGATGGATTTTTATCACCATCATGTATGCACACCGCAGCAACCCGTAAGACGGGCCGAGTGTTTGAAGGAAACACGTCGATGAGCGTTCATGTGATAAACGAATGCCAGGCAGCTTCTTTTTTTTTCTGTGTCTGTGAGGTGCATCTGCCGTCTGCCCGAATGGGAAATTAAAAACTGCGAGGGGGAAGTTATGCTAAATCTATAAAGTTGGCCAGGAAATCTCTCTCCCCCCCCGTTCACAGTGGCAGTTGTTTGGGGAGAAGGAGCACCGTGCTTAAATAATAACATTCCAGGTGGCTTAGTTAATGAACAGTGAAAATCAAATATGGGGCCCTAATCTGGAGCTCGTTACTGGAAGTTTCTTTACAGGGAAGTCAAAGGCAGGAAGTGCCCTTGGGGAGAGCGAGACACTTTTTGGAGCATCAAAACAAGGAGACTTTATTTATTTTGGTTTATGTTATTGTACATAGAATGAAAAATTGTTAACGTAATGGACATGAGCAGATAAGTGATGTTTAACAGTGGCTCCTTTTGACTATTTGTTCCAGTGTTTCGGTCAAATGATCTGCTCATTTAGCTCTGACTTTTAATACAGACTCGTTGAATTTGAATCAGCAGGGAAATGACGGCTCTAAATGTATGTAGAGGCATATGCTCAGCTGTCTATGTGCAGGCTTCAGTGTCTTATTTACTGTATTAGCTTGCCATCTTGTGGTGAGAGTTGGTTATGAAAACACATCCTTTACTAGTGAGCAATTGTAATGGGAGAATCTGATGGGAAAACAGCAGTTAGTCGACTATAAAAGAGACCAACCCTTCCACATACATAGCTTTACTCTCACAGCTAGTCACGTTACAGCTGCTGTGTATGATCCAATCTGATTGCATCTGATATGTTCCACTTTTTTCAATCTACCAATATCATTAGAATAAACTAAAACTATTTGTAATTATCCTTTAGTATCACTGGACCGATCCGACGCGGAGAACGCGGAGCACTAAAAGCAGAAACCCATATGAGACGTAAATAGTAAACGTGGGTGCGAGTGCTCCGCTCTGCTCACAGACGGCTCCGGAGTCATTACTCAGTGCTGAATCCAAGAGATGTTTTATCACGTTATTAGCTCTTTATTTTCCCTCCGCTACTACGCCGCCACTTCCTTTCATTTTCAGATCCATTTCCGTACTCACGAAAAGAAGAAGAAGAAGAAGAGAGAGAAAAAAAAAATAGCACGGCTCAAATAAACCTGTGTTTTAATTTGGTTTTGTCAGATTCATAACGCCACTTTAAAAGAACATGACATGCAAATGTGTTTGCCGGTGTTTTATTGCAAAATAATTTTCTAAGAAGTTGCTGAGGGAATGAAAGTGTAGAAAAGGGGGGATTGTGTTATTTAGTGGCCGCCGTTGTGGGACCTAATTACAGTTATGCATTTCTTACTGCCTCACCGAGTCTTAAAACTTTTTTTTTTATTAGATTTACTCACTTCAATTCTCACCCGCTGTCACACTTCCTGTCACGCTTATTGAGCCGAACCGACTTGATTGTAACGAGTACGACGCTCCTCCAGTTGTCATAACCATAACATGTAAGCGTCTCATATCATTTCAGAAATGAGCTTTTCACTGAGCGCCCCATCGCTGTAGATTATGAACAGCAGATGCAGCAATCTAATGAATCTAATGCTGACCTGCTGCTTATGGAAAGAGGATCTTCTTACCTTGCTAATATCACTTACAGTGATATTTGTAGTAGTAACAGAACAAAAGAATGCAGTGCAAACCACAATAAATAGTGCCGCGATACACTTACAAGTGTGAATTCAGCTACAGTATATGGACCTGGAGGTGATCCGTGGACTTATTTTATCTAAATGTATTCTATAGATGTGTTCGTTTTATTTCGTTTCGACACTAAACGCACATGGTCAGTTTGTTAGCATGCACAACACAACAGACGACTGAATGGTGAAGGTTTCTCTGTTGCTGGTCCGAAATCACATCCTTTATAAAGTCTGAATCACGGAGAGACAGTTTAAAGGGTCACTTCACTGAAATGAACAACGTCCAGCAGTATCTAGCTCATGCCGATGCTTTCGGTTTCATTTGTCCATATTCGTATTTGATATTTCAGCCACCACAACGATACAATGGAGGTTCATTTAATTTTGTTTTTTGGGGGGAAATTATATTTAACAATAAAAAAGTGTGTCCCTGTCATCCGGGATAATCCAAACACTTGTCTCTGGATATTTTCCACTGGGACTACTTGATACCAAAGAAATAGTCCCTCTGAAAACTGTTGATAAGGAAGCGTATGGATTATCCAGACACTGGCGCCAATTCTATTTACCTCCATTGTATCGGGATGAACCTGGAGCAATTAAACCAAAACTATCTTTAAGACTAGATATGACTGCAGGTAAGTGAAACATTTTTATTTTCTGTACATTTTGGTGAAATGACCCTCTAAAGTCTTAAAAGTTTGACCCAATTGTCTGTGGGCCATTGTACAAAGCAGACAGTCTCAAATATCTCATCCATCCATTTAGCCCCACTTGACCATATAATGCAATGCTTCATGTGTGTGTGTGTGTGTGTGTGTGTGTGTGTGTGTGTACTTGCTGCATGGTGGGGGTCAGTGTGTTGGGTCCGTGGTGCTAATCTGCCTCTTGTTCTCTCATTGGCTGTAGTGCATCTCTGGGTAGGAGAGGAGGACCAGCCAATGACCCACGACCCCGCGCTGACCCACAACCCCAACCATCTTAACAACGACCTTAACCACCCTAACAACCATAACCTAGGTGACCCAGAGGGGCTGGACGCCCACGCTGTAAACAAAGACTAACGGCACCACACCGGAGCAAGGCAGGAGGATGAGGATGGTGATGATGAAGGCGATGAGGAGGAGGAGGATGAAGGATAAATGAAGGAGTACACTATAACAAAGACTTTATTTAAGATGAAAAAAAAAAAACACATACTACCGTCAGAGTCAAGAGAAGGCATGAACTATATGAAGGAAAGTGTGGGACAGTTTCCTGTTGGGGACGGATTTGCGAGATTGCTTGGACACTAAACGAAGTGAGGGCAACTTTCCTGTTTTGTCTCCCGTGGTCTGAATGCCCTCATGTCTTTGTTGTCTTCTCTCTTATACTATGTTGTTTTTTTTTCCTTTTTTCTTTTGATGAAACTACCTGTCTGATTAGCACTTCCTGTAACCGGCACCACAGATCTCTGATACATTCCTTGAGCTAGAAAGGTGTGTCTTTTTTTTAAGAAGAAGAAAAAAACAAAACAAAAGTAGGTCTGAAGTGTAGCGCTTAATCGAATGCTTTCAAAGACTTTTTTCCTCTACTGTTGAATGAAGAAGACAGTTATTTCACCGTTATGTCGTACCTGGAATGTATTCTACTGTAGAATAGAAACTCGACTTTACCGGGGCTGTTGACAGAGACCAAGCACATTTTTTCTGTCAGACCAGCCACACGAGTCCCCATGATGCATCACACCGATTATGGTTAAAGGACAGGGCACCGTATGACAATCTGCAACGCAAGAAAGAATAACAGAACCCAGAGTTGACTTTTGACGATGGTGGTGCTAATGATGATTGTGAAGAAGAAAGACTATTCAAACTGCCCTAAATGTACTTATAATACTACAGTATACCCCCCCCCCCCCCCCCTCTCTCTCTCCATACCCAGGCCAGTACAGGCCATCACCCTGCTATGTGGCTCCCTTTGTCTTTTTTTTCTTTTCTTGTTCTTGTATCATTCGACACAGCGCCCATAGTCGCGTAATGTACATAGAGAGATATACAGTAGTTAAAAAAAAGACATTTTAAAGCATTTGTGACAAGGAAGAAGCAAAGAAGTGACAGTAGTTTACACGGCCGCGCTCTCAAAAAGGTAGGCATTCTTCTAGAGTTTGACTGAGAAGAATTTTCAAAAAAAAGAAAAGAAAGAAAGAAGGGGGGAACAGTTTCTTTCTCTATCGCCCTCCACCCCCCTCTCTCTTCATCTCTCACGTCAAACCTCAAGGACTTTAGTGTTGCAGATGTTTCTAAAATACTGCCACCGATCATTGTTGCACAGTGTTACTGACTACTGAAAAATGGTTTGATGTATTTACTTTAAGATGAGTAAAAAAAAAAGAACAAAAGAACAAAAAAACTGGAAAAAAAGACATATTGTGTATAGCCTTAGATACAAGTCATCTGTTATTGCTTCTACAATATGTAGCTGTGCTAGACTGTAGGATGTAGGGTTGATTTTAATTTGATTTGATTTTTTTTATATGTACTGTACATTAATGCCTTCTCCATATAATGATAAAAAAGAGGAAAAAGATGACAATCGTCTCCTGTGCTGCGAACATATTTGCCCCCATATATACAGAATCCATTATGCATAGAGGGACTTAATCCTTTCTTATTTCTTTCATTTGTTTCGGTTCTCTGAAGTATTTTGCACTGTGATAGTATTATAAATCCAACCTATACAGTACAAAACTAGCTAACTAACTAAACTGAAGGTGTGTGTTCGTGTGTCCCTTGGCATTGTGAAATGTTTCTACGTCATTTTTTTGTGAAACCCAGAGAATAATTCTAATGCGGTATGTACAGTCCAACTATGATACTCATTTCAGTTTGAGCAACCTCTATACTGTATGTGGCTTCGACAAATTGTCCCCCCCCATCCCCCGATTTCTTTCGTACGCGATTTCCCCCTTTTGGGCCTGCAGCATAAGGCCCGTTTCGCTTTAGCCTGCGTGATTTTCTGTGCTCAAATTCCACCTTGAGGAGATTTTGCTGCAGTACACCCTCTGTTTTTTTTGGTTTTCATTTTTATTTGATTTATGTAGAGTACAAATAACCATTCTTTCAACTCCAATATGCCAGGAAAGGAGGGGATAAAAAGCTAAAATAATAAAGAGTGAGACATATGAAAAGTGATGGTCGTAGGGAAATATAACAGGGTGTTTTGAAGGGAGGAATTCTGGAAATGGGGTCCGAGTGAACCAATCAGACGAATCCTGCTGGAGGCACTGACCAGTGGCTTTGACCTCTGACCCCATCTCTGTTTTCCAGGCGTGTAAAGAAGAGAGATTAATGGCGAGAGTCTCACTAGGGCTCTCTCCTTCTCTGAACCAGCTATAATGAGCATTCCACTCCACATATTATGTACAAAACCTGTCTTGTGAGCTGAACACTCTTTATGTTTCACTGTACCCTCATGGCAGATGCTTTGTTTTGTAACTACTGAACTGTACTTATAGTAAAAATAAAATGTATTCAAACTAAAAAAAAAAAGAAAAAAAAAATGAATTCTCACAGAGCAAACGGCGTTTCATGTTTTTATTTTTATTTTCTTGATTTCTAACAGAGCGAGAATCAGGAGTGCGAGCCGGCGTGTCGGAGTGCCACTGTTGCGATCAGAAGTGGGTAAACTGTTTGGAGAGTTAGTCCATCACTCCCGACGCAAGTTATTATCTCTCAGTCAATTTGATGGCAAAGCTTCACGGACCTCGATCATGATGTCGAATACGCACAACTAAATTACTGACTGCACCACTGTGTCTCGCAAAGGTGTCCACGAAGTAGCTGTAGTGAAACAACATGGGCTCAGAGCATCCCTGTGGCAGAATGCAGAGGGAAGATTCAGACATTTAAATCTGAGCCAATAGCACTTTCTGATTAGAGACGTATCACACATCTTTGCCTCCTATCTACGTCTCTGTGCTGATATACGGACATCAGGGTGATAATCAGAGGTGGAAGAAGTACTCTCATACATGGATGGACTACTGAATGGGCCTCACAGGCTCAGGGGCTCAACGTTTCAGGCCCCTCCCCACTGGCCTTCACCTACGAATGGTCCCTCAAAGAGACACGAAACATTCAAGACTCAAAATAACCACAAAGAAACATAAAACAACCACAAAGAGACAGAAACAACTACAAAGAGATGCGAAACAGCTGCAAAACGACAAAGAGAACCTCAACGACCAAAAAAGAAGCAAAACAAAAACAAAGAGACACAAAAATGACTGCAAAGAATTAAAAAAAACATTTGCAAAATGACTCCAAAGAGATGAAAAATAACTGCAAATAACTAACTAACTACAAAAAAAATCTAAAGATGACTCCAAAGAGACAAAAAAACAACCACCAAGAGACGCAAAATGACTACAAAGACACACAAAAATAACAACAGACAAGCAAAATACCAAAACAATTAAAAAAGTAACAAAGCAACTACAAAGAGACACAAAATGGCGGCATCAAGAAACAAAACAACAACAAAGAAGAGGCTGAACAAATATTGAGTCTGTGTGTCTGGCTCCTACTGTATGTAGGAGTGGTGCTGGGGCCTTTTACATGTCTGTGACCAGGGGCCCATTTCATCTGCCCATGCTCAGATCTGAAACCAAAGTAGCTTTCTATGTGTAAATATATAATACTGCATTCATCTGACTCTAGTAAAAGAGCTATGGCTATATTATCAACTCTAAAAGTGACTCATAATGCAGCAAATGTATAACCTGGGATCTAGCATAGTCAGGTGTTGGCTGGGCTCACTCAGTTCACACTTGAACACTGTCTGTCACATGTTCTGCAGCCTGAAATAGAAGTGAATGTAATTGAATAACGAAAGCTTTATTAATAAACCTGAAAAGACGAGGATAACAAGTTACTGTGAAATGACTTGTGAAATATGCAAGGTTCTTATAGGATCCCATCTGTGATCAGGATTCAGTATTCTGTTATTTCTGAAAACAGTAACCTTTTGTTTGGTTAATATTTTTCCGTTGCATACATGAATAAGTCAAAAAATAAGTATTGCATATTCATTGCATACTTTTTGACAAACTCCGGCACAGATCAGTATCCGTCTGCTGCAGCTCTTGAGGATCAGTGAAATAGAATAAAATAAATTTTCTTTAGATTAGAAAAGCTTTATTAATCCCCAACGGGGGAAACTCGTTTGCCACCAAAATCAACTCATACAGACAACAATAGACATAGTTTCCACAGACAGAAAACACATTACAACGAATAAATAACACCATATGAGGCACGAATAACATCCGAATGATGATAAATCTAAAAACCAAATCTAAAGGTGTTAAAGATCTGACTGCTGCTGGAACAAAAGACCTTCTGAGGCATCCTGACATGAGCTTCTGAGTCCATTAAGAACACAGCGTAATGGATGGCCTTCTACATAAACAATTGTTTTGTTAACTCGGCCCTTGTTCTCTTTTCTACGGTGACCTCAAAGTGAGTCTGGGGTAAGGCCCATCACTGAGCCGGTCTTTCTGATCAGCTTATTGATCCTGTTTTTATCATCCGCAGTGATGCCCCCCCCCCCAGCAGAGCACAGCATAGATGTGCAGTAACAGAAAACATGTCACTCCAAACTTCATTCAAAAAATATCTCACTTTAAAACCTTTTAACAAAGTCTAAATGGTCCCTGAAGACTTTGTTAGAGTTGGGGTGAGGGGGTCAGGGTTCAAGGAATTGACATTAAAACATTACATCCGCTTTATAAATACAATCGCTTTGACATGAAAAGGCCAATATTCTTTAGAATAGAAGCAAAATTAATTTCAATACATATTTTCTTCCTTATGATTTAGTTAAAATGGGATTAAAGACAGTGTTCACGGTCAGGCAGAAAGTTTAAAGTGTGTCGGGGTTAGAGATCAAAAACTCAACATAAGACCAAGGCATCACAACCTTTCCAACATGAAAGTGCTTGTGCCAGTATAAATACACTTCTTGTGAGGCAGTTCCCTTCATCCTAACATTTAACTCCACGGTTGATCTGCGCCGCATTGATGGAATCCGTATTTGTGTTAACCTAAAGCCGGGACCCCGAAGGCCGCTGTGCCTCTGGGAGGCTGCCCAGGTCAATGCCTTTACTAATTTTTAAACGGATCAGCTGCACCGTACCAGATGTTGGGGGCCGGTGGGGGGGGGGGGGCCTCATGACACAAATCCCCCAAGTCTGTTCCCAATAAAACTCACATCCGGAGAAAAGTAACTGTTTGACTGGTTTACATCCACACACACACACACACACACACACACACACACACACACACACACACACACACAGCCAAGGATGTTTCGGATGGCTGGATGTGAGACTGAGCTGGAACACGGCTTGCGTACCCTGTGTGCATGACGTACTGTAGATTCTTGGTGCATGTTAGTTTGTATGGTGGGGGGCGTGTGCATGAATGTGTAAATGAGTGTGTGTGTGAGAGTCATGTCTATATATTTGAGTTGAGGTGTGTCTCCATGTAACGCCGCACATGTGTCTGATTAAAGAACACATTAGGTCATTCCATCATTCATTCCATCCTGCCTGTCATGTGTGTGTGTGTGTGTGTGTGTCGCTCTTCGTTGCTCAGCTGAGCAATTTCAACATTTGAAGCACCCTCTTTCACAGTGTGATGAACACCGCTCTTTGCCCTTCATTTAACTTCCTCTCTCGTCATTTGCTGTGTCTCCCCCCCTCTTCATTTCTCTCTCTCTCTCTCTCTCTCTCTCTCTCTCTCTTCAGTATCCATTTCCTCTCATTTCCCCTCCATGGCATGTTATGCAGCCGTGTGTGTGAGCACATGTTTGTGCACGCACACCGGGCGCGTTGTGTAATTGTTTGCCGTGCTCGTGCGTCTGCGTGCAGATTGATGTGCTGTAAGATGACACTCTGCAGCGGTTTTTGCGGTTTGCCAGCCTTCGGTTGGTCACCGGGCAGATGGTGACCTGCCGATGAACCCGTCTTTCTGCTCATTTGTTCAGCTGCCTCTAATTTTTCCCCTCCCTCCCTTTTGCATTGGAGCAGCTGGGGGCCTCGCGGTGCAGCTCCGTGGTTAGACCACCAGAGGGCACAGCAGACCAGGTTTTGGTGCAGAGCTGGTGCCGGTCCTCCTTTGAGGAAGTTGCATTGCAGAGAGAAACATGGAATGTCATTGAATGCGTGTCTGTGAATTTGCCGGGCGGCTTTAGCAACCTTGTGTTATTTAAACTACTTTCAGGGCAACGGCATCAGAAATCATTTGATTGGTGGCAGTGTGCAGAAGACAAAATAACTGATCAGTTAACAGAATAATCAAAACAACTTATCAATTCGTGAATGATTAAATTATGAAATAAATAAAAATAAAAACAAAACAAATTTGAGACTTTATTTTGGTGCCTCGTCAAAATGTTTTGTGCTACAGGGGACTTTTGGGCTACAGGGGACTTTTGGGCTACGTCTCTGCCGTCCTCCTCACAAGGGGGTTCTGAGAAGGACTCCTGCAGCCAGTAGCTGGTATCCAGTGTCTTGCACAAAGGCTCTGAAACAAAAGGGACGTTATCATGCTTTTCCTCCCTCTTTGTTGTTTCCTATCTTCAAACATAAGTTCTCTTCCCTGGCTGGTCCAGGCAACACCCGTGCTCTCTTCAGTTTCAAAATCTCAGTCTAACCAGAGCTTTTTGTTCTTGATATTGTCCCTCAGTGTGCTCTCAGGACGATACATGGCACATTTATGGCATTTTTGTTTTGAGGCGTTGTGCTTGGGGCTAGAGTCGTTTTCTTTTTCACCCGCATTTTTCTTCGTTTTAGTCCAGAACTGCGCTCTTATATTAAGTTTGTTTATTTGGCACCCCCTGAGGGTACGTTTAACCTTCCACTTGTGTGTATGTGTGTCATTATTTCATTATTGTAAAAAGCCTGAGCATGAGAAAGCCGAGGGAATACTGAAAGCAACGGGAAACGCCAGCATGCCGTAAAATCACTGCCTCAGTTTACAAAAGGCCTCTTTATTATGACTTCTTTGTAACTGAGAAAGTGAGTTGGGTTCGACATGCGATCCTTTCTCCTGCCTCTAGATAGCCTCCAAGGGCTGTAACAAAGGGTTGGTGCGGACACATACACCAAGCAAATGACCGACTTTGCTCCAAACCACAAACTAAATGTAAAAACATCTATTGTATGAAAAATAAATATGCCCCGTCCCATGGATGAAACCCTGATTGCTACTTTATGACACATAAAAAGTACACCGTCATGATACTCGACTATATGCTGTATGCAATATGAGTAGTGCTGACCCAATTTATTCAATCAGCAGCAACTAGTCGTCCCTCATTGCCATGACTTTTCATAATTTATTGATTAATTTAAAATGCCAAAATGTCTCTGATTCTAGCACCTTACATGTAATGAATTTACTGTTTTTCACTGCTTTTATACCTATCATTTTATTAACTTTTTCGGGGGGGTTTAGACTGTCGATTGGACGAACGAAGCGATTTGAAGACGCTACTCTGCAGTCTGAGAGTGTGTAATCAGCATCTCTCACTGCTTTCAGACATTTTATAACCAAACAGCCAACAGAACGATCGATTTAGAGAAATTGACTGTTAGCCACGGCCCCGACTCCAAGATTCCAAGCAGAATATATACTAAGAAATGCTAATGCGACAGCTTGTCCCCTCATTCTCATGCGTCCTTCTGTTTCCTGCTGAGCATCTGTGCGTATGCACGTGGGTGCGCTAACGTCTGCACGAGTGTCTCAGTGTGTGCCATGCCCAACAGAGTGTGTGTGTGTGTGTGTATGTATTATTGTGAGTGTGTGTTTTACGCAGTGCCCGTGTGTTACGGTCTCCCTCTTTCTCCTGAGCTCTTATGAATCGATGATCATGTGGTGTAAGGGAGATAGATGGCCCCCAGCTCCATCTTGTCTCCTCTAATTGTAAAATATTAGTTACATTAGACTCTGGCCCATGATTAATGGAACTTATTTGGAAGGTGGACTCTCTCTTACGCACACGTACTCCCTTTCTCCCTCTCGCCCTCTCTCTCGGTTACCAATGGTCTCCAAAGTCTCTTCCTGAAAGGATTGAGTAATTTCACTTAAAGCGGACAAATAGGCTTCCCCCTGGTAAGGGAGAAAGGGGGGGGGGGGGGGGGGGGGTCGTAGAGAAGAGGGAGTAGGAGAAGGAGAGGAAATGAGGAAGGGAGATAAGAAAGAGGGGAGAGCTTATGAAAGGGGGTGAATAACAGCTCCACCGGAAGAGGTTTTAAAGAGTTGCGGTGTTGGTTGAATCCTAAGCTCCGTGGTAGATAATTCTGTACGCGTGTCTTGATCGTGTTTACAAGCTGATCTCTGTGAAAAGGGGACATCTTATTTTAATTTTTTTTTATTTAATGCTACTGTTACCTGCCCTGTGCCTCGCAAAAAAAGCATCCAAAGAGGAGTCACTAAGTTCAGACAGTGAAAGTTTGCTCTGTGGAACCAGAGCGGCCAAGACTTTTGCTCTCCTTTCAGTCAGTTGAGAGAAACACATGCGTGTGACGGACGTCATGATTCCTCTCCTCCTCCGGTTTTGCACAAATTGGATGCGAGTCCTTGAGGAGCACCTGGCCAGGGCGGCGTGACACACACACACACACACACACACACACACACACACACACACACACACACACACACACACACACACACACACACACACACACACACACACACACACACACACACACACACACACACACACACACACACACATTTCAGTCTGTGTGTTGATAACACTTGCTGTTCTTCAGCTGCAACTTGTCTCACGTCCACCTGCTGCCAGCGAACACAACTGATACAGTGATCAGCGTGTGGGGTGGACTCTGCTTTCTCGCTACTTCCTGCACGGCTCTGCATTGTTTTTTAATTTGAGGTGCACCTTTGTTGCATTATAAAGTCAAGATATTATTACCATATTCAAAATGAAAAAGTATCTTACAGTGTCGTTGTTGTTTGGGGGGGACACACAACTTTCCATGGACAGAAGAGGAGGGAGAGTGGCAAGAGGAGAGATTATTTTTTTAACAAACGTTTTATAACACCACGCATCAAGTGGTGTTATTTTGCATTACCTGATTCAACATTTGTGCCAAAAATAACTCCAGTTAAAACTAGATTTTTTTTGTTGGCTTATTCTGCCTGTCCTCACGATAAAATAAAGATAATTATATTTATATAAAATATATAAAGATATTATTAGCAATAATAGGTATAGAGACAGTAACATGCTTCCCTTTAGTCTCTGACTGGGCCTTCTTTAGTTGAATGTGTGCACATTTTCACGTGTTAAGATGACTAGATAAATACAAACAGTGAGTGCATATGAAAATCAATAATTATACAGCACATCTGCTGTTTAATAAGTCTCAGGTTCCTCAGTCAGAGATTAAAGACAAACTGTCTGCTCAGCAAGACACTAATTGGTGGAAGCATTCAGATCAGTCTTTCATTCAAAACTTAATTTTCGTAAAAGAATACGTAGGTATTATTATTAAAAAAGTACAACAAGTGCTTTTTAGTATCAGGCCGATGCATGAGCTAAACTTTCATCAGAACAAGAAGGACACTTCTTCATTGCATGGATTGTGATGCTTTACAGTCTGTCTCGCTGATATGAATCACAAAATGCTGCAACATGCTTCAACAGGCTTTATTGTTTTACTATTGTTGCACAGTGTAATTCCAAATACACAACGTGAAACTCAGGTAATTCCACTAATGCAATACAAAACTACACATATTGACCACACACACATACAGCACTAGTCATCCCTCTGCGTTTGACCACAAGTTCTCATCCACATCTTCTGTCCTCTCCTACAACAGCACACCTGTGTAATAGGCGTATGCCTGATCCGTCGTCTGCAGAATTATGTCCAGACAGCATTCATTGAGTCCAAGAGGGACATCTGATCATGTGACTGGTGGTCATACATTTTCCCCCTCCATGAGGACAACTAATCCCTCTGTGGGGTTAAGGAATGGACGGTAAGGTGGGAGGAAAGGTGACCCCCCTCCTGGGACGTGAACCAGTCTGTGACTGCTGAAACGTCTCATTGTCCAAAACATTTAACAAAACGTTTTGGATTCTGCCTCACCTGCCACCTTCTCCTCACCTGGCACAAGTCTTTTATAGAGGTCATCAGGGGGCAGAAAATCAGCCACTCAGCGTTGGATGTCCTAGTTTGTTGAGTTTGAATGAGAAAACAGTTCATGTAATTTGAAAGTTGTGGTCAAAGCAATGAAAAGATAACCACAGCTTAGTCCACATTCACTTCTGTTTTGCTGACTGTGTTATATTATATGATTTTAAACACTTCTACGGTTGAATTCTAAGCAATAACCAACCCCCCCCCCCCATGTCAAAATCTTAAGTATCTCATTCTGTCTTTCGCTGTGTGTTTTCAAACACTGTTTGCCCAACTTCTAGCCGTTTGCCCAACTTCTAGCCGTTATCGCTGTGTATTGAGGTCAAAGGGAGTTCATGATGATGAATGCAGCAGAGCAGCCGACACTCTTTGTGTCAGAATGTGAGTGAGAAGCAGGTGGCCGGCATATCAATCAACACCCTCTGCCCTACATTTTTTTTTTTCTCTTTATTGCTGAGAGACATGGATGGCAGCCTACACACACACACACACACACACACACACACACACACACACTTTAGCATGTACAAACACACACTCTCACACAGACTCACATGTAGTTGGGCATCCATTATCTGTGTACAGTGACAGGTCAGCAGCAAATTGTGCCTCCCTCAGTTCAGCAGGGACTCTGACTGAGGAAAAATAAGACGAGGCTGGGAATCTAGCATGCACACATGCACACACACATACACACACACGCACATACACGCTGTCAACTTACAAAAATATTCAAAAATTCTACAAAAAAATTTAGAATTTGAAAATTCTAAAAATAAATTCATTCACACATCTCACACAACAGATACGCTCTCAGTTGAGTCTATGCAGATGTCTGCACCGGCTCTGTGCAGGCGCTCGTCTCAGCTCGCAGTGTAACCGCCACTTGCAGCGTTTATTTGAGCCTCAAGTCTATTTTACAAACAATACATGCGTGTGAGGTTGATGCTCAATAAAAAGGCAGCGACTGAGCGGTGGCGATGCAGACAGCTGTGTGTGTAGTTCTCTTAGCTGTTAGCTGTTAGCAAAACACCAGGTCCAAAACAATAAAAGTGAGCAAACTATTTTCCCCATAGACATACTCTCTACAGTCTCCCCCCCACTGTGGCCACAGAGCAGTGACTGGGGTTCGGCGATGCGCTCAGCTGTGTTATCACTGGTGGCCCCTACCAGCCAGTTAAGAGTCGTGAGTGAGGAGTCAGCAGACAGTCAATGGCAGTACAAAACAGGCAATAAAAAGGAAGAGCGAGTCACCGCAGCTACGAGAGGTCCTGGAGCATGCAGCCATAGCTGGCCTCCTAAAACATAATGCAGTTATGCATGCAGAAACTTTGAGCACGAGCGTGAAAAACAACAGCAGCCGTCTCCAGAAAAGAGCCATGGAAAGAGAAAATAGAACAAGAGATGGAGACAGAAAGGAAGGAGCTGCTATTTTGGGGTTCTTATTAACAGGTCCTTCTGGTACAGCAATTAATAATCTAGTTCAGTATTTAACATGGGACCTAGTCCCTGGTGTGGACGTTTTAGCTGGCTTTGATGCTGAAAGAGCTCCTTCCCCTCCACCTCCCCCCCACAGTTCCTCTCCTCTCCTTAAGTGCCTCCCCTGGTGTTATTTGCGTGTTGGTTTTCTCTAGTTAAGCCTAGGAAACAGACCAAATCGCTATTCCCCAAACTTCAGGCCAATTTTTTATCAACACGGCAGCTCGTTGAGGGAAATGCTCCGAATTCATCAGAGGGAATGTAGAGAAGGATAAATTCCCTTCAGGCTGTTTGAAGTAATGTTAATGTATTTATTTTCGGAGGGGGGGGGGGGGGGGAGGATGTTGGAGGAATTTTAGAAAATAATGATATAAATATATTACAAAAAAGCAACTCAAAAACCCATGAAGTCATGTCGGCCACATTTACAAAGTCTTTAACATGAGAAACTCTTGTTCTTTTACTCTATCGTCATTCTTCATTCTTTTCAAATTAGCTTCAACAAAAAACAAATCTCATCTCTTTAGGGATGTAAGCCATGTGCTTGTGTTTGAATAATGTATTCATATTCAAATACAAACACAGAGCTTACCTGTCAACCAATAAGCCCTCTGTTTGCTGCAAATGTCCCACCACTACTTGTTGAGTCACAACTCTGTCAAATCGGAACCCACAGGCGTCTTACACACACTGCTGCAATCAACAGAATCCATTGTTTACATTGGTGGCAGGATCAAACCGGTTCTTGCGTCCAACTCGGCTAAGTCAGTGCCCCTCAGCATCTGATACCAACCCACCGAAGCACCCTTTAACTTACTCCAATGTAAACTCACCGGCTCCATTATGAGATGCTTTAGAGAGTGAGAAAGTCTGCTGAGGAAAGAGGTCAGGGTGGACAGACGGGTCAAACTAACACAGGACTTTCACCCAGGAGACCGCTGACAGCGTCATGTGTGAAACCAACGTCGACTTGTTTTATCGTTGCTTTGTTATGTAACTATCACTTCACGTTACAAACATATTTATCTTAACCCAAACCACAATCTTTTCCTTAGTCTAACCAAGAACTTTTGTTGCGTAAGTAAACCTACATTGGAATTAGTTTTTCAAACCGCAAACCGACCTTCTGTCCCTGACACGTCCGACCAAGCGTCGGTATTTATTTTGGGAATGAGAATGTGTCGCAGGATCTCAAATGTCCAGAATAAATGTGTGCATTACAAATCCATTTAGAAATCCTTTAAAAATGGCACACCTTGTCTCATATTTATCACATTCACACTATTACTTTGATATTGAAAGTTGAACTCTTGGTTCCTCTCTGTATATGCTTCAAAAAGGCTGCATGACTTTAATGATGCAGATTTGCTGAAGTCTAAACAAAGAGGCTACAGGCTGAAAACAAGGAGGTGTAGATAGGTTTAAGCTTAAATAATCAGACAGTCAATTTCCACCAGATTTGTCGTGCCGGACAAAAGCTGGACAGATGTTGCGCATGAGTTATTATTTTTGTACCATGTGCAAAGTCACAGTAGACGGAAAATGACAAGGCTAAGTTAGGGACTGTCTCAAAGATACGTGTAAAAGAAAAAAAAATTAAATATAGCTCACTCTCTTTTTCCACCTTATTTAAAAATAATACAATATGGCCTCATGAACTACTATGATGTGTTTAACTAACTAAAAGGAAGCAGAAAACCAGCAGTATAGACAAACTGAATAAGAAAATTGCGGGTTATAAATCTGGGTATGAATCAGAATGCAGCTATTTTTGTCCAATAAACAGATACAAATCCACAAACTATTTTTGAGTGTAGATGGGATGGCAATCATTTTTGTGTGTGTGTGTGTGTGTCGCTGCAGTTTGCTGAGTAATCTGGGAGCTACAGCATAAACGCAGGTTATTAGACAGATGGTTTAGCACATTTAATTGCTCACACCTTCTGTCTCTCTGCCTACAAACTCTTTGTCTGTGTGCATCTTATTTTCTTTTTGTCTCTTCTCACTCATAACTTCGTTATTTCCTTTATAAGTTTCTGCTCTGTACTTGGTTTTAAATGTGTATCTCACTGTCTGGCTTGGACAAATGAATGTATGTGCACACACCTACACACGCATGCACGCACAGACACACACACACACACACACATTTCCCCAGGTTTCTCCCCCTTTTTCTCTCTTTGCCCAGACACACAAAGCACACACAAATGCATGCATTAATGTGCACATATGCAAAACCCCTCACCCCTCGCACACTCAAGCAGACTGCCACGCACGCACACGCACACACATATTCAGAGGCATTTAAAGACCGGGAACAGAGTTTTGGCTTCTGACCAAAAGCTGCCGTCCTTAAATGCTATTTGATGCCAGCACTGCCATCTGTTGCCGTCTTAAGATAGCTCTTCTCACACAAGACGCGGGCGAGATAACACTTTTCCTGGAGCCGTGGTGTATTTTTCACATATGGCCACAAACCGTTCAATATAAGCACAGTTTGGTTAAATGATAACTCCAATGCAATAACCGCATATCTCCTGTCACTCAACAAACGGCACCCCTGCACCCCCCAATAACAAGGGAAATACTGTACAAGCTGGAGAATAAAAAGTTTTCCCAAACTATGCAACATATCTAAATGCAAGGGCAAGCTGATAATAATAGCACTATATTGTGTTTAATGTTGAATGCTATGCTTGTGACATTGTTCACATAACAAAGAAAGACAGGGAGGTTAGAGAGAGGAGTTGAGCGGGGGTGGGGGGGGGGGGGTTATGTTTGTAGCAGCGATGTGTGTTACATCAACCAACCTCCCCCAACACACATATGCACACCTCTACCCACTGAATCCTCTCCTCCTGCCCTCCTCTTCACTTCCTCTCCCTCTTTTCCTCTGATCTCCGAGCAGAGGGCCTTGGGGGGTTAATTAACAGGCTTAGATAATGCCACACTAATAAAAGCAAGACCACTGTTTTTCCTGTCTGTCTTCCGCCCTCCTCCTCCCTCTTTATTCCTCTATCCATGTGTCTGTTTCCCAACCAGAACTATCCAATATCAACGTAATTGATTCTTAGCTAAGCCCCGCCACCCCATGCTACTCCATCAAGGTGTCAGAGCTACCGTGGAGCCCACATGGTCACTAACTGCACTCACTGAATAAAGATTATCCAATTTTTGGAAAAACATTAAAGCAAATTCATAGAGAAGCAGACAGAAGGCTCTACAATATGTGAAGGATATATAGAGGATGTCAGAACTGAAAACAGGTTAAAAAGATAAAGATAGAAGCTAAAGCTACTGATCAGAGTGTAAAAGGGAACCACCACATCACCTGGTGATCAAGACAGAAGACAATGAAATTAAGGAGCAAAACTGTTCCTCTGAAGCCAGTTAGGTCTTTATTCACCTTTACAATCATTAAAAAGTAAACGCAGTATGTGTGTCCATTAAGTAGCAAGCGTAGCCAAGAAGTGCTACCGCTAGTAGCGGATGTGCTAACCTTAGCTCCATAGGTCTTAACCTAGAAATATAACATTTAACAATTGTATATCTCCTTCCAACATCTCCGAGAATCGCTACAACACAATGTTTAACAATGACTAGCTGGTCGAAACTGTTGTAATGATTGGCCAGTCTGCATTCAAGGGGCTGAACATAGCAAAGGGTCATTTGACAGGGATACAGGGCCGGATTTGTGATGCCTCATGGAACCCCGATATTTCATTCATGTCCAGGTCCCATTTAGGGGTTTGTAAAATTCTTTACGGAAAGAATATCAATAACGCCACCTATAGTGTTATTTCAAAATAAACTTCTTTGGTAAAATTTGGGTAAGGATTGTGGTTTGGGTTAAAATAAGTATGTTTGTAGCATAAAATAACTATATTTGTTAGGTAACAAAACTATGGTTAAGTAACTCAACTTTGACTTGATTTCACAAGGAACACAAAGTCCTGTGTAGCATTGTATTTGCCTTTGCCCATTGGTGGTACATACACGTTCCTCTTGATGGTCTTGTCTTTGCCTGTTTAATCAGGGTTTTAATACTGTTTGGCCACTCTTTTATTTACTTATAAAATACATGACTTCCTTGAGCCAAGTGGGTACAAGCTAAATCACAATTGTGTCATACTGAGTAGCAAACCAGTACTCGATTGCCAAAACTGGAATTGAAACAGTAAATCATTATAGCACTTAAAAAAAATAAAAATCACTGTATTACTTATTAACACATTACAGCTTTATGCCAGTTGTGAGTAAAGTGTGGCAGGGATCAGACGGAGGAGAAAGGGTTCATTTGACAGAATGGTGCTTTGTGTGGTGCTGCCGGGCCACAGTCGGCATGTGGGCTGTTGTGGTTACTGGCACAGACCAGAGGACATGGATTAATGATGGCAACTTTGGCCCTCAGTGCCGGGCATGTGGAATGTTGAACGCCTGCGTGTGTGGGAGTGAGTGAGTGAAAGAGAAAGACAGCCTCTCTTTAATTTGTAATCCATAACAACATAGCCTGTGTGCTTCTTAGTTGCTCTGCAGAAGTCAATTTCAATCTCAACACACACTCAAGTTTATGCATCCCTATCCAAACTTTTTTTCAAGCCACGCAATTCAAACCACAATCCCTCGCTTTTTACCTAAACAACCTCCCCCCGGAGATAATAAAAAAACGGCACGTAAGCAGGGTAGAGGAGGAAAAAAAGCGAGTTGAGTTGTTTTGGGGGCATAAGTGTAAAGTGTAAAATGGAATGAGATATTCTGCCTCTCGGACTTAACGTAATGTAAGAGAGTGTGAAATTAAACTGCACACGAATAAAGGGGGACCCTTCATTGTGTGCCGCCGACTGGTTTATCTGGAAATTCAGACAACTGGAACATCCAAAGCCTCCAAACTTGTAGCAATCCCCTTTGTGCGGCTCTGGAGCAAACAATGTAATATCAGAAAGCCGGAGAGGCTCCAAATCCTGTGTCAGATTGCCAAACACAAAGTAGCTCGCATCAAGCCTGTCCCTGTGTACACTTTAAGCGTTCACGTGTCCGTCTTTGTACAATATAAAGTCGACTGTGCACTCACTCCCGCTAACCCCATGCATATGCCAGTGAGTGCCTCAAATAGATTGTTCCCTATTTAATTCCCGGCCTTTTACCTATTGATATTCCCTGCACCTATCTCCTCGCCTCTTTTTAAACCCCATATGTTAATTTGATTTCGAGCAACTCAAATTGAATAAGAGATAAAGGCAAAAAGAAAAAGGTAAAAGAAAACAAGGGTCAGACAAATGTACTGTTATTAATAACCTAAAGTACCAGAGAGGGCTCAAACTCTCTCCCTATTCCCGCCCCTCCCTCTTCTTTCCTTCCTCCCTCCCTCCCTCTCCACTTTGTTTTGTCCTCTCTGTCTGTCTCTGAGTGAGTGAGCTAAGTGAAGTGGGTTATGATGGCGGTGTAATCGGCATCCCTCAAACAAACGGCTGCTGCTATTAAGGGCCATTGTGTTTGCTGCAGTGATGATCAGATTCAATCTAGGGAGAACATTCTGTGCTGGAGCTGTGGCAAGGAGGGAGCGGGGGGTAGAGAAAAATACTTTGCCTTGTTCCACTCTGCTATTGTGTTCAGGGGGAAGAGATGTATGCATGCTCTTCAAAAGATGCATATCGACAAAGGGGAGCGGCAAAAGTTTAGCTCAGATGGCTGCACGAAGCGAGGCTAGTATTAAGTGCTGGGTAATGTTTTCACAGGATGTATTTGTTTCAATAAGGAGCTCGGCAGACTAGTGCCGCTCGGAGGGGAGCAGATGAGAAAATCACTTCTCCTCTCCGCTCTGTCCTCAACTTTACCCTCTCCTCCCAGTCTTTGTTTCCTCGGTCCAATCTGTCACGCTGTTAACACACCTTCACGAGGGCCGGTGGAAGCCTGGAGGGCCAAGGAGTGGAGGCTGACGTCGGGGGTTTGCAGGCCCCAATACATCAGGCTTGTTATTGAATAATCAGTCAGTCATGTAATACGCTGTTGATATGATGGAGGGGCAGGCGAGGAGGTCTGGCGATTGCTTCGTAGTGAGAAGGTTTTGTCTGGTGCCTTTCCGTGTGGAATTTGCATGTTTTCCCCAAGTCCGTGTGGGCTTCCAAAAAACATTCAGGTTCCATAAATTAAGAGACGAAATTGCCTGCAGGTGTGAGGGTGAATGGTTATCCGTCTGTATTTCCGTCAGCCAACTCACGTGGAATGGACGATTATGTGAACGTAGAATAAATATGGCACATTGATGTTTACTAATTTATACGCTCTCAGTTCATCACCCCCCCCCCCGCCCTAGGAAATGCCAAGCTCACCACAGCATCGATAGGGGAGTATATAATAACTTCCCCCCGATTACAACATAGACTCTACAGCCTACAGGTGGAGGCTTGGATTGGATGTGGGGCAGCACAGACAACAGTGGATTTAAGCGACAGCGTAGCTTGCGGGCGAGCGGTGTGGCAGCAGGCATGGCCACAGACAGGGATTCTAGTGCTATGAGGAAGGATTTCATCAGTCTGGAAGTCTTCATTGCGACAGACCTTTTTATCCTCACGAAATAGCAGCGCCAAAACACTATGGAAACTAAAAAGGTTGTCTTTATCAACCAACAAAATGCAGACCGCTAGTATTCATGGATGTAAACAAACGCGGGGTTTCAAAACATTTTTCAAATGTTTCGTGAAGAAGGAAATGCATTCGACACGTGTTAGGCTTGAGGATAAACACAAAACGAGCGAGCGAACAAACTACTGCTACACTACACCAGTGTATCCTTTTTAGGAGGCATGGAACATCTCTCACATGGAACTGTGACTGGTCGAGGATTGGTTAGATACCAGTCCCACGCTGCTGTTAACCTTGGTGTTTGCTATACATATGATTGTGTGAGGTTCTCTGTTTGGGTCAATGCTTCTCAAATGTTCTTACACCACAAACCTTCAAACCACAAACACACTTGCCCCCCAAACTATTGACCCAGTGGTCGCAGTGAGGGAGGACGTTTGCTGCGTCTTCATCACGCCTACACTGAACACAGAGACTTCCTATTGTGAGAGAGGAGCCTCTTATTAGAGAAATCACTCTCATGCATCCACTAATAGGGTTACATCTGTAGCAAATTAGATTTAGAGTTCGATGGGGAACCCTAAGGACCCCAACCTGAGACTTACTGATGCTGATGGCGACAATATTCTCTTGTTCCGTTTCTCCCTCCAGGCCAGAGACCATTCAAGTGCAGTTACTGCCCCTACAGCGCCTCCCAAAAGGGCAACCTGAAGACGCACGTGCTGTGCGTGCACCGCATGCCCTTCAACAACAGCCAGTATCCCGACCGACGCTTCAAGCGCTCCCATCCCGAGTACGACATCCCGGAGAAGAGCCCCGATGATGCCGTGGGCGGCGTTCCACCGAATCAACCGATAACAGATGGGAGCCATGGGAGTAACGTTATGTGGTTTGCAGGGGAGGCCGAGTCACGTCACCAGGAGTGAAGCCGCCATGAGCTTGGGTTGGTTGATAACAACCAGCATAGAGGTCTGTGTTGGACAATGAGAGTCCCATAGATTATCAGGCAAACACGCCCTGATGCACATTATAGTTGGTCAGTTTAAGACTCATTTCTATCAGACCCTGACCGGACAACGGCAAGACAATGAGATCCACAAACACTAGGTAAACATACTCTATGTGTGGTATTGGAAGTCTGTGAACATTTACTAAGAACACATCATAATCTATGTATTTGTGATGAGGTGATTCAGCGTTTTTGTATCCTTTAACCAAGCACAGTGGATTAGGCGTAAGAACGGAAAAAGAGAAAGTGTTTAAAAAAACGTTAATGAAATTGTAGTTTTCAGACAAATCACGAGGGAAGGCGGCCGTGAAGCAAGAGGGAAGATGATGAAAATCATTGGAGCGACTTTTCTCCAAAAATAATGCTTTTATCAGAAAAATGATCCATGTAAACGATTCAGCGGGGCAGTTACTGGAGGGAGGATGGAAGGGGCGGTGGAGGAAGAGGAGGGATTTTGAATGCACACCACCACCACCACAGCCATCCCAGAACATAACACCAGTGGCTGCCATTTTCCTAGTGTGAGTGATGAGCCCTGTATGTGTGTGTGTGTGTTGTGGGGTCAGCGGTGGCCATGGTGGCTTATGTGTCAGGGATAGAGGGTAAAGGGAGGAGGGGTGCATTGGTGCCAGCCTGACTGGAGCTATCATCGCAGAGGAAATCAATTCAACAACACACACACACTCAGAGTCCTACAGTGGTAACGCGACTCTGGACGGTATACGCCAGGGGGGTCAAGTTGAGTCCCATCAGCTGGCCGGAGCCCCTAGAGTCACCTCCTACCCTCCTATATCCTTCCCTCAGCTCTCACTCTCTCTAGTGCGAGCCCGGTCCGTTAGAATGATGTGGAAAATACAACGCAAATCAATCAGCAACATATTTAAAGCATCCATTAGCCAACGCTGTGGCTTGCCCCGCTCTGATTTTTTCAAGGTGACCTTACTGGCTCCACGTCAGGGAAAGACGGGGAGTTTTAGCCAATTGTGTTTGAGCTTTGTCGTGACAGATGACAGTTTGGTACCCGGACGAAGCCGTGTATGGGGGATTTTTTTCTACATGTGCTTTAGAAGGAAAAGATCAGACGTTATGTACATATAAAAAGGTGTTTGACATCCCCCTTAATAAGGACAAAAAGCAGGATTAACCTCCTCCACTGATAAGCTCTTTTAAAGTTGCTCCACGGGGAGGGCCATGATGAAAAATAAGATAATCATTCACCAGCTTTATGTCTCTAATTATAGTACATTTTCTATAAAACAAGTTAGTTTTTAGTTTTTTTCAAACGAGGCATTCTCTTTTCTTTGTATAAGTAGTGTTTTATTCTTTATCCCTATGTGAATTATTCCTGAGGGGGGGGGGGGGGCACATAAAACATTGAAAGTGGAATGTTTTGATCCCATAAAATCAAGCTACATAGCTTAAAGGGCAAAAGACAACGTATCAACTTTGATTGTACTCAGTTGTGCCGGCAGCTCATGGTGTACTGGGCGAGGGGAAATAAGAACGTATGGCGCTTTGTGTGGTGTCGGCGTTGGTGGTAGGGGGCTGGTTGCTGGGGGGGCGTGTGTTTTAATGTATTTTCTGATAAAGAGAAATGATCCGGACTTTAAGAAAGTCAATATCTTCCTGCACAAACACACAGGCAGTGGCGGGGAGGGCTAAAACTCTTAAAACCTCGGGGCCTCAGCTCTGCCTAAAGGAGTTTACAGTCCCACACAATGCACTCGCACACAACAACAACAGGGTGAGGAATACAATCCTCCTGCACACATGAAGAGATGGAGGGGTAAGCAGAGAGAAATAAGGAGAGAGGAAGTGTAGAGGGGGAAAAAAAGAAAGAAAGAGAAGGAAAAGGGAGTAATATAGAAAGTTGAATGTTCTGCTGTAATAGTGGTTTTGGTTGTGTCGCTACAATTTGAACTTTTTGGCCACACTGAAAAATACAGTATTATTAATATAATAATATAGTACATTGAATACCGTATTTTACTTGCCACACTTCCATTTCTTTTTTTTGTAGCCAACAGGACAGTATAGTTCTCGCAGGCTTATGACTGAGTGTCTGTAGACATGAACGCACTACTGTGTTTTTGGAGGCTGTATATCTTGCTTTTCTGGATGTGTGTGTATTCATGCGCGCGTGTTCCGAACATTTACGTATACGAGCAAAAAGTCAATGGGAAGAAAAAGTTTTTTTCAAAAGTACACATTCCATTTGTTTGTTTTTTGGCAGCCTGGTTTTTCCATCTTACTAAATAACGCATGTGGATCAGCACGGTTTCATCATCTTGCTCAGATGAGGCAACCACTTTTTGTTTCAACACTGGAGAGCGCCATTTGTTGTGATTCCTCCGTGACTTGTACTCTTTGTCCATCCCTGAGTGTGATGCGCCCCCCCCCCACCCACCCACACACACACACACACACCCTGCTGTAATCCGCAAATAATCCATTCCATTGTCCCCGTGCTGTTTGATCTCCGTCAAGCTTCCTATTGAAGTAGCACATGCAGTTTGCTCAATTATATTCACTGGTGCAAGGAGAAAAAAAACAAAAAAATGAAACCATGCCCATTCATTTCATTCTGCAATAGATTCTGTAGTATGCAATCCTAATACTGTCCACATTCCTAAATGAACAAGATTTCAATAGCCGATGGGAGGAGAAGTGAGGAGAGGGGTTTTGTTGCACACTGTTATAAAGTTATCTTAACAGTAGATAACTTTATATTTAAAAGAGTAATATCCTTGCTTATTATTTATTACTCCACATCTGTTTGACAGAAGACAAAATCTTCCACTAAAGGGGTGTTTCAAACATGGACTGTTTACTCTTTCCGCGGTCTAGACGTTCTGATGTACTTTTAAAGCGGTAAGATTTATCTGGTGTTTTTTTTCCAGCAATAAAATCCTCTACCTCTGGGAAACACTGTGTTTTGCATCTGGCTCCTTTCACACCATTCAGATCAAACAACTCAACTGAGGAAGACGAACTATTCTGACTGCGGAAAGAGTGCTGACACCGGGTACGGAAATGTTTCACTCAAATCAAAGTGATAATTTGTGTCTTAAAACGTACCTTTATGTTGCCCATAAAAAAAAGGACACAAGAATTCAGATGTTTGCTTGTAAATGCTGGGTCTTACTCGCTCAGTCACCATACACTTACATCTAAATTCATGAGTACTAGAAATAAATGGTGGTGCTAAGAAGACTGAAAACAAATCAGCCCCGCCAGCAGCTCTTTGAGGCTATACATAAGCACAGTGGTGCTTTGAGTATAATGCTAGCGTTGGCGTGCGAACACGCTCACAATGGCAATGCTAACATGCTGATGTTAAGTTCATCATCTTAGTTTATCATCTTAGTTAGCGTGCTCACATTTGTAAAGTAGCCCAAAACACAAACTACAGCTGAGGCTGATGGGAGTGTCATTAGTTTTGCAGGCATTTGGTCATAAAGCAGGATTGGACGAATTAGAATTCTACCTGATGATGGTGCTTGATGAAAAAGTCAGAGGATCACGAAAGTTATGATGATTCACCGTATGGGGAGCATGAACGCATGCACTAAATTTAGGGATCAAACCATCATCCCGACGATCAAAGGAAGATTTTGGAATACATTTTTACTACGGTAAATGTGTAAAAATAAAATGTGTTGTGCAGAGCTGCTGTAAGAGTTCCATTTGTGATGGATACCTCAGACGCATTTCAAAAGCAGTGAACGCTAATGTCAAATGTTTTTGCAAGTGTAGGGTCTGAGGAGCAATGTAAATGCAAAGCGAGGGAAAATATCAGCAATGAAAGAACAAGAAAAGGGGGGAAAAGGCAAACCAGCAGCTGAATTTGAAATGTTGTCCCCAGGATGAGCGCTTTTTACTGTTAATGGAGAAATAGAGTGCATGGCATATTTAATGGGTTTTGTTTTTATTGTACAGCACTGAATAATTAACTGGGAAGCAGCATGTCACATAGATTTATCTTTTAATTAAAATAACGTGGTTCACGCATATTTGAGTGGTAGTCCAAATAAATGCAATATCCAAATTTATGTTTTGTTTATCTTCCTGTTAATTATCCGGAGATTGTTCACTGTACAGCCCTTCATATTCTCTCTCTCTGCATCTGTCTCTCCCCCTCTCTCCCCCTCTCTCTCCCTCTTTCTCCAAGTAATAACCAGTCAGGTTTTATTAATTTATGGATAATTGTGGCTACATGAATAAGGTGCGTGGCATGAAACCAGCTCATTCTCATAAAGTGAGATGAATGTGTCAGGCTGGCTGATGCCTCGACATGACACCAATAAAGAGAGGAACATTTTTTTTTGTCCTTGTCTCTAGAATCAGACTAATTTCTAATATCTTCCCATTAGAGCGGAGACAATTGGAAACAACTAGGGACTCCACGGATGCAGAGAAATAACCCCAACAAAAACAACAAGGTTGAACATTTATTAACATGCCTTGAGATATTTCATGGCAATCTATCTAACAATTGTTACGATATTTCATTCTGAAGCGCCATGAAAGTGCGGCAGGTGGCATAATAAACGTTTGCACAAAGGTAAAATCCAACCAACAGTTGCTGAGATATTTCAGGCTACCGGTAAAATATGCTGTGTCGTCTTTTAAGTGTTTTTTTTTTTTCCCCTTTAGATACATGCAGGAAGGTTGGGGTGGAGCGAAAAGTAAATACTGGGAGGACCGCCAATCGAAAACGAAAGCTCATTCCCAAAGATTTTAGATTAAAATCTTCTAATACTGTACCAGCTTTTGTACTTTGTAAAGGTTGTGATGCTAATCGTGATTGGCACGTTAGAATGTTAAGATTAGCTCTGAGTGTAGTAGCAGTCCACGTTACTTTGTATTGCTAGTTTATTCGGTGTTTTGAACTAAAACCTAAAGCTTACGTATGTATGTAAACGTTTTTGAGCTGTTACCACAAATACAATGACTGAGGAGATATTTGTACTCGTGAGACAGAGATGACCATGAAACTCTCTTTGGCGTGTTCACAAATGCATCAAGAAGACTATTTCCACGTGTCTGTTTTTAAAATGTCTTTCACAAACTAATGGATAGAAATGCATAATAAAGAAGGAAAACTTTCTGATTCAGTGACTGGTAGATAATATAGCATTTGTGGCTAAGCAGCTTACTTAGTTTTAGCGCATGATCAAACAACTCTAAATGGCTACTGTGGTGCGCTGGCTTATCAATCAGATTGATACATTTGACCTGATCAAAGGTCTTCCTGTGATCAGGCGAGCCGATGCAACCCACAGGGTCTGTAAACGGAGGGCTGGTAGCTCAATCTCCTGTAGCATAAATTGACTGTCATAGTGTTCACCTCATCTGGACTGTGATGGCGGTGTGCTGGCTGTGACTTTCCCATGGACCTATAGCATAACGCCCTCACACACACTACACATGTGTCTTGGTCTTTCTTGGATACTGAGAAAAAAAATACAAAGTTGGTTCATTAAAAATACACACATAATGTCCATTCTTTGTCTTTCAATCCAGCCGAACTCTCTGAAGACGAACAACGACTTTAAAGTTTAACGTTACAGACATCAAGCTAGGCTACAGGCCAAGCTACCGTTACTGGCTTAATTACTCCGTCATGTACATCTTGGAACTTCCTCTCATTTTTGCTGGTGGGTGCGGGTGAAAGTAACTTACGGCGACTATTCTGAGTGTGTAGTTGACATTTATCCGTGGTAAATATCGCAGGCATCACCAAAAAAATCGACGGCGGGCATACAGCAAGAAAACGGCAAACATGCAACAAACGCTGATCAAGTGTGTTTGCAAGCAGGATATGGCTGGAAAGGCGCCATCTTGTGTAAAAATATCCCAAAAGTCTGTACGCGTTCACGAGAGTTTGTGTTCTTGTGTTTACGCCTAAGGTTTACGTTCGGCAGTAATCTTGTAACCCCACACTCCTAGGAATGTTGCAGTTCAGTGTGACACGTTTACATGCTAATCTGATTGCAGTCTGTGATTTTCTTTAGAATAAGGGTCTAGTCATGTGATGAGGTCATGAATAAAGTTCAAGGTTAAGGTTATTTTTTATTATCTTAAAAAACAAGGAAATACAATTTTTTGATTCTGGCGGTGTCCGTGGACATAAGCGATAGTGTTTCCGAGCACCAAAGTCCCTTTGGAAAACCTTTCATTTTACTGTATGTAAAGTACAGTATGCCCCTTGCAATCCTGGTTCTGGTTCTCCCGTGCCTCCCTTCCCTCCAGTGGGCCCAACAATGCGGCCTGGGTTTCCAGCAGCGCGTTGCCGGTGTTGGCTCCCGGCAGGAACAGGCGGAGCAGTGAGACAAAGCTCTGCTTCTGGCCGGATGAGGAGCAGCTCCTGCCGGGTGCTGAGCTCTCCACCTCAAGTCGGAGCTTCGACGGTAGAGAAGCCAAATCTGTAGAAGCATCAGTATTACTTTGACTGTTACATACAGCATACATGACAGCATTCTAATCATGCAATGGTGCCACACTTTTTAGGTTTACGGGGCGGGCATGGCAAGTCCCACTGTAAACCATCATATCTTTGTTGTTTTATCTTTGACTGAAAAATGCTTCCACCAAAAAGACACATTGTGTGATGTTTCATAGAGATTTTAATCTAAAAGTGGTCTCCAAACATGGCTTTGTCAGCAACTGCATATAGCTCAACTCAAGATAGCTACATCATGAAATATAGCCAAACAGTGCAGGTCTGACCTGTTATCGCTGACCAGACTGGAATTATATCCAGCTCAATTTATTAATGGCCCTGATTATAAGTGGTTGGACTCAATCATATGGCCTGTCAGAGTTAGGTAGATATAAGACTTGGCCGTATGCGACAATACCTACAGTTTGCCTAGGTTATTTACATTCAACTACTCATATATTATTAGCTAGTTTACACATAAGTCATGACAGCGATTAAGCTAGAGAGGCTGTAAAATCTGCCATCACTCAGCAACATTGCAGCTTCTTTTGTTTCTTTTACACCTTCACAAGGATTATTTCCTACAAACTTTGACGGGTTTGTATCCAAATTAATGTAGGACATCTCGACAGAGATATTTCTGGCTGACGTTTGCTAAACAAAGTGCAAATGATTACTCAGTTAATTGCCGAACAAATTAACGAGTACCGGTATAAAAGGTCCAGATTTATAGAGGCATGATGTTATAAAATTTGCCAATTTGGTGCCACCTCCTGACAATAGAGGTTGATTTGGAAGCTTTTAAGTGTCTCTAAAAGGCAAATAAATGGACTTATTTGTTCAGATTTTGTTTTTACACATTCATACATTTGAATGTAGTCACACAAAAATGATTTCACAGGTTCAGATACAGTGGCACACAGCTGCAATATGTCTGACCCTGTTTTTGATTTTGTTTTCTAAGTGGATGACTGTAAGCGCTACACACACACACACACGCATACACACACATGAACTGCACTCATAATAAAGGAAATGTATGCCGGACCACATGTGTTCAAAGAGACAAGCGCCAGCACACACTATCATTAGAACATGCATGAACTCACTCAAACAGTCGCACACGTGCAAATATTCATGCTGTCGAGAGGAACATGAATCGTTTCTCGCCAGTGTTCCATTACAGAGTGTTTGACACATGGCCTGGAGCTGTGGACGCGGTCATGTGTCTCCATCAGCGAGCATTAGACAGCAGATCACTCATATTCAAAAACAAAGAGCCCGGCCGTCACCTCATGTCTCAGTGCTTCCTCTGTCATTTCCTGTCCAACCGATCGGAGGGTCAGGAGAGGTCAACGTGAGGTAACCTGAGTGTGTGAGAACAGGGGAGGCAGCTTTTTTTTTTTTTTTTCAAAAAGTATGTGGTACGTATCTGAGTACGTCTTCTGTATAATGACATCAGCCTCTGCAATGGGAGCACTTCTAATAATTATAGAGGGTAATGGATAATGGTGGTTTATCTTATTTTTGTAGTCTGATCATCTTTATATGTTGTGATAATGTGTTCACCGATTTATTCCAAACAAATTAGAAACATAAAACCGTTTCTTTCACATATACTGCTCCAGCTGTGTGACCGCATCACATCTCATGTAAGAGCAATCGCTTATTTGATCAAATGTTTTTCAAAGTATTCGACAAAGACAGCTGAGGGATGCATCGATACTTATGTGCTTTTGCATCAACCGATCTATGAAAAATATTCTGTACTGCTCTAAAGGGGGGAGAAAAAGGGAGAGCAATCCTCTTCTCCTTCCTTCAGTGGCTCAGAGTTTAATGGCCGCTGTGAAACATTCACCAGATTACCAGGAAATAAAATCCACAAGCTGTTAAAATGTCCGGGCTACATGTAGAAAGTAAAGCTGATTCATTTTTACTGACACTCTGTTGATGTGATTGCTGATGCGTTACTGTATTTTACCATGCTGAGGTAGAGTTCTGTTTCTCCCGCATTTCTTGGATCGTATTGGCGATTGACTGCTTAGTTCAACACTCAGGTAAAATCAGGATGGCCGGTTTGGCGACTGTGGCTTAATGGTAGAGCAGGGTCGTCCTTCAATCAAAGGATCGGCGGTTCGATCCCCGGCTCCACTAGTCCATGTTGATGTGTCCTTGGGCAAGGCACTAAAGCCCGAATTGCTCCCGCAGGCTTATCCTGCTGTGTATGAAATAAAATGTTAGATAGTTCTTATTGGTAGGTAGCACCTTGCATGGTAGGCCCTGCCATCAGGGTATGAATGGGTGAATTATGACATGAAGTGTTAAAGAGCTTTGAGTGGTCAAGTACAGTCCATTTAACCTTTTTAATGTCCTCAATGGCTCTATTTGGTTACCCTAAATCTGATAAAACTCTAGGGATATGTATATGTATATACTGTATATATAAACTGTTTCTTGATTATTATTTGTGGGGAAACTGTGTGTCAGCACCAGGACTTCAGGATGAAATAATTGAGATTTGATGGATGTCTCAGTCAGAAGTGCAGAGGGTTTAGATCTTTGCAAAAATTAATTTCTTTTAGTTTTGATACATTTAACTGGTTTATGAGGACTTAGTGGCCGACCCATGAAACTAGATATCCCATTGTTCTACTAATGACCCATCAGTGAGATCCTCACAGGTAGAGGTCGAGTCCCTGCAAAGCAATCATTTACACTTCAAGCCCCCCCACGTTTGAATGAAATGCAGCAAAAGTGCCGGCTTTTATGCCCTATGGCTGATAAAACATGACAAAGAGCCCTCTTGGGCACTGTTTCCCCAATCTTTTTTCAGGGAGCCACTTTTTAAAAACTAAAAACATTGCGACCCAATTAACATTAGGCCTTATCTATAAATCCTGACCAGTTGTACTGACATTTCTGCATCACTTTATATCTTCATCAGTTGTGTTAATTGGGGGTGTGATGTCAGTCCTTTCAGTCAGCTCGTGTGCCTCAATCACCTGCCACCTCCAGCCATCACCCGACCCCGCTCCGCCTCCTTCTCGCCGACACCGTCGAGCATATTTATATATATGGCCTCTGTTTTTCTCCATCATAATTAAACAAGTTTTGCGCCTTTATTCCACGTCCATTAGCAGGGCCCATAGCACTGCCGGGGAAATGGTCATTATTGCAGACAGAAATAGGAACATAAATTTGCTGTTAATGAAAATGTCAATTAGTGGCCCACTGTGTTAGAAGGGGGCTGATAGTGCCACCACTGCAAATTTAAGCACCCAACTTGCTCTCCAGGGTGCCTCACACACACACACACACACACACACACACATCGTGTGCATGCATTCACACACTGTGAAGACACACACGTACAGCACAATTTAATACCGTAATGCCATACCAGTGTATTTAATTGAGCAAAACCCCAAACTGAAACATTTTGCTTATTCTTTCGACTCATATTATCTGCTATCAAGTGCCAACTTTTTTTTTCCTCCAGTAATATCTGCGTAGAAAAATGTATAAGTTGATCACAGTTGGAAATTAAAAATAAGACCTGTTTACAAGAAATAAAATGTTCCCCTCGTTAGTCTGTGGTTTCATCCTTAAGCTGTTTCGTCTCTGGAACCCCTAGGTTTGACAAGTTGTTTTGATTTTTTTATTCACATATTTGGATCATTAATCAAATGGCGGCGTGGAGGGAGGGCAAGCAGAGGGGGATGGATGTGATCCACGTAGCATATCTTCTTCAGGGCTTGTGTGTGTGTGTGTGTGTGTGTGTGTGTGTGTGTGTGCGCGCTTGTTGCAAGATCAATCTAAAAGTCCTCTGCAACAGCCACTTCAGACCCTGGGCGCAGTCACAAAAAAATGATTACCATTACACTCCCACCCTCCCCGCACCTACCGCTCTCAACAGACGATGAGGGGAAATAAATGTTGCCACACACACACACACTCACACACACTCACAAATATACCAATGGCTGCAGCGCTAGAAATGACAGAAATAAAAAAGACAGATCCTCACCTAAACGTCAATATGAGGGGGGATGTATTAAAAGTGCATTTGAAATTCTTAGCAGCGTTCCACTTCATTTCTGAATGTCTGGGTCTTGCACCCTTAAAAGCGGAGGGAAATAAATCAAGTTTGTTGCTCGCGCCGAGACCCCTATAAAAATAAATAGATGAACGCTGGTCACCTCGGAGCCATTTTTTAAAATGTCCCCCTAGCTGCACTGTATCCATAATTATGATTTTGATTGTCTGCGACCACATCCTCCGAGATCAAATGTGAAGCGGAATAACAGCAACGCAGATGAAGAGATTTATTTGTCATCTGCTGCGGCTAAGGTTGTGCATGACAAACAGATAGCCAATACCGTGGGCTATAAAGGTGTTGTTGCTTAGGCTTAATTCTAGTGTCTAGTGTTTGTTAGAGAGCACTGCTCTCTAACAAACACTGACTAATACCGACTAATACCTCATCATATTATAATATAGACAAAAATCTGTCTTGTTCAGCGTTTGATTGTACTAAAAAACAATCTAAGAGGTCGGATGTTCACCTTTTCCGGTAAATTTGTTTTGAGCACGTTTTTCGCTAGCAAAAAATAAATTAGCCAAAGTTAGCATCCCAATCAATATCACAGTTAACAGGAACTACGTAAATATGCAATTATGCGTCAGCTAGCGCTGGCTGGTAACTTAGTGTTTGCTTCGCTAACGGGCTTCACCCCTCTCCAGCTCCACCCTTCTGGCTCCAAAAAACCAAGATGGCGACGCCGAAAACGCCAAAGTCGAGGCTTCAGAACGGTATACCATAATTTTGTATAAAGTACGTCCAGATTGAAATAGTTGTATAGTTTTAATATTTTATATCTTAATATAAGATTTGTATCATAGTTTAGTGCAGTGGTTCTCAACTGGTCTGGCTGCGGGACCCACCATCACCCCTTAATGACAAGCCGGGACCCACGACCCAAATATAAATATATATAAAATTATTTTCACTGAATTGCCCTGCAGCTTTAAATTCAGTTCATTCAGGATGAAGTGAAAAAGCCACAATATTATATTTTTCTCATCTTCTATAAAAAAGAAAAAGTAATTGACTGGACAGACTCATATAGGCTGTTTTAAAGAATCTTCCACCCTTTTAAGGAATAAAGCTCAGTCCTTTGAAACATTTATTTTCAGTTTCCATGTAAAAATGTCAATGTTTGCCGTCATAAGATCTTACCAACACCTAAAATAAATGCCCCCCCACTAACATCCCAGAATGTATACACATACACACACACACACACACAGGCAAACAGTGACACTCCAGCGAATCTTCACTCAGTCTTTGAATCAGAACGCCAATCTTTACTTTGATAGCTGTCATTTCAAAAGGGAATTCTCCTCTGCTACTGGGGGAAATAAAAGAGTTGGTGGTAATGGAGGATAATTACACATCTCTCTCTCTCTCTGTCTCGCTCTACGTCTCTCTCTTGTTTCTCCTCTGGTGCTGCATCGCACAGGATGGATGCCAGTGAAGTCGCAAACTGCAGCATTCAGGCCCATTACATCTGCAATGAGTGGAGATGCAAGCAACATCTGGTGTCTAAGCTGTGATAGAGAGCTGTGCCTCTTTAATAGATATCTGGAGGCAGCACAGAGTGGGATATCACGTCTCAACATTAACTCTTCAAAGCCCACTTAGAGGCACAGGGAGGGGAGTCTGAGAGGTGTGGGGAGAAAGGGATGAAGGAACAAAGCAGTGGGCAAAGACAGTGGAAAGAGGCAGAGGAGGGAGGAGGGGATAATGGGAGGAAGAAGCTGTTCGGCGTAAGCAGGGGAATATAAGTGGATGACTTGAAAGAAGGATGATACAAGTATAGGATCAAAAAAAGGGAAGAGGGGAGACAAAAGGGCCGAGAAAATAGAGGAGAGATGGGAAGAAACAGTGAGAGGAAGAAAAAAAAGGAGAATTGGAGGATAAAAGTGATAAAAGTGATTGAAATGAGAAATAATTCAAATATAGAAAGGAGTCATCAAGTAAAAGAGGTCAATTTAGCATGTTGGTGACACTTGAACGGCAGAGGGACAACTGTTTTATGACTGATCACGATCACATACCACTCTGACATTAAAGTGCACACTCGCGTTCACCAAACCCAGCCAGTCGGACATGTTCTATACCAAAAGAACTGCAAAGGGAAGAGAAAGGAGAAGCTGTACAGATGTGTTAACACCAGGCAGCAACCTCACAGCCTGAAAAGTGAAGCCAATGTGGAAGTGTCTTAAACTTGTATCCTTTCAAATGGCCAGCAGGGGGCGACTCCTCTGGTTAAGGAAAAAGAGGAAGAAGTCTGATTGTATAGACGTCTATGAGAAAATGACTCTACTTCTCACTTGATTCATGTCCTCAGTAAACATTGTGAACATGAGTTTATGGTCTCAAGCTCTAGTTCCTAGTTTTTTTCAATACAATATGAAATTGTAAATTATATATAAATTATGGTCCATTTAGAGTCAAATACATTGAAAGCAGCTAATCCTTACGGAGGTGGCCATCTTGTGATTGACGTTGTCCGGTCTGGGAGAAGTCCGTGTTTTTGTCTTAGACCTTTAAACCTTTCACAGTGTGTTTTCAGCTCATGAAAGTGAATTGTTACATTTTAGTCGACTAAAAATGTGAGTCACTTCTGGTTCCAAAAAAACAAATGGCGACGACCAAAAATGCCGATCTTAAGGCTTCAAAACTGTAGTCCACAAACCTATAGTGACGTCACAGTGACTATGTCCAGTTCTTATATACAGTCTATGATTCAGACTGAACTCAAAGTGAATCTTAGAGGTTGGGCAGTTCCATATAAAGTAGCAAAGACACAAGTGGACGTGACACATCTTCACTTACGTCAAACATATGCGCTTATTCCTCACATTTATGATTTGTTTTTCACAAACATAAAGAGACGAGAGGAAAAAAAACAGAGAAATTGGATGAAAATTACAAAAAGAAACTTAAGTTATTTTTGGCATGTGCCCACGAGGAGAACTGGCATCTCGGTAGCCACCAGGCCAACTTCCCTCTTTGGTCCGTGCGGGGAATTTCCCCCAAACCAAGTCCCAGTAAGACATGACAGTGTGGTAGTGAGCCAGCATGCACAATACTAGAACCCTGAAACTGAAATTAAATTCAGCCATCACTCATGGTATTATTTACACCTGGGCTTTTCCATTTGTGACATCAAAATGTCCTCTGCGGAAAAGGACCATTATTTTGATTTGTTGTTTTCGGGAGCATTGCAATACACACATACTCCCTTTTCTGTAGATTTCATATATTTCACTTTTATGGGTTGGACACTTAATCCTGCTCATTTTCATATGTAATGACGTTATATGTCTTCTTCCATGTTTCGTCTCTTTTTATCCCCCTCTTTCCTCTTTCCTTCTTCCTGTCTACTTGGTGACGTATGCTGTGAAGAGTGCTCCCCTGTATAGATAAAGTTTGCTTGCGTAAAATATGAAATTGCACAACAAGAGAGGGCCAACAGAGGCCAACCAGCTGAAATCAGCAGGAGCCTCGTAGAAGGACGTGACAGTGTCACGGAGTTCTGTCCTGCAGCTGAGTCTAACCTTGTGTGGTAAATGGACTTGATCAATGGACTTGCATTTAAAAAGCATTTGTGTGTTTGCACAGAACTACTACTAGTCGTCCGACCTCTCAAAGCGCTGTATACTACATGTGTACTACATTCACCCATTTACACACTGATGGCAGAGGCTACCATACAAGGTGTACATTTCATAATCATAATCATACACACTCGGCATTCAGGATCAATTTGGGGTTCAGTATCTTGCCCAAAAACGTTTCGACATGCATATTGGAGGAGTCGGGGATCGAACCACCAATCTCCCCATTAGTGGACCTCCTGAGCCTCCCTGTGGAAATGGGCATTATACTGAATTCAACAAGACAGCAGCTAAAGATGGAGGAAGTTCTGAGTTTGCATTTTGGAACAGGGGGGAATTAGAAATAAAGGCCTGTCACTACTATATGCCTGTCCCAAATAAAGGCCCCCATCGGTGCCAATGTGATAATAAAAGCCACGATGTGAACATTTACTGTAACTTTTGATTCCTCACATTTCCAACCACCCTCCAAAATGAAGTTGAATAGAGTATGTTCTATTTTTACATTGAAACCTGTTAAGCACAATATTGATATTCACAATAATCTACCAGAGACCGCCCCAAAAATACAGTTACACAATGTAATAATCTGTTATTTAATGTAGATGTTTCTTTCACACACACACACACACACACATACTCACACACATACGCCCGCTCTATGGCAAAACAAGAGATCACCTTCAGGTGCAGCGACGCGTCAAGCTGAGCCTTCAGCTGTTGTTACGGCGACGCACAGCTGATCAGCAGCCAGCCTGACAACTTCATTCACTCAGCACCTGCTAGCTGTCAATCTCACACACACAGTGAAGTACGGGTTTGTGTAGGTGTGTGTGTGTGTGTGTGTGTTTCCTGAGGCTATTGATGAAGCTGTCAGAGCGAGGATGAGACATGTCCATCACCCCTCTTTATCTCTCTGTCTGTCTGTTGCTCTTATCCTCCCTCTTTCCTACCCCCCCCCCCCCCTCTCTCTGTGTGTGCCCTTGATCACTCTACGTTCAGCATTCCCTGTTCACCCTTCATTACGCCTCCCACACAATGATCTCCCCCACACACCATCACCACCCACCGTCTCTCGTTATTTACCGTGGGATATTTAGATTGGGTACATGTAAGTGTCCCTACATGGCCACAAAGTCAAAGAGGATTAAGCTTTTGACATGCGGTATGAAGGCGATTGTCATGTGTCTTATGCCTCACTTCCGCAAACAAGTAGAGGAATGTCAGCACTTTACCAATTGACCACAGCCACTTTTAAAACCTGCGTTAAAAATATTGTGGTCGCAGTTGACGGTAGCTTATTTTAAAATTGGGTTTCGGCGCACACCATTTGGAACCCAAACAGAGATAATACCAACAAAGTAGCAGGTAATATCCATCACTTTCCCCAATGGAAAACCAAAAAAAGAGCCTTCAAAACATCTTCAGCGCTCCCTAACATAGATTCACCATGGTGCCTGGAACTTTACTGGAGGGATGATCCCTCTTTCAAAAGAGATTTTGATGGAATTGTGCAATACAATTGTTGAAATAATTAGTTTTCTTGCATGGTTATTAGTACTTTATTTAAACATCATCCCTTATTTTACATCAAACGTCCCATAGAAAGAACATTAGCATTCATAGTGAAAGCACAGACTAAACAAATAAACAAATACAATAAAAATGTGTGTCCTGCAGGTCCTGTAGCTCACGATGCTCTCAGCCTCATAAACGGGTAGGAGGCCCCTCGATAATCTAGGATCATTTCCAAGAGTGTTACAATGCTTTTAGGAAACATTTCTTAAGATTAAGAAAATCATTTCAGCCCCAAGATGCTTTTGAGAAACGAGCCCCTGGTCAGTCGGTGATGATAAATTAGCTGCAGCGGCTTTTTGTACGAATTTCCATTCCCTCCTCCAACATACTGTGCCTCTAAACAGCAACACCTCAAGATGAACACTACATGGGACCAAACAGACAATCTTCTACCATTTTAAAGACACAACATTGGTGCAGTCCTGGTGGTGCGAGATAAATGCAATTTGGCAGTTGCTAAAGGAAGAATCCACCATCCGAACCCACTTTGATTCAGCTTGCCTCCTACATTTTGACATCACTCAGTTCTATGCTTTTGATACATCCAACAGAATAGGTGTCCACTTTTAGTTAAGAAGCCCTTTCACATAAGAAACTGACATTTAATGTATTATCTGCTCATGACATTTTATCACCAGGATTTTCACAAGCTTCATGTCCATCATTTGTATTCTTTTATTATGAGTGTTTACCAACATACATTGCAAATATCTTCAGATGACGAACTTTTAACTGGTTAATGAAACCGTCTCTATTTAACACTGATGCCTCTATATGACTTGCATTAGTTAGCGAGACCATCAATGTGAATGTTGCCTTTTTCTACGTAGTTATAGATGCCACGTAAGTCAGACAAAATCATGCAGGTTCGGCAGAAACTCCGACACCAACACCAAGCTGCTGGAGGCCGTATTGCTGGGCCCGCTGGAAGAAAAGGAGGTCCGCTAGACCCGGAACCCAGGCAGCACGGAGCAGGCTGCCAGCTCCTGCTGCAGTGAAATGACAGGTCTTCTAAAGGGAATCTGGTGAAGACACTATCGCTTTTGTACACATGGGCCGCTTTAATAGTAGCTTTAGCTTTAAAGAAAGAGTGCTGACAAATGTGTTTCGTTCCCTAAAAATTACCATCTTTGCAGTCAAAGTAAAATATCTTGAGTACATAAATTCGCTGCAATATGATATTCATCTATTTGCTTTCATTTTAAGATGAGTAGTTTTCTTTCTGAAGAAACTGGTGCTCCGTCTCAACCACAGCTTTGTTTACAACACGATATTTCCAAGGTAGTGAAACGGTTTGAACCACCCGTGTAAAAAAGATCCCTCCCTTCCACGATGCAGGTGTTGAACACACAGCACCTATTGCTAAGGGATGTGCTTGTCCAAATACCAAGGGGATTAATTAAAAGTCAATTAGTTGGGGAAGGACAATTTAGTAAGATTAGGGGTTTCTGTGTGACTTCAGACACAGCGCCGCCTCTTAATACCCCATGCCCTTTCATGTGTGGGCTGGTAAATGGACCTCTGTCTATGTATTTGTACTCTGTTTAAATGTTGTCCCTTATGCAAATTTAATGAGCATTTTAGTTGCATCTTTTTTAATGTGCACACCACACCCTAATGCATAATTTAAGATTGTACAAATTATGGAACGCTTTTATTTCGGTGGGTTTTAATCCAACGGAGGAAAGTTAAAGAATACAAAATAAAAGAGTGGGTGTATAGAACAGAAGGGTGCTCACTGTGCATAATACATAATGTATAAAATAAGATTGAATTGTGTGGATCAAACCTTTTCTGGATTGACCTCACTATAATTGAGAATATGAGAAGCTCCAAAGCCAAGGATGTCTTTGGCTTTAACGCCAACTTCTTTAAAGAACATAAGGACTCCTTGGTCCAACCCATAACTCATCTGGTTAACCTATCCCTTAAACATGCAGTGGTCCCCTCAGCCTGGAAGGTGGCGGTGGTAACCCCAATCTTGAAGTCTGGGAAAAAATCTGACATGTCTAACTACAGACCAATCTGCATCTTACCGATAATATCAAAAATAGCAGAGAAATGGGTTGCCCAACTTCTTGTAGAGCATCTAAACAAAGACCATCCCCTGTTGCATCCTATGCAGTTTGGTTTTCGTGCCCACCACTCGACTGAGACGGCCCTGTGTGTCCTTATTGAAAAGATCAAGGGTCTGTTGGACAAGAATGCATGTGTCGGTGCTATCTTTTTAGATCTCAAGAGAGCTTTCGACACTGTAGATCACCAAATCCTACTGACCAGGTTAACCCATTTCAACTTTTCCACCCATGCTCTGAACTGGTTCAAATCATACTTATCCAACAGGAAACAATCTGTTACTGTAGATGGTGTTAGGTCTCCCTGTCTTGAATGTCCTGTAGGTGTTCCTCAAGGATCGGTCCTTAGGCCGCTTTTATTTTCCCTGTTTATTAACACACTACCCAACTCCTGTCAGAATATACTTACACAGATGTACGCGGATGATGCTGTAATCTTTACATCAGCTAAAAACAACCAAGACGCTTTACGCATCCTCTCATCCGCTATGTCTGATGTCCAAGCTTGGCTCACTAAATCCTGCCTCCTGTTGAATACTAAAAAAACTGTATGTATGATTTTCTCCAAACGTGCCCAAAAAATAACACACTCGAATATATTTGTAAAGGGAACAGAGCTAGACTTAGTAACCGAGTTCAAGTACCTAGGGGTAACTCTAGACTCCACCCTGACCTTTAAGAGCCATGTCAAAAAGGTAGCGACTCACATCAAATTCAACCTCCTAAATTTCAGGCACATCAGAAACAGCTTGACAGAAAACGCAGCCAGGACATTCCTACATTCCATGATCGTCGCACATTTAGTGTACTGTCTGACCAGCTGGTCACTCACGTGCTCAGCAACACTCAAACCCATAGAATCTCTGTATAAGAGAGCACTCAAAGTCTTTGACAAGAAACCGCGAACCTATCATCACTGCCACATCCTGAACAAACATACGTTTTTAAGTTTTAACAACCTTATCAGCCTTAAAGAAGCCAGCATCATTTACAAAGTCCTAAATGGTCTGGCACCTCCTCCGCTGAACGAGTACATCAAACAGAGACCTGTCTGCGGCCCTGCGACTAGAGTCACCAGAGCCTCCGACAGAGGCGACTGTGTCATCCCACACAGGCGCACGACCTTTGGTCAGACGGTTCTGTCTGTCAAAGCACCCTCTGGAACACTTTACCATCCTCCGTTAGGGAGTGCCCAAACTTCAGCACTTTTAAAAAGCACATGAAGGGATGGCTGTTGTCCACCCAAACTTGTGCACATAGATAGTTTAACCTGGGTTAGCAGTATTAGTGTCATGGATATGTGATGTACTAATGTTATATGAATGAATGAAACCTTAAATGTGCAAATTAATTAATGCCCTTATGTGCAATATATCTGGGTGCAATACGATGAATTTGAAATGTCTTCCTTACACTGTGATATTTTTTTCTAGTTTCTTTTATATATATATGCGTTTCCTTTTTTATCCATTGTTAACTTTTTATTATCGAACTATTGTGTATTGTCAGCTACAGACTGTAATTGATTTTAGTTTATTACTATTGCATTTTGGCATGACCTTTTCCTTTAGGACACTCAGCCTGTACATTCTGGCAGGGGGACAGACAATGGAAATCAGCCTTGCGGCTGTAATTGGGTGCATTTACATTTTAGTTTAAAGTGTTCATCAATGTACATTGTCCCTCTCGAACAAATAAAAACTAAACTAAACTAAATTCTGGTGCAGTTATGATCATTGATAAGAAATCTTCTACACACACAGGTGGAGATCAAATGTGTAAGAGCAAAAATCCAAACTTTCCAAGCTTTGTAAACCAATGTTTTACTACCTTCACACTCTATTCACAGGGGTTATGAATACTATGTTATGGATTATGTTTGGGAAACCACGATTGTCTGTTTACTGTAGACCTATACCTGTAATCGAAAAAAGACTTTACGTGTGTGTTAAGACGCAACTGATTTCCTCTTATGACCTTCATAGGCCGTAGAAGATTCTGCCACCATTTCAGCCTGAACATTAAGTTCCCATAAAACCAAACTGCTCAAAGCCGGTTTTGAGAGAAAGCTATTTTTACGTTTGTGTTTGATGTTGGATCAACTGCTGTTCTTGTCTCGTTTGAAAGTCGTTCACTTATTTAAATTTTTGGCCGTAACGTTGATAATGTAGCAAACGTACTTATTTTAAGCCAAACCAAAATGTTTTCCCACACCTAACCAAGCCGTTTTGTTTGAATTCATAATCTTAACCATGTGTATAAAACTGTGATCGTAGTGAGGCGTAAGGCTAGTGAGGCGTAAGGCTAGTGAGTGCTTTAAAAAGTGATGCCAAAGAGTCTGAACAAGCGTCCATATGCATGTACGTGACACATTTTGCCTAAATGACCCACCCGCTGTACTAAATGATCCCCTACGTGTAACAGCATTAGTTAACCAACTTCACATGCAGGCAGGCAAAATCCATCTCCCCACTGATGAAGGAAATATGACCCAAAACCGATCATAACGTTTTAGGAACTGATTCTTTGATGAATCAACTAATTTATTTTAACTTTCGTCTTACCTTTATGAGAGAAAAGAAAAAAAAAATCAACTTCACAATCATCTCAAACAGCTGCCAGTTTACGCATGCAGCAGATACAAAGTAACATTCCACTTGGAGTCGTGTTTATGGCCACGATATTCACTCCAACTCCAGAGGGAAATATCTGGTTCTTTGGCCCCTCCCCTGTGTGTTCACCAGCTAGTCGCTAATTCTGCCCTTTGGTGCTGGACATCGTGCAGCGGGTTTATCGAAGCTTTTTACACTGAAAACAGCTGACTGCTGGAATCCACACTGTGATGAGAGCGGTTAGAGTGAAGCAAAAACTGAAAAGTTGCCGGCTGTAAACCTCCCCAAAATGAGCTGAAAGATGTAAAAGGAGAAATAAGGAGAACGGCAGAGTTGTGCTATGAATGGGTATTGGCTCTGACAGTGGTGTATGTGTATGCATCAACAAATATTGCAAGAGAGACCGGGGCTGAAGGAGAGTCCGCATCTGAAGTGCATGCATGTCCTGTGCTTGTCTGTGTGGTTTGTTGGAGTGTGTCAATTTTAGAGCGCCGCTGTAGCTAATCTGATCCTGATGGTCTTCCGAGACGGACAGCTTATTGTCGTCGTCCTCTGCCCCCGACACATGCCCTCCCCCCTCTCTCTCTCTCTCTCTCTCCCTCTCTTGTCTGATTGTCTCATCACTCCTCGGTGCTGTGATTCTCATACCTGACGTCCTGACGGGCCTCAGCCTCCCGTGAGCTGGATAATCAACATCCTGTCAGTATACTGTCAATATAACCCCCCCCCCCCCCCCCCCCACACATACACACACACCCGCCGCCCTCACACAAAGTGGAGCTGGACCCACACATGTATACGCATGTGACCACACAGTCGCACACATCCACGCCTCTGCTCTTTGTTTAAAGCATATCGTTTACAGAATGAGATGCCGGCTGTTAAGTTTAAATCTGCCGGTTCGCACCGTGTTTCCCGGACCCTGTGAGTTACAGTGCTATTAAATGGAACAGCTGTTGTCACCCCTATACTAAATGTTCAAATTTAAAATGTCGTTAAAATGTTTTTACAAGTTCATTTTGATATCTAGAAAAACACGGCCCCTACAATCCTTGGACGTGGACAGGGATTTGTGGTCTTCCAAGGAATTCACTGCAGACCTGTTGATGTCCAATTAATGGCCTGTGTGCCACGTGTGGCCAGAGACAGTGGAAAGTTAGCACTGATGGCACTCTGGCCATTCCATGACGTAATGGCTTCCCTGGTGTGCAGTGATGTTTAGGAGTTTGGAGGAGGGGCAGTAAAATCGCATTGCAGTATACATGAGGAAGCAGCTTGCGCCAGAGTCTGGGTGTTGTTTGTTCCGGAGTGATATCTATTCTCTGAGATTTCTTTAAAAGAAAAAGGCCAAAGTCTTGTTGGACTGAGTGGTTGGTAGACCTGGCTTTTCAGTTGCTCTCACTGGCCATCTGAACACATCAAACAAAATGTACGCATATAAATCATGTGACGGTGATACAAAAATCTAGTGTAACTACAGCACAAACTGGTTAAGATAGTCGCTTAAAATAAAAGGCTCTTGGCCATACTTTTTTTCTCCACGTGGCCTCTAAACGTGAATCCTCCAGACACCCTGCTTTAGATGGCTGAAAGGTGAAAGCTACCTAGAATAACGTAACATCCCCTGAAAAATCTAAACTTTTTTTTTAAAGTTTTTAAAATGTGGCATTGCAATTTATCAAAAAAATTAAATTAAATTCTGGCCTGGATGGAGAAGCATGTTTTCTTTAAATAATCGCCGAAACTACACCATTTATTACAGCCTGAAACAGTCATTGTCAGCAAATGATCATCTTTCCGACGGTCCTTGAACACATCATGTGTGACAAACGCTTCCTTCAGAAAACGCAACCGAAACTAAGTTTAGGTAAAATTGTGATAATTTACCAATAGCATTTTTAATCTACGTTTCTCATTTAAAATTTCGCCCGAAATAATTTTTTTTGCGTTAAACAGATTTGGTAAAAAACATAAAATTCTAAGCTTCTCAGCGCAACTAGGAAGCCATGATTGATTTGGCTGAGACCAACAGTCACAAGACAAACATTCTGTGAAACTTTGACTGAACTGCAGGCTGCTGAATACAGAGTATTGAGAGGACAGGAGAGGTTGTAAGTAGAGAATGTAAAAACGTAAATAGTTCAATGGATATAACCTAGAGTTTCCATTTATTTTTATAAAACGTTGTTAACACGTGTGGTAACTTGAAAACATGTTGGATATATAGATTTATAGCCAACTTTTGTAAAATAAATTATCAAAGAAAAGAAATCCAACTTTCTTTTTTTTTTTTTTTTTTATGGCAGGGGTATATTCCAAAAGGTCCAGATTGAGAAAAGGTCCAGATTGAGAAAATCTCCTCGTGCAAACATTACAACAGTGGCGGGCCGTCAGGGCCTGCAAGGCCTTCTCTGCTGGCCTAAACAGAATCACAAAGCTATATCTATTTTATAATTTAATAATTTTTCTTAAATACACTACATGTATTATAATTTATAAAATTATTTTTCCCATTATCTTATTTTCTCATTGCACAGCTACTGTCTTCCTCAGTTGCTCTGCTTCCAGTGCAGCTTGTTTTAAGTAGAGCTTTTATCCAATCAGATTTCACCTCTGTGTCTCTAGGTGAGAACAGAGGCCGAGGCCTGCAGACTCACAAGTGAATCCCTTTGCACTTTAAGTGAATGGGGACGATATTGTTGATTGTCATAGTCTTCAACCAATCAGATCTTTAGTTTGACATGTTGGGCGTATTCTTTGACGTGCCAGAGCCTGCTAGCTGGCTTAGCCATACGTGATTGGTCAGTGAGCTAGCGTGACATGTTGGGCGGTGACAATCCCAAAATCTGCTGCCTCTGTCTAGCGGACATTTTCAGCCTCAAACGCATTAAAACCTATTCAAGAAATACAACTGGGGAGGCTCGCCTGTCTTCACTGGCATCCATGAATCGAGAAGGACTTCTTACTGGAACTAAAACGCACGGATGTACTGAACAATCGTGAGATTAAACTCTTTATTAACAAAGAAAGGAGGAAAAACAGCTAAATAGTGAACAGCAGCTCTGGTAAGTTAACTGCAGTAGCTTTAACTGCCATACATATGATCTATGTCATCATTTAATATGCTTGTTTATATTATATATTATTATTTATACAACATATATGGATTTTCGTTTGGTTTTATATGTGATAGGAACTATTGTTACGTCCTATGTTGCGCGGGGGACACATTTAGCCGGTGCACAGCAACAAGACGACGCGCGAAGCGGCAGCGGTCTATATACTCCGTGCAAAGTGTTAAAGTTAAAGTGTTGAAGTTAAGTTTACGTTTTTAAGTGATCTACTTTGAAGATTCATGTGCTTTCCAGTGGACTCATTTTCCCTCTCGGTGTTGACAGACAAATAAATCCGTCAGTAACAAGAACTATGGAGTCGTGTATTTCCTGGAGGGAGTGATAGGAGAGTTACTACTCTGTTAATTTGTCTATCGTGTCGTTTTCATGATATGGGTAATATTGTTACCTCTGATATGAATAATATTTGAATGGCCCGTGCTCTTGAGTGTGTGGCGGAATGCATGTTTTAGCTGAATTGATTTTGACTCATTGTTCGTTATTAATGCCGCCGCATCCCGTCATGCCGGTATTCATGTATCTGCACTCATAGTGTATTTGTAGGTGTTGAGCTTCATTTTTACGAGTGCAGGCCCAGGTATAAAATGCACGGCCCGCCACTGCATTACAATAATATCTAACTCGCGCTATTTTGTGCCATATATATATTAAAGAAGTAGCAACAACGTCTCTGTGTAGTCAACAACTGGCAACACAAATAAAGAAAGTATCAATTATATTTTAACAATTATTCTGTTTTCAAATTTAAACGGATGGATTATAAATAATACATATAAATGTTCTTCTCTCATTTCAAGTAAAGTAATGGCTACATCTAAAAATGAAATACACAAAAAATATTTTTTGAAAAACTTGCATCTTAAAAAAAAGTGCTTGATTTTAAAAAAATGAATGAAAATGAAAGAGCTCCATCCCAATGCTTTAACGCCCATGCAACACTGCTCACACACACACACACACACACATACTGAGTGTCTCTTATAATTCATTGGAGTGAACTTTTTTCTTCCATTTCCCATCATAATGGTCTCAGTCAACTTTATAATAAACAATCTCTACACATCTCAACATCTTGCCCTCAGTTCAGACTGGAGTGGGTATGTTTGGTCTAAAGATGTGTGTTTGGTCTTATAGTGGCGTTTCACATTGGCGCTTTAAATATTGGCCACGGTATCTGAACATATGAGACAGAGTGGTTTTGTAGCGCCAGCAGGAAGAATGAACAAATAAGAGTCCGTCCATTCTTTGTTAAAAGCTGTTTCCGAGGTCCACATTTCTCTTTTTAGAGCACGCCATGTGAAATTGCTTCTCCGACTCACTTACTTCTCCCACTGCTCTCTCTCTCGCCCCGTCTCTCCCGTGTGCAAATCTCACTCAACTCACGATGCATTTTGCAATACACATATTCGATTGTAGCATCACATGAGATGATTTACAACGTATGTAATAGGTCAGTGTATTTCCTGGAGTGCTGACCGAGTGCCGTAAAGGCTAGAAAAGCTGTGCAGGTTGAAATAGAAGCACTCCGCCAAAATGTATAATTCTCAATTATCCATCAGTTATACGTCCGGGTCCAGTTAGGACAGCGGCCCGCCTATTAGTGACCCCTGATTTATGGCATTGTAATCGTTTTATTCTGCACAAAAGACATTTTTAATGTGCTCTACTTCCATAGAGGTGCAGAACTTTTTTATTGCAGTAACAATCAAGGCCACAGAGAGTAGAATTTGAAAGGAGCAAAAAATGCCCCAAAACTGCTTGGGGTTCAGAGGGTAAAGTGATTTACAGGTGTAGTCCATGACCCTGTGACATCACAATGATTCTGGGTGTGGTCAGGCTTGACATATTCTCCTTTTTACCCGGTCGTTAAGTTACTCCCTCAAGATCAACCAATATGTACACAAGCTACAAAGGCAGTTTGGTTTAGACCATTTCTTTATTTCTAAACTGAGGATATGAAAACGACAAACAAACATGCCCCGTGTTATGCGAGGGCGGTTTTATGATCGTGTAGTCCAAATAGAAAAGGAATTCATTGACATGCTAATAAAAAGGCAGTTTGACCAAAATCATGTCAAAATAATCTTTGATGTTGGGAAATGTTGTTGTTGGGTAACAATTATCAGTTGGTTTGTCATTTCGAGTGTCGTCCGCATTACACATCGTCATTTGACCCATCATTATAAAATATTGATAACAGCAGCTTGAAATATCTCAGTAAGATGTGGTCCAGTACATGGAAGCCTGAGCTTTTACCATCTCTTTTACTTTCAAAATTAGTTTCAGTGGTTCCGCCATAGCTGGTGGGAGGCAGAACATATGGATGTTAATTTAATGGAAGATTACACCGAGCTCAGTGTAATTACTTTTACCTGGAAACAATCAAACTTGACAGAAATCATGATGAGTGTGAAAATGGAATACAAACAACATTCACAGGACGATTGAACCTGACAGCTATATGAAGTGAGCTAATTGACTATATTTATATGGCTTTTTTTTTTTTTTACACAGTGCTGTGTTGGCTGGTGATTTACATCCAAACTAACTGGCTTCATTTGATGATCGAAGGAGAATAACAGATGTTATATTAAATAGATGACTGTCATTAAAGATTTCTAATCCGTTATGTAAAACTGTGGGAACACAACTGCAGCTTACTTCAGTAATGCTTCGGTTGTGGATACCCACACTCACTCAGCATTGTTGTAAGGAGGAAATGTTTTACTATCTCCTGAAACAAGTTTGGCCCAATCCCAATGTTCCTATAAGGCTTTAAACCCTGAAACCTCAGGGACTTAACTGACATCACCCAGTAGGACATATAAAGTTACCATGACAATGTCACAACATGTTATGTACAATTGTGGGTATCGTTTTTTTACTCCCTGATTTGAACGTTTTTCAGGCTCTTGCCTCACGAGATGAGGTAATTGTCAAATCTATTTACTTGTTTTTGTCAAAACAGCTTCAATAAAAAAATATCATGTTTGATAAATAAAGCTGAACCATCTTTAATCCTTAATATGTATGCTTTCACTGGTAACCTTGTGTTTAACGTCATATTTCTATTAATTGTGGGTAATTCCCTTGGGCAAAGTCTACAGAAATGCGGATTTATGGAAAGTGTTCATAAAGGGCTCAAAATGTCTGCGAGTGAGCCCTCAAACACTCGAGGATTTGACAGTGGGACAGCCCTAAACCCCAATAGACTTTGCAGAAGCGCGCCTGAAAGTCTGTGAGTCTGTAAGTGTGGAGATGGGGATTGGGCCTAAAAATGCATGTCATCAAGGACGGTCGCAAAATCGACTGTCTCAAAGCTCCTCAAAGTTTTACGCCATTTTTAGTTTGAAAATGTTGGATGGGCACAGATAGGCGAAAAAACCTGCCCCACCAAACTCCGCGCAAAAGTTTGTGTCTGATGGTGTGATGTCCCTCTGGCCTTGTGGACACTTGCGACCCTCTCGCATGGTCATGCATTAATCAGGCAGACGGAGGAGTCCAGGGAAGTGCATCTTAGTGGATGACTTAAACTTTGGCATCGGGGTCTTTAAGCTTGATCCAAGACTGTCACACAGTCCTGAATGGCTATCAGAGAGGTAACCTGAATGTTTAAGTCACTCAGACATTCATAATATTTGTTAAGGGGGAATTAAGAAATTAAGCAGTCTTGTTAGTGACAATAAAGGCAAGAAGAGCAAAAGTGAGACGAGTGAAAAAACGCACAACAAAATGTACTTTTACAAAGACGTCAAGGCATGTACAAGCAGAGATGCCACTTGATTTCTTACTTCACAGCTTATATCATTATTGTAGATGTAGAAATACAACCATTAAAAAAAGAACTAATAAAAAGTTTGTCAAACATTGGAGCACTCCTACAGGCACACGCACAAAATGGTTGATGTTGTGCACATATATTTGCATGTGTGTGTATGTGTGTGTACAGTATGTATTTTGATGTTTGCGTGACAGTGAGTAAGTGCGTCTGCACAGTATTGCAGAGGTCAGCAGCCCCAGCTTCTGTGCTGCATTGGAATCATCCCCCGAGTGCCGCACGCTGAACCTGGGTCCACGGGGTCCACGCCTCTTCCACTGATCCAGCAATGACAGCCTCCACCCCTCACCCCCCTTCCAAGTCTGAAGCTTCCCCGGGAGCTCCCCTGGCCACAGCCGCGCCCAGGGAGCAGCAGCAGCAGCGTTCACCCCCCACCTTGGGCAGCCACTCGGCCGGTTGTCAGCTTTCACGACATCCAGCTTCTATCCTGGAGGCTCGAGTGCCGCCACTGCTGGCAGCGATCTCCATATGTTTGGATATTAGAGCAGTCGTTCTCCCACTCTGACACTCACGTCGCGTCTTGATGTTGCCCTTGTATGACTGGCACAAACGCACATGCCCTCAGTACCACCATGGGACGCAGAGACAGAAAGATGACAGCTATATCTAAAGTTTACCCTGCCAGCCACTGTCTGATTCCACAGAGAGACACCCAGTGACCTTAACTCCAGTCTAGACAAAAAAGGTCAATGCCACTGTTGGGTTACTTTGCGGCTCACAGTTTGAAAACTCTATGATTGAACATGCACATTCATGTCTAAGTTTCTTGCTTCTCTGTTTACTTGTACTTTAAAATGTATTGCCTGAAGATATTTTGGCAGATGCTTCTTTGAATGTTAACCGCTAACTTTAGCTGAAGAGCTAACTACAATAGAGACAGTAGAACAAATAAAAGCTAGCTATGGTAGCAGCAAACCAGCTGTGTATTGAGTTCAAGTTCCAGTTGATACTACCCGAGGTTACTGGCATTGGTAGCAAGTCTGAACAGGAGTAACTGAGGATCTACAGGTGAGCCAGAGCAACTTGCTAAATATTCCACACAGGGTGAGCGGGAGGGAATGGAAGGGTCAAGTCAGTCAGTTAAAATCAACCACACTCATTTCCTAAACCCAACTAAGTGGTTTTGTTGCCTAAACCTCACGTAAGTCTAGAAAAGACACGATACTAGCAAGTGGACACGTTGTCCCCGATACGTCCAAAACTGACGCTAGAGAGCGACATAGAGCATCATAGTTCAAAGCTGCACATCTGGGAATTCATAAAAGTGAGGGCGCCATCTCGACATAACTCATGTACATAACTTTCATCCTTACGACTGAATACTGTATTTAGGCTTATCTTCTGATTGTACATTGTATTGACTCTGTAAAAAAAACATTTACGTTGCTCATAATCTTAACTGTAGTCGTGCAGCTGAAGAGACTAGAGATGCACCTAGTTTTACCCACCAGAGACAGCTTCCTCTCTAAATGACCCCTTCCTTATCACAGAACTAGCCCTAACATTAACCTTTATGGAGGGTTCTTAGATATACTAATGATTTAGAGTATTTAATAAATGTATACGCATTTGGAATGCCTTTCTGACAAGTAGAAAGACTTTTAGAACTTTTCTTTGTGGATTATATTTCATTCAATTTATCTCTTGGGTGCCATCTAGGATCTCCCGTAATTACTGAATAGTTCACTTCACTTGTGTGAATATCTGGCACCATGAGAAGAAACATGGGGCATGAATAAATGCAGCTGGGTATAAAATGATCTCCACAGTTCTTTGGAAGAAAAAGGAAAAACTAGCCTTCAAGTGTGCTTACAGGAGGAGAAAGAGAGAGAACTGAGAAAATGGAGAGGGAGGGAGAGCGGCAGCATGAGGGGCGGCAGAAGTGCCGATGTGGACAGATGGACAGGGAGTTTTTTTCGTTTAAACTTCATCACCATCCTCATCATCCATGTCTATTCTGTCCGCCGGGGACCCGCCGCTCAGCGGGAGGATGATTTCTCCACTCCACAGAGAGACGGCCATCAGGGACTAAACTCTCTGCTGCAGTTCTTTTCCCGACACAGTCATAAACACCGTCCTTCCCTCATGACGCACGGCCTTACGGCGACGATCAACAGTACACTTTAAGCTTCTCTTCGTCAAGCTATTTTTTGCTCCTTGGGGTTTGGCGATGCATCCCAGCTCAATTATCTCAAAATATTATCTATATGCATGTTTATTCTATCTGTTATTCAGGATGATAGACTGTTAGCGCGGAGTTTTTAATATGCAAACCACTCCCTGTCAACCAAGCTGGGATTGAGAGGCTACCAATTATTTGGCGTCAGACAGTGAGAGATGATTATCTAGGTGAGGGACTTGGTTCATCCTCAGCAGCTAGGAAGTGGCATATTGATTGGCCATCAGGGAGCTAATAACACAAGGTTATCTACACGTAGCATGAGACAGTCTCCCCACTTAATACAGCAGTCCTATCTAGATTTAATGTGTCCTTATAGCACTGAGCTAGGTTGGAGGGAAGTGGGTGTGCATCTTCCAGAGCCCAGCAAAGGTCACGCTATTGTAAAACCATCTACGGGGATGCAGGAGGATTATATGCGGTGCCGTCTCAGCGCTGTTTTACAGTTTCACTGGGCGCCTCCCCAGCTTGTATTGATCGCTGAGGCGGTAGACTTAAACAATTTCTGACAGTGCCATATCATTAACGGAAACATCAATGTTACCTGAGGGAAGGCAAATGTTAAGTTATTCTCCATTGAGTATATTTAGGGCCCGAGCACCGACGAAGTCAGAGCAGAGGACCTATGTTCTTCTAAGGATTATTATTATTATTCTCGTACGTATTTGAGCGCAAAAAGCGGTGCTTGGGCTACTGGTCCACTCTTCAAATTTGGCAAGCGAGTCAGTCGTGGCGAAAATAGCCGCCTGATATAGGTGTCGAGCTCCGGTATGAGAAATTTGCTCGATAGACTCCTCTTTTGAGTAGCCCCGACACTGCGCTTCACCTAGCTGTATAAAATTTGGTAGGTATATGTGACATGGTGAGAGTCGTACAAAAAAAGCATTCTGGAGGTATACCGTAAACGCGACAGAAAGTCGTCCATTTTGAATTTTATGTCGTTATTTAACCATTTCAAGGCGCTGTGCTTTGCTCCTCCGAGAGATTTCACCCGATTGACCACAAATTTGGTTAGTATGATGTTAAGACCTTTGCAATGAAAATATATCAAAAGATAAACAATACATGGAACTATGTTGCGGTGGCGCTGTGGTAAAAAAAAAAAAGCATTCGCCATGAAACAGGAAGTTGTTGTAACTTGGCTGTACATGTTCTAATTTGTTCCAAATTTCTCTTGAGGGAATACAATGTCCGATGAGATGTGACTTGAAGGTACCTTGTACAGTTTTTGACCACTAGTAGCACCACCAAGCACTGGTTACATGCACTCACAACAAGGTAAATAATCTGTGCAAATGATAAAATTGTATTATTGCTTCTCACAGCCAGGATACCAGGATCATTTGGTATACACTATAATTAACAACCGTGATGAACATATATATATGAAACAATATGAAAATAATTCCCAATAAACAACATACACATTTCTCACAAAAGTACTACAATATTCCATGTGTAAGGAGGATAGATAGGGCGCATATATATTTAAATTGTGCCACTCACTGTCACAAACGAGCCCAGCAGTACGTGTGCACAGTGTCATAATGTGGGAGGCTGTCTGGCACAGTGATCTGTTGTCTAAACATAAATCACAGTGGCAGCAGCAGAGAGAGAGAGGCCGTGTTTCCTTGTTACTATAAACCTACAGAGAGCCGTTCTCCTGAGAAATCAACATGACCTCAAACACGACGCTCCCCGGCCACATTCCAGGTCATGGTGGAGACTCCTCGACACATAATACCTTTTCTGTCTCTCTCTGCCTCAATCTTCTAGTGCATGCATGACTGGAAATATATTAAATCTTATACAAATAGGGAAACACTCAAGAAAAAAAAAAAGACTGGCAAGGAGATTGTCAGACAGGAGTGGCCTGTAATCGGAATGCTTCTACAGTAATGCTGCAAGTGTGTGTGGTGTGTGTGCACCTAATCCAACTAGGGGCTAGTGGAGTAATTTCATGGCCAGGATATTAGTCAGTCTGTTTTTAGAGCGCTCCACTGTTTCTCGGGGCAAAAAAAAAAAAAACAGGCCCCAGGAATAAAAGATTTTCCCGAGCAGAGTTCAAGGTTTTGGGGGGGGGGGGAAGAAATACTCTGGGGAGGCCGAGCGCACTGCGAGCCCCAAAAGATTACATTTCAGTCCTGGCTCGCAGTCAAAAGCTCGCCAGACGGAACAGGAAATTGTGTCGCTGTCAGTGAAAACGCACAGGGAGAAATGTAAATGGCCCTCCCTGTAACGGACGCCTCGTATGCAACCCCGGTTGTGTCCCCTGGGCTCTGCCTGTCCACCACGTCCATCTTGTGTCAAATAGCTGGTTTTCAATACTGGATGGAGATGTGGGGTGGGGGGGGGGGGGGGGGGGGTGCAGGAAGCTCTGAAACTATGCAGTGACGTCTGCTGCAGAAAGCAGGCCATGCTAGGAAACTAATTGAAATGTCATTGTTGTAAAAAAATCAATGAAATCCATTTTATGTAACAGTAAGACGATGTGTGATCGCAGTATGAAACAACAGTGTTAGAAGACAGCGAGGGCCAATAAGCATATCAGTCAAGTTAGCAAACTCACATTGTTAAAACATCAACCGCTGCCATTGTTAAAATGAAAGCCTTCATGTTCAAAGTCTGTCTTCCAGCTGACAGTTCCATTTCAGCAATACTGTCAGAGACAAAACAAACATCTAAAAAGGGAACAAATTACAGCCACTGAGATTTCCTTCAAAACCAAAGCGAAGCCTCGGAAAGCTATCAGTCACTGAGGAGAATAAATTGACACAAAAATGAGAAAGGGAATTTTAAAAAGCATCGTGCAAGTGCAACAGTCTCTATACTGCCCGCATCCAAAGAGTACATCTTAGGGAGTTTAAATCATTACTTGACTTTTGACTCAGCCCACCAAACCCTCTTTACAAGAATAAGTACATATCCACATGTACCCATTTTTGTCTCTTTAGTTTGGGGTGTAAACAGGCGGCAACCTCCGGTTCTGCAGAGTGAAGCCAATGTGGAAGTGTATTAAAACCTGCATTCTCTCTACTGACCAGCAGGGGGCGACTACTCTGGTTGCAAAACAAAGTCAGTCACTTCTCACTTGATTTATTACCTCAGTAAAAATTGTAAACATGAGTTAATGATCTCTAGTTTCAAGTCTTTTTCAATACAGCATGATGTTAATTTAGTAAATTATGGTCCATTTAGAGTCAAATAGACCATAAAGCAGAGTATGCTTTAGGGCGGGCTTACTGTGATTGACAGGTTGCTGCGGCTACCTGAGTCGTATGCATCTCTACGTGACTCTTCTACATTCCAAATATGGTAACTTCCGTTCATTGGTTGAAAAAAATAACAACATGGCGATGGCCGTAATCCAAGATGGCGACGGTGAAATCACCGAACTCGAAGCTTCAAAGCGGCTGTCCACAAACCAATGGGTGACTTCTTATATACAGTGTATGGGTGTAAAAGGGCTGATTACATTATGATGGAAGTATATGATGGTGCTTCCCATGGTCACTTTTGTCTCACAAGTTGTTGCAGCAATGTTAGGGTTGATTCCATTTGTACACCTTGAGTAACATCATAAAACAAATCCATGCTGTGATTTGGTATCAAACTATTGACATTTGGAGATTTCTGCAAAAAAAAATAAAAGCATACTTCGGCGAATTGATGGCGAGCACTTCTGTTCTGGAAACTGCTCTGAAACCCCCTTATTGTGAATACACACAGGAAAGCCATCATGCATTCTCTGTCTGGACTCTGGTCCTGCTCTCTGGCCCATGTTGGCAGTGACACTGCAGCAGCCACCAGCAGCGCTAAATGCATGTAATAGTTATTTTTGACAAATATGGGGACGCCTCTGTTTCTCATCGTGTTTACACACCAAATGTATGTCTTTGAACTTTGATATTCATGTAAAACGCGGCAACAAAAGTCAACTGCGAGCTGGGTCAGTGTTAAAATAACCACAGGAGGGGGGGGCTACAGGACTGAGCCAGATTACCAAACGTGATTGGCTGGGGGAGGGAGACAGGGAGATAGATGTCAGCCAGCCAGATCACAAGTTCACAGCCCCTCTCTCTCTGTCTCTTTCTCTTGTATGTGTGTGTGTTGTTATTGCTGTTACATTTTTTGTATGTTTATAATTATGTCAACTCCGTTTGCGTAGCGGCTCGCCAGAAAACCTCCCGGTACTCCGCCCTTACGTCTTCATCTTACAGCAGAAAGCATTTATTCGTTTCAAATCGGTCTTTTGTTATAACAGCAAAACATTTCATCGCGTGCTGATAGAGTAATCATGTTTTTCTGTTGGGTTGGAGAGGACGTTGCAATGCCATGCATGACTCACTCTGAAAAGGGCACCTCATCCGAGTTCACAATATTCAATAAAATATGGTATAAGCCGCTGTCATTGACCACAGTATAGGTAATCAGTATATATTCACTGCTTTCAATGCAAGGAGAGTGAAAAAGTGTGTACGTATTGGGGGGGAAACAGGGAGTGGCCTCCAAAAGGAGCACTGTAGGTCATGTAGCACATCGGGGCCTCCAGGGTTTATTGTGAATCAGGTGTTACTACCAGCACTCTATCCAAAACAGAGAGAGGGGGGAGAAACGAAGACGAAAGAGAGGGGAGCGATTTATCAATGCAAAGTTAATAACATCTATTTGAATCTAACTAAAAATCAATATTTCATTACCAAATTGTTAGCGGGAATGAAGAAGGATTGGGGAAGTTGGGGTGGCTGCGGTGGGAAAGGAGGCGTTGGAGGGTTCGATGGGGAAGACGGGATGATTCATGGGGCCATCAAGGAGGAGGGAGGGAGGGAGGCAGGGGGTGGAAGGAGGACGAAAGAGGAGCGTGTTGGAAAAACTTGGAGAGGGGTTTGCTCACCAGTGACCTTGGCGACAAGGTGAGAAATATATATAGAAGAAAATGAAAGCAACTGTCAGGTCTCCTCCAGTCAGAATCAGCTTATAAATCACACGGCAGAGTAGAGGCAGTGTGTGTGTGTGTGTGTGTGTGTTGATTAGTGAAAAAGGTCAGTAAAATAACCTGCTGTTTATAGTATAGTTATAGTATGGGTATTCTTTTAGTTAGTTCGTTTTTAGTTAATATTATTACGTTTTTTTACTAAAAAGCCCCAAAAATGAATTACAACCACACATGGTTGTGACCAAATCATTGTTTTAACTGGAGTCTGGAGCAGCACAGCATTATAGAGTGATGAATGAGTCCTAAAGCCTGGACATTAGTTATCACCTTTGCACTTCCTACTCCCTCATCTCGAGGTTAGACCACTGATTGCTCAGAGAGAATCGCCAGTAGCGCGACATCTTGCGCAAACCTGCCGTTTTAAAATAGCCAAGCTACCTGATGTACAATAATACATGCAGTTTATTCTTTTCTTTTGTTATTATTGTATTCCTCAAAGTTTGTCTTTGTGTATATGCCATTTGTATAGTCAAACAGATTATTTTTTAACTTTTTATTATGAATATTATTTGAATGAATTTCCTCAAGAGGGATTAATAAAGTAGTACTTCTTCTATTTTTAACATCCTACAATATGATGTAAATCCCAAGAGTGAAATTATGCCAACTGAATGTAATTAGCAGCCAGGTGTGATGTGTATACATGATGCCAAGATAATCCTGGAGAATGTTCTCTCTTAATAATGACAGACTCTGTATTGATTTGATCAAATGAAAAACAATGACTCAACTTTCCTGAGACAAGACTCACAATGCTTTTCTTGGGGATTGGAGGCAGACCATATGGATGTTTACATATCATGATTCATATTGTGATTATACTGAGCTTTGTGTAATTACTTTCACGAAGACCATCACACTTGACAGTTATCACAATGGAAGTGAAAAGTGAAGAGGGAAACAACGGGAGTGATTCGAACTGACAGCTATTTCGGCTCGCGACTAATTGCCAATTTTTCTTATGACAGTCTTTATGAGCTAAAAAACGCTGTTACTGTAGCGATTTCCACCAACGCGACTTAATTGGGCTCTGCATTAAGATGTGTGTGCGTGCAGATGCAGGTTTTTGTGCGTTTGCCTGAGGCGGGGAGGCGTCGCGAACAGCACGATCCCCTTGTGCGGACCGTATATAGTTTAATAAGCCAGGTTTCGGTGGTTGTTCGGTCACGGGGCGTTGGCAGACAGACAGACAGGACGACATCACACTCGGACTCTGCCTAAATCCAGCTCGTTGTGCGGTTTGATCGGATCAAACCTGTTTGTCTTCGCACCTCAACCCCGACACTCCCGCCGGGAGAACGGGTTTTTTTTGTCAGCGTTCCAGATTGCATGCACATCAGGTGACAATTAAGACATAACAACATAAATTGTCTGCAGTCACATCCAGTTATCTTCACTCCCTGACGTCTTTACCTCCAAATACAAAAAAACCCTGTCAGGACGAAAAAAACCGTCTGCATTGCCTTGGCCAAAAGCTGACAGTTCTGTACTGCATTAAATTAACACCATCTCTTCCTCCCACCTCCTCATCCCGTTCACATTCACCTGTAACAAGCAATTACGGTTCGGCGGGGCCCCATCTGTAAAAGTTTTCCCCCGTGCCGCTTCTCCCCCTCAGATTCTCTGAGATCCTGCTGCGACTCCCTTCACCCCACTTACCACGGCACATTTCAAACAATCCAAATATGGCACACGCGCGAGCGCTAAATAATTCAGCTGCCGCTAACATTAAACAACTGTTAACACGCTGGAATAATTAGTTATGCTTGCTTGACATGTTTGCATCTTTAATAATTAATGCATTTGTCTTAATTAGCAACAACAGTATTTTAGGCGGGTTATTTCTTTCTCAAGGAAATATAGGACAAAACAAGCAATTATACTATAAATATTAATTAGACGCCCTTATTAAAAACCTAGATAATGGACCAATGGGGGGTGAGTTATACTCTAAAGGGAAGTGGAGAGATGTATGAATCTGACTTGTCACTCTTTTATTGTGAACAGGTATCTCAGTGGCAAAGCTTCTATGTTTGCTTTAGAAAGACATATAGGTTTTTTTTAAACGATGACAGAGCTGATGATTAAATTCGCGAAAACATTCATGCTGTCAATGCAGTCTGCTAATTAATGTCATAATGATACTTAACGTGTTTTAGCTGAAATATAAATGCGATCACATTAATCACACATTGGACCCTTTCTGCCATTGAAACCAGTTTCTCTCCTGTGGGAATCAACAAAGAGCATTTTTCTCAATGATAGTTTTGAGAAATTATTTTAGTCCTAAACTAACGCCCCATTGAATTTCCAACTCTTTAAGGCAGCTTATGGTGTGACATTCACTTGGTATGTATATACACACACAAATACACACACACACACGATGCAGCCACTTAACATCTCAGGATCTGGCCAACTCATTCATCACTGCCTGCAATGCATCAAAGTCGCAAATGCTCTTCCAATTTGAGTAAAAATGCATTGAAAAATTTAGCATCTTCTTAATTTGTCCCTCTCAGCAAAGAAGGCCCGTGTGTGTGTGTGTGTGTGTAAGCGATGAGACGGCGTTGTATTTAAATTTTCATGGCTGGCGTCCTTGTTTTGGCTGAAAGTGCGAGGCTAGACGTGAAAGCGCTCAGCCACTCGGAGTCGAGCCAAAAATGCAGCTGTCAATGAGAGAGGAGAGACGGGCGACAGGCATGACGCCCTACGTGCCGGATGACTTTGGGAAGACTTTGACAGCCACCCAGGAAGGGAAGTTATTTTCCCCCTCCTTTTTTTCCCTCAAGCTGCCGCATGATTAAAAGCCAAATGAGTGACACTGCTCGACACCCCAAATCAGCCCACTGCATTAATATTTCACACAGATGGCAGCTATGTATCAAAACAACATGCAGCTAAAGGACAAGAGGAGGAGGGGAGTGTTGGTAGCTGGGTAAAGATCCTTTAGCTGTGTGCCTATATTCTCCTGATTGGACATGATTGTACGGACAAAACCAGAAATTGGGAAAAAAAAATTACAAGGAATAGTTTGACACTTTCCTGCCGAGAGTAAGGAGAGATCAAATCTGTGTACTGTTGATACGTCGCTGGAGCCAGCAACCTTATTTCAAAGTTTTCTGAATCTGCTCTTTTGATTTATAGAATATGATTTTACAGGGAAAACATTGCCAGACAAATTGTATGTTCTGACAAAGGCTGTGCCTACGCATACATAATAAAATAATTATTCAATTATAGCAAGTTGTGTTTTTGAGCTTTTGGGGCGATATCTATAGCCTATTAACAACAGTCCAAAATATAAATTTGCAGTTTTAAGTCAAAAATCCCCCAAACCCCCACCCACTGTGGTACATACTGCATGCATCACGCATTCAATTGGGACATTCTTCAACATATCAACTTCTGACCCAAAGGATTGTTGGTCAGATTAGGCAGAAATGTAGTAAGACATCATGGTATGTTTGGCATACTACGCTTCACATATTGGGACATACTGAATTGTTTTTTGGAATACTAAATAGTATGGTAGCATGGGTATTGGAACCCACCCATTATATATTTGTTGACAGTTGCCAGACAACAATCGGAGACTTCAGGAAGTTACTGAGCCTGGGTGTCCTGACCGCTTCAAAGGGCTTGGCAGCTCCACGAAACTCGAACAATATTGTCAATTGGTAGTGTAACCTTTTTTTTCTCGTTGTTTTCTTTGACACCGATGATGGTATGTGCAGTGTTGCCAACTTGGCGACTTTCTCACTAAATCTGGCGACTTTCCAAACCCTCATGGCGACTTTTTTTGTCAAAAGCTACTAGCGACAAATCTAGCTACTTTTTCTGGTGTTGTTGGAGACTTTTCTGGTGTTTTGACTCTGACGTGAAAGCCCCTCGCGCAGCAGTCCCAGCTGCAGAAAGAGGAGACCCACACTCTCCGTGTCCAGACTGCAAATGAATCGCGCATGCGCAAAGCCGCCGCTGTTCCCGCCTCTCTCGTAGAGCACTCATTACAATTATGCAAATTAGGTGATGACGTCATTTAGCAACTTCTAGCGACTTTTAGAACAGCCAATAGCTACTTTCCTTACTGAGGAGTTGGCAACACTGGGTATGTGCCAGCCTTTCATCACAAGTATACTGGAATGATCAGTTCTTTTGCCTGTTCAGTTTCAGAGGCTAGCTGGAAAGTTGTTTAAATCCATTCCATAGAAGGTATCTCGGTTCCATGTCATGCAGTCAATGTTAAATAGTCAGACGAGTCCAGGATTTCTGAAACATCTCTCAGCCTTGTGTTAGACAAGTATTTCTATTTCCATTGGTCGTCAATGGTCGACACATGGCCCATAAAGCTTATGGTTTGTGGCCATTTAGATGCCTGGGGGTCCCTACCTGGTCTTCTCACTGAAGGTGGGGCACACGGCTGCGACTTAAACATCAGCTGCTGAGACTAGTAAAAAGTGTGTGGGAAGGGTTAGGTGGGGTTTTCCGCCCAACTAGCTGAGTAAACCCTGATTACAGCATCAACTAGTTCCATCTCAGGATAACCTTTGTTTAGTTAATTCTCCATCTGACGAGAAAGGCTGAAAAAATGTCAGTTCATCCTACGGCCTGGTTCGGCTATTTGACCATAGATTTTGAAATTGTTACACGCCACAAAATGTAACTCTCAATAAGTCAAAATGTTCCATAAACACTTCAAAATTATTTCAGCCAAGTTAATATCGACAACATACCTGAAAAAGGGGTAGAAAACAAATACAAGAGTTATTGGGTAATTTTTCGATGAGAACTTTACTCCAATATAATTACACTGTAAAATGAACAACTTCTTAGCATTTTATCAATTTTTAACGTATTTAAAATGTGTTTTTAAAAAATCCTTGTAACTCATGAATTTAGGGCCTTTGTAAACTCAAAACAGATTCTAACTATATTCTTTAATATTTTCAACTCATTGAAAGAAAATTAGTTTTAAACTTTGGTTTTTATGCAATCAAACAAATATAATGCATTAGTAGTAGATGTTCTGGTCGGCAGATTTTGTGAACTTTGGACCAAGCCAGGCTAGCTGTTTCCCCACTTCTAGTCTTTATGCTATGCTAAGCGAATAAGGTGTTCATTTCTAAGGTTTCGCCTTTTAAACCCAGTCTTGTTTCCAGTCTTTATACTAAAATATAATAACCGTCTCCTGGCTGGGTTATAGTCCCCTTTAATCAGTGGTGGGCCATCAGGGCCAGCAAAGCCTTCTCTGCTGGCCTAAACAGAATCACAAAGTTATAGCTATTTTATAATTCAATACATTTTCATAAATACACTACATGTATTCTAATTATTTTTCCCATTAGCTCATGTTCTCATTGCACAGCTACTGTCTTCCTCAGTTGCGCTGCTTCCAGCACAGCTTGTTTGAGGTAGAGCTTTTATCCAATCAGATTTCACCTTTATGTCTCTAGGTAAGAAGAGAGGCCGGAGGCCCGCTAGGAAGCCTTTGCAGTTTAAGTAAATGGGGACGATATTGTTGATTGTCATAGTGTTCAACCAATCAGATCTTTAGTTTGACATGTTGGGCGTATTCTTTGACATGTCAGAGCTGTCTAGGTGGCCTACAAGTACGTCTGCATTAACGTGCGCTGTGATTGGTCAGTGGGCTAGCATCACTGTGGTGAAGCTGAAGCTAGCAAGCAGAACTTAGTAGTAGTAAGAGTTCAAGTTGAAAGATATGGAAAAAGTTATGACATTGACATGACATTTTTAGTATTTTGCTTGGTGTAGCTTTGTTTTTTTAACACCCAATGGCTGAAGGAGGAGGAGAAACGGATTTGGGAGTTACTGCCAACGCCTTTTTGGAGAAAGACATTTCTAGAAAAGCTGTAAGAAAGGGTCGGCCAACCCCACATCTAGCAGCCCTGACCCAGCCAGGAAAAGGATTTGTACGAACGGCATTCCTGGCTAACTGCGTCGGAGAAGCGTTGCACATTTTATGGCTGGGAATACGTTTTATTTGCAACTGAGTGTCTTGGTGTTTGGAGCTACGCTACGCTAACCTGAGGTGGCTAACCAAGGACACTTACAAGCTACGGTGTTTTTGAAAACTTTTGCTGAGACCCGAGTGGATCTACAACTCAACGAACACGTTCACAGGAGGACCTCTGGCTGGAACTGAACCGCACCGATATTCTGTACAACTGACGTATTGAACTCTTTGTAAACAAAGAAAGGAGGATGGACTTTGTCTTTAAGTGAACAGCAGCTTTGGTAAGTGAAGTGCTTTTGTGTTTTTACTGCAGTAACGTTTCTACTGTGTTAATTTGTCTATGGTGTCGTTTTGATGACATGGTTAATATTGTTCCCTCTGATGTGAATAATATTTGAATGGTGCTCTTGAGTGTGCGGCAGTGTGTGTTTTAGCGCTGCAGTGTTGCTGGATTGATTTGTCATGCTTTGTTGTCATATAAATATATGTGACTGGTTCTTGTGAGTTTGATCTTGTCATTGTGTTAATTACGTTGATTTTGACTCTATGCATTGTCCGTTAATGACGAAGCATCCCGTCATGCGCGTATTCATGTATCTGTTTTCTTTTACAAAACAAGAATTATGGTCTGGAGAAATGGGGATTGTGTATAGATTGTGGGCGGGTCAATGTTGTTCTTCCGTGATGGGCGTGTCAGACAGCACGTTGGATGGGTTGCCAGGTTGAGCGCAGTGGATCCACCGAAATTATATTTCCCACAATTTAAGCTTCTGCATTTTCCAAATGCACTAGTATTATTCAAACGTATTGTTCGGTTCATGAGCCTCGTACGGAACAGTTTAATACGAATACGTGTATTGTTACACCCCTAGAAACAGATAATAACCGTAGCTGTGAGGTTATTAGGAGGTGGTTCAACTGTAGTAGGACAGCACTGAAGGCCCAGGTAGAAAATGCACGGCCCGCCACTGCCTTTAATATAACCCTCAGCAAGCAAATAAGCACAAAATGCCAAACTATTCTTTTGATTTACAAATCAGTACGGTTTGGAAAAGCTACTTAATTTCCAAGATTTAACACGCATTGCAGTGGTACAAAGCCGAGTAATGCAGGTTGTAGTGTAACCACCACTGATACAGAACAAATGACAGTGGGTTGGAACGAGTCAATCGGGAGGTCAGGAATTAACTTCATCGCTCTTATCTGGACATTGCTGCAGTGATGGGGGAGATGAGGGGTGTGGGGGGAAATAACAGCCATGAAACACACAAGCCATCAGCAGCTGAGGGACAGCCTCAATTGGAAATGTCCATATTAGGCAATATGCAAATGCCGTTGATGGTGTTGTAAATTCGGTGGAGGTGACAGCAAACAACATCTCAGCGGCAATGATTAAAGTAGGAATGCTTAAAAAAAGGGGGGGGAGGGAGGGCGGAGGGGGAGGCGGGGGCAGTAATGAGGGGGGTGCGGAGGCAGGAGATAACCATCGACTGAAGCCTGGGCCTCAGTCGATGGAGAAACAAGCGCCATCCTTCCACTGTTGGGGGGGGGGGGGGGTGGTGCTACGCTGTGGCTTCCCTCCCTCACCGCTGTCAATAGCTGTCCGTCCTTAACCGCCCGTCCGTTGCTGCGTTAGTGTACTCTTACCACGGCAAATTCAGCGGCCATCATCCACTGACCTTCCCACTGGTGACTGTCCTCCCGGCCGGCCTCCACACACACAAGCAGATATCATTATCAAGACCTCAAAAGACAGGCGGATATTGCACCGAAAAGGTTACAGGCATCCAGCAGCTGAGAAAGCCAAGCCTGAAATAAATAAATATACTATATATTAATAATGAATGAATGGCATTTGGGGGCACGTGTGTGTACGGGTGTTCGTGAGATTGCATGGGTGATTTCCGCTATAAGAACCCCGGCTTTCCTCGCATCACACAGTGCGCCGGGGTTTCTCGAAAATGTCACAAAACCTGATTTATAGTCTGTCTTCTAAGTGCATTATTTGAGTTTGACAATCTTAATCATTCACACTTCCCACATAGTCCCTTCTCTCTCTCTCTCTCTCTCTCTCTCTCTTTTTCCTTTGCCCGTCATGGATTATTGAAATATAAAAATAAGTGGTGGAAGGGGGCCCCCCGGAGCGGTATCAAAATGTCAGGTTTGTACTTACGGCCCGGTGCTGTTGGACAGGGTCAAGGGCTTCAATTATTTGTGTACGTACAAGCCTGGCGCTACATGAAAGGTTATGTCACCCGCCGGCTGTTTACTCCTGAACACTAGAAGGTAACCAATGCACTGCTTCGCCATAAACTGCACTGATATGGAACTGATACAGTACAGAGGCAGGGGGAAAAAAAGATTATAGTCAAAGCCAATGAGTGAAAAGGCCAACACAACAGCACAGTGCACATTATTTCATATAATTCAGCCATTGGAGCTATAAGAACCTTATGTTATTCCAGCATCTAACTCCTGATATTTTAAGATATTAAGACATACTCACTATATTTATTTACAAAAAAGAAGAAAAAAAACTTGGGGCACACAAGAGACTGGACAAAGAAATATGTAATGACTAATAGATCATTCTGAACACAATCAGAGTGATGTATTGCCCTTTATACCATCCTGAGTTTAGAATGATGACATGGAAACCAAGTGACATTAATGACGGGTTGGAGTCCTCTCTCTCTCTCCCCCCGCTTTGCCAACACCCACACGAGTCCTCAGTGCCAATAGAAGAGTTCCTGTAAAAAGCCTCGGAGTTATTGGGAGTGATATGAAATTTTCTAAATGTCATTAATTGACACCTTTTTCTGTAGGAGCTGTCAGTGGGGAGACAGAAAGGTCACAGCTCTGGGGGTGAGATATATATATATATATATATATGAACCTCCACTCCTGCCAGCCCAGTGAGTTATGGCTGTCGTTAACAGAAGGGAATGGATGGAGGAGCCACTTCAGAAAGCCTGTATCGATCCCATCCTGCTCCAGAGGAATAAAAGGGCCTAAATGTGGTGCAGGGTTTCCTGGGCAAACAAAAAAGGGCCTGGTGAGCGAGTTCCCCTGTCCAAGGGCATTGTATTAGCAAAACAATCATATTTTAAGAGAAAATATTTGCCTTTTCAAAACTTTAGGCTTTTTAGATTTTGGTCTGTGTAAGAGGAAAGAGTTGCATTGTTTGCATTGTTTGTCCTTGTCTACGCCTAGGTGTAGACGAGGACAGATCCACGCACTGCGGAAATAGTCAGGGGATTCCAAACAACCTTCTGAGGTCAAACTGTCTTTATGGACCTTTGTCATTCGCTTCAACTCACCTTCCAACTCGACACAAACACAAAGTAGACTATTTGAACTCTGAGCGCACTGGACATTTACCAGCTATTTCGGTCGCAACATGACTGAAGTCTGCGCCGCAGTAGAGCCACAAAAAGCCGGTGTTGATAATTCAAACTCAGCGCTGGAGAAATCTACACCCCCCCCTCCCTTTTCTGCCTCAGCCTGTGCTCCTTCAGTCTCTACTTCTTGACAGGCTGCAGGAGAGAGATGGTTAATTTCTCACTGAATATTATGCTACATAACCACTTGGCATTTAAACTGAAAAATGGGTTTCTGCTTCGCCTATCGCCACCGCTGTTTCCTCTCCAGAATGCGAGAGGAGGAGGAGGATCAGGGTGTGAAAGGAAAATGATGGGGAAAGAGTAGTGGGGGAGTGGAGCAGTTTTCTATTGTATTCTATCCTACTGTATTCTATGTTGTTCAGACATTCCAACATTTCCCAGCTTTAATCGGTTTGCGGTGTGTAGATCACGAGTAATTACGCAGAGATCGGAAAACACAAACTCCTGTATTCAGTGTCACACACATTCACCTTTGCCAAATGGATGCCGCCCAAACCTAAACACCAGTTCGCTCTAAACCCTAAATCTCATTAAGCTTGTGAAACAGGAGGACTGCCTGTCAGGGGAAAAATGTTGACTCACTTCCTGCCACGTTAACATATAGCTTTCATGTGGTTCTGTGGCCAATCAAGGGGAACAAAGCAGAATGGTTTGTGGCAGAAGGAGGACTTGAAAGACCACCATAAAGCACACTGTACACTTTGACTGAATATGCAGGATTAAGTGGTATTTCCTCAAATGTAATGGATTTTAAATTTGAAGTGCTGGCACGGCTTAATCTTTTTGGGGGACGGGACTGAACAGTAAAAAAGTCAAGATTGAGTCCAACATGACTGGTAGTCTGAAATAGAGCATTATATACATTTTGGGATTAATAGATATTGAGTTTTGATTGGCCATGGATAAAGGAGAGCAGTAAAGAGTGTGTCCTTTACTGTGTGATATACGTATATATATATATATATATATATATATATATATATATATATATATATATATATATATATATATATATATATATATATATATATATATACTGTATGTACATATATGTCAAACCCTCTCTCTATTTATGTATAAATATATATAAATAGAGAGAGGGTTTGATGTAGGAGGGAGGATTTATATTCAAATCATATATTTTTTTTTTACATTGTTTTATACATACCTCAATATGTCATTGAATATCTCACACATGTGCGCATTAGGGTGTGTGTGTGTATGTGTGTGTAGCTGGAATCCTTTTGGACATCCAGGCAGTTACAAAGTGGGTAATTCCTCTGGTCAGGCTGATTGGTCTCCAGTAAATAACTCACTACAAGATTAGAGGGGTAATTCCTGGGCCAGAACAGAAGCTGGAAGTGCTAATCAATGGAGCTGCCTCAGTGACGAGACGACATTTTGGCTGCTTGACCACTAACGTATGGAGGGAGGGAGGGAGGTGTGTGTGCGAGTGTGTGTGGAGGGGGAAAACAACATGGAGTGTGTGTTCTTTGTGCGACCAAATTATTATTTGTTGCAATTGTTCTTTTCCTGCAGGTTGTGAACATGCACATATACGTATGTTGTCTTTGCGTATCAACATGTGCATCTGCGTGTGCACGCAAGTTTTCAACACTTGACAGCTTGAACTCTTTTCAAACGTAATGTGTGATTAATGAGGCTGCTTTGTAGTGGTGAGCGAGCAGGGAGAGCGAGTGAGCATGGGTGGGGGGGTTGAGCGGGCTCCAGAGTCACAGCACCGGGACAATATTGACATCTCCATTATTTACTGAGTGATCGGAGCAGCCAAAGGGCTGCTGATTAGAAAACAATAAATGCTGTTATTGGTGATCGGGGCCTTCGCAGGACATTGCAAATGCATGTCCCCAGCTTTCTAATTACTGCAGCCACTGAGCACTGGACGCTGATAAACCAATAGCTATCTATCTGTCCGTCCGTCTGTCCGCCTTTAATCATTATAAATCACAGAATTTGTATGATTAAACTCAGTCAGTTTGTTAAAATTCAACCACAGACAAACATTGTACAGATATAATTTCTGTGTACTGTATGTTTTATTATTTTTTGGTCCACCATTTTGTTTCAGACTGCATTATAAATGCATCACTATGACTATTTATACACATTTATGGTTCCCAGACAGACATCAAATGGTCAGTTGACGTAGTCACCATTTATTTTCGGCTGTCACCATCTTGGTTTTTGGTCGTCGCCATCTTGGCTTTTGGTCGTCGCCATCTTGGTTTTTGGTCGCCGCCATCTTGGTTTTTGGCAGTCGCCATCTTGGTTTTTGGCCATCACCAACTTGGTTTTTGGCAGTCGCCATCTTCGCTTTTTGCTGCTGCCATCTTTGTTTTTTGGAACCAGAAGTGACATGAGTCATGAACACTGAACAAGGCAGTTTTAGGTGACCAAAATGTTACAATTAACTTTAATGAAGTGTTAACACATTGTGAGCAAGTGGCTTCAGTTCTCAGAATGTTCTCTAAAGGATGATTCCTAATGACTTTGGTGAACCATTGACTTTTCCTCTAGCGCCAACATGAGGTTTATTTTTGTCGTTGAGTAAAATGTTTTAAGCTAATGGATGGATAGCCATGGAATTCGAATGAGCTTGAAACATTTTTCATTGTGAAAACCTTTTTAAAGTCTGTTTCAATAACAATGTTATAAACTTTGGGGATTTACAGGTGCATGTGATGGATTAATGGTACAGGCCACGACTGCTCTGGCTTTGTTGGTGAAACTCTGGATGGGGGACAGTTGGTAAAATTGCATTTTGTTGGCCCATTAATTGAGTGGTGGAGCAAGGATTTGCAATGAAATAGAAACCAGAGATTATGTCATGCTTCTCTTCATCCTTTTACAGCATGGCTAACTGGTGGGAATCAGGCTTGTGCCTTTGGGAATTGTGAATGCATGAATTGCATATATTGAATCGTGAAGCTATACGTGCATCTGGTCCCAGGTGAAGAGGATGGCACCACATCAGTCACTGATTTCACACGTCCAGAAATATAATTTACTGATGTACGACTGTAAACATACAACACAAAGTAACATCAAACCAGGCAGCGATTGAACTATATAGACACATGGCTCACAGAAGCTAGGCCTTTTTTTGTTCCAGTGTGAACACTTGTTTTGCAGCATGTGCATATGGTAGAAGGTCTCAATAATAGCTTGTAGCACTCGACAGGTAGCTTGGGGTGGCATTCAGATTGAAAAGGAGACAGAAAGTACTCATCTTGTTGGATTTATGTCTGCCCGGATAGAGAATCAGAAATATCAGCGCTCAACATTAGCTGCTCCCCTCACTCCCTGTCCGAATTTATGTGTCTGCTAATATGAAGTGACAGCGGCGTCCTTGACTGTGACACCTGTCAGTGGTCGGTGATCAGCACGGGCCCAGCACCCCACACGCTGCAAACCGGGATATAAAAATACACTGTCTTGACACTGCAATGAGCCACTAATCAGCTGGCATGTGTCACTGCGCTGTGAGTCTGGATGGGACCAAGTGGACCGACGCGTGCTGAGTTGACAGGTATGTGTCCCCGTGTGTGCTTCAGCTGAAAAACCATACGTCTGTTTTAACGTGTCTTATATTACATCTTCACAACAATAATTGAGCTGCGTCATCAGTCTGCTATTGGGTAAAAAAAATCCTTTAGGAAGTGATGTGTTTTATGTTTCTTCTTTATTTAACAGTAATGATGCTGTCAGTAACATTTTGCTCTTTACATACCTCTAGTGGCAACGATGGGAAACTACAACTTTATTTACAATACAACAATATTGTTGATCCAAGACAGACAGAAAACATGTCAAAAGGATAGGAGATGAATAAAAAAGAAGTCACATGGTCACAGAAAGCACATAGAAGACATCATCACACTTAACGGGGACTCAAAATACTTCTCAGTAGAAGGTTGGAAGGCAGAACTCTGGATTTCCATCCCACGTTTCGATGCTAACCTGCGATCGAGAGCTTTGGGTAGTGACCGAAAGAATGGCATCGTTGATGCAAGCGGCCAAAATGTGCTTCCAGCCATAGCTGGGCTCAGCCTCGGAGGATGAGGAGCTCAGACACCGGAGTAAATCTGCTGGTAAGAGGTAGACCCAGAAAATGCTTGAGGTAATATATATATATCTCGTTTGGAGTGGATCACCTCAGGTTCCCCAGGATGAGCTGGAAAACATTGCTGGGGAAAGGGGATGTCTGGAATACCTTGCTAATACCTGATTTGTACTCCTGCGGTTGTTCACCTATACGCTCCGGTGCGGGCGTTTTCTTCTGAATACATATTACTGCGCTGGATTGTGCGTAGCATTTCATTTTTGATTTCTTTCTTTGATTTAATTGAAAGGAGGCTCTGATGTCCAATCAAAGTTCTGCGGCGAGGTGCCTGGTGAGTACCCACATTTTTCAGGATGTGCGTGTCTCCGCGGCTCTGTTGAAGCTCTGCGCAAGCTTTTCCTCAGAAGTATAGATTAGACATAAGCCTACAGCGTCCCGAGACCTGACCCCAGATAAGCAGAAGATAATGGATTGACAAGAAATAATCGCCTGAAGAAGAGAATTCCATAGTTTTGGGGCAGCTATAGAGAAAGCTACAACAGAATAGCAAACATGCCAACAGTTTTCAGTTTTTTTATTGTCATATACATATACACATACACGAAATTTGACCTCTGCATTTGACCCATCCCTGTATATAGGGAGCAGTGGGCTGCCAATGACAGGCTTAGCTCATTTGGTTACATCGTTTTAGTGATGTTGTTGTTCGTTTTTGTTCTGTAGAGCGTCCTCAGCACCAGAATTGTATCTGGCCAGACAGGGCAGGTCGACAGGGTCACAATTGCTTGTAAGACTAAACTTAACTTAACATATCCACTCTGGTCAATGGAAAATATCATAACAGTAAAAAACAGAGTCTATAGCCCTGTAAATGATCATTTTTCTACTTTAAAGCTTTAAACCAAAAGTGTCACACTTATCATGCTGTGACAGCGAGACTCAGCAGCATCACCCATCCTGTACCTCTTGAAGCAAACCAATACCTTGCAGTGAATATTGATGCCACCTCAGAGCTGCAAGCTTACTTTATTCTAAATATCTTCAAAGAGAGGCATCTGTACAGAGTGACAGAGAGAAAGTGGGAGTGCAAAGTGGGCGCAGGAAGAAAGTCTTATTTCAGTGAGCTACGGGGAAAAAAATCTGAGATCAGATGAAGAGTGTTTTAGAGGTGACTGTGGAGAAAGAATGGATGGAAGAAGATGGAGGACTTGACCTGACACACGCGCACACACACACACACACACACACACACACACACACACACACACACACACACAGTCATTAACAGGCACATTTCTATGGTGAACTGCTTCTTTATGCTTTTGATAGTAGTGCTGTAAGTGAAGAGTAAAGTGAATGAATCAATGTATCAGGATGTGAGTACATGTTTTGGATGCACTAGGAGCTTTGCATCTAAAAATCCAGCGTGTTTATTCAAGAATCTGACCCAGAATATGTGGAACACGAATATGCAGTTTTTTTTTTTTTTAAACATGGCTAAACCCGCAAATAGGTGATAGGATCCTTTTCCGTTTTCAATAGACGAGGAGCAGATGAGTGTTTTTTGTCTTCTGGTGTCCTACGCTTGATGTCACGGACGCAGCGGAAGCAGGTTAGGTAAACAGTGAAAATGTTAAAGGGGGTTCATTCTTTTTTTATTACATTTTCTTTTTGGTACTTATGGGTACTTATTCAGTCTCTCTTTCAAACTCTCAAACCAGAATTGGTGATTGTTGGAACAGTCGAAAGACCAACAAAGACAGACTTATTGAGTTTGATTTTGTTTGTCGAGTTTGAATGAAGTGTGTTTTACGACAGTCGCCTGAGTGGAGTCTGGTGACTTTGAAGAGATCATATTGATTGTAAGTTTAGTGCGTTCATAAATTAAAGTCATTGACCAAATCCCATATTTATATACAGTATATATATATATATATATATATATATATATATTCACTTCAACTCACTCCCAACTTGTCAAACATCGTGGCTTGGTCAGTGGCTTGGTTGGAGTGGATGGGTCACATAGACACCGGTCTTTCCCCCAGGAAACTGCTGTTTGTGTCCTGTGTGAAACTAGTTAGTTTGTTAGTCACATCAGTCATCAGTCAGTCAAGTTACCGTCAACCACGCTCTATTCCTAACTGAGTGGTTTTGTTCCCTAAATCTAACTTCCTGTGAAGACGGAAGTTTATTTTGAAAAGACACTATGCATGTAACACGTCCAAGGTTTTCCTAAAGCGTCACAGTTTGCTGTGACTGACCAAGCCTCTATATTTGCCGAGTTGGTAGGGAGAAGGCGTTAATGATGCATTTGTGCTTCCTCGAAAGTGTGAGTCAGTCAGTTCTTCTTTCATGTTCATGAACACACCGTTTTTAACCGCAAGTGCAGAGTTGGTCGTTGTTTTCGGTCTGTTTACATGATGTGATTCAGAGCTCGCCGCTGGCTTGTAAAATGCGCATTATTGCATTCTGCTAGCTACTGTTTCTGTGCATTTCAGTCGCCATTTTTCTGTTGTTTTTACGAAAACCTTCGTACACCAAATGCTTGTTAGCTAGTGACCGTCAGAGTGATCTCCATGAACAGACAGCTGCATATGAATGCAGAATCTGTCGGCCATTCTCGCGTCATTTCGTGATCTTGTGAGAATCTAGCTGCCGTGCGAGGTAAACTGAGAGGCACACTTTGAAAAAAATCTTTATGACAGGGTGAGTTAGGCTTCAGACGTTTACCTTTTCCTTTGCCGTTCTGCAATGATTCCCCTGGTCAGGCATTTTAAATTAAAATAATACCGCAAAAAACATACTCATTAATAAGCAAGTAGAATCTGAGCAAAGTGCAACATTGCATGCAACATGAAAATACTTGTAACTGGCTAGTAGATGTCTTTTTTAGAACATTGGTCTGTGTATGAGTTTGTCTAACTTAAGCACAATTTTATGTACAACAATCTACACAGACATGCACCCACATTTACAGCTTACATACAGAAATACACAATAAGTCACATTGAGCTTGGAGGTTTATCAAATCTGGTGTCTGTGTGTGTGTGTGTGTGGCAAGAAGAGAGAGAGGATGAGTGACAGTGTCCCCACCGCTCCAGCTCTCCATATGGGTGGGCGGGACCTCGCGACTGACAGAGCGTCCTGCCTGAAATCGTCCATCTGCAACTTTGCAGGTGTTCCCAATGATTATATTATTAGCTCTGTACGCTGATCTTTGATTTTTTTTTTACGATGCTTTTTAGCGTCCCGAGCCTCTGAGTTGGGCGGGGCTGGAACATAAAATATATACACGCCTGGCAGCGCCATCTGCCTCCAAAATCTGCCACGAGCAACATATAGATAACGTCTGAAAGAAAAGCAGCTGTAATCTGTTTGGAGGTGGATACACACAAATGCATTCTCTCTCTTTCTGTGTGTGTGTGTGTGTGTGTGTGTGTGTTTTCTATTCATGTGAACACAAATGGCCCTTGAAGTGATCGCAAGACGAGGAGAATCCCACAAAGCGAGGACACTTTGTCTCTTTCCGGATACTCTGGATAATCTGATCCTTTGCTGAAAACCCACCTTGGTGGCTCCTGTTTGGTAACGTGACTGAGTGTGTTAGTTCTACGCGCAGAGCTCGTGGCTTTGCAGGTGCAGCGTGTACAGTGAGGCATGTGTGTGTGTGTTGTGCTGCAGGCTCTGCTGTGCTGAGAGCCGGTGCACAGAAAATAATGGCACCGGTTTAATGACGACGGATAAATCAGTGCTGCCTCCCTGCCACGGGGGATGGAGATGTCTGACGCGACCGCACACACATATACACACATGTGCACACACTGACGCTCGCCAAATGTCCCTCTGATGACCAATGCACACACACGTATTGCCACGATGGGTTGCTGCACATCCTGTACACTAACTCAAATACACACACACAAAATGTCTTTGCATCATCACCGTTGTTTCCTCGCCATTGGCCGACATGATGTGACGTTATCATGACAGCATGCATGAGGAAGTAATGGCTGATATGAGGCTGCATAATAAGGAATCTGAATCAAAAGTGAGTGAGTACAAGGCTCAGATGCTACACTTATCGAGTGACATGACTTTTCACTAGCAAAGTGGGATTTTATTGCTTTTATTAAGTAATTTTCTTATTACCGTGCCAGTTAAGTAATCGTACGTGTTGTTGTGACATCACTCACCGGGAGTGGAGCATTCAAATCAGGACTCCGTACAAATTTAGCTAGAAAATCAATCTTGAGCAATTCGTATTGCAGGTGCTCGTATTATGAGCTCTTTTTTATGCCTTAAACTGCAGCTGATGGACATGTGGAACCCCGTCCAGAAATTCTGTTATCCTCCTTTAGTTGATTATTTTTTAATCCAGCTTCTTCCAAACAGATGTTCCAGAACCAAAGCCTGTATGTTGAATTGCAGTGTGGGGGGGCGAAGGCCAAAAGCTACAATAAACGTGTTAGTGCAGCAATGGCTACTGATTTGATAAAAAACAAATCATGGCTGGATGTATAGCCGTTTCCTCCTACATAGACCTCCCTCTGTCTCTAGATAGTTAAAGATAGATAGAGGGATCAGACTGACTTATGGACGTGCTATTTGTTGGTTTTTATTTGGGCTTTATCGGTTAATTCATTTTGCTGTCATAAAAAAAAACACTAACAACCCAAAAAATTGAGGAAACAATTTGCAGTGTTGGACCACTTTTCGGCGCAATAACAGGCACTGTTTGAATTAACATCACAGACTACGGACCTGATAACTATTTCTCCCAATCAACACCCCAATGATCATCATCTTTTAGCCTACTGCCAACACCATAATGCCCCAGAATTGCATAGAGATCTTAACTGGTGCATCATAGACCAGTTTATGTATCACCAAGAGAATGTATATATCTATATATATCTATATATATATAGATATATATACACATTCTCTTGGTGATACTTAAACCGTTCTAGCATCCACAAATATGCATTTTTCAGTCCATTAGATCACACTTGACTACCTGAATAGAAGCCTTGTGTATTCTTAACATTCTTGGAGGGTGTATTTTTCTTGTCAATAAACCTTTGTTTCTTCCATCTGCAGGATTGTGTAACAATACTTGTGTAAGTAACACAAAATAAAAGCAATCAACAATTAAAAATTGCGAAGCATTGGGATTACACCGCAGTTTATATCACATCGACAGAGGACATGGTGACAATGATATCAATATTTCCTCAACTGCTCCCGGCAGTTTATTATGGGTGCTGCATATCCGTGCCTCTTGGCTAAGCACCTCGGCAGAAACATCAGTTTCCTTTCTGGAGAATCTGTTCGGTCCCTCCTCTGTATGGGGAAACTGTCACCACATCATGATGGGGAGGGAGTGTACCGCTCATGGAGGGAATGAAAGCAGCCCATCGGATTGGTTTTGACTGATGATAGCCTCCTTTCTTTGTTAACAAAGAGTTTAATCTCACGGTTGTTCAGGACATCCGTGCGTTTTAGTTCCAGTAAGAAGTCCTTCTCGATTCATGGACGCCAGTGAAGACAGTCGAGCCTCCCAGTTGTATTTCTTGAATACGTTTTAATGCATTTGAGGGCTGAAAATGTCCACTCGACAGAAGCAGCAAATATTGGGATTGTCACCGCCCAACATGTCACGCTAGCTCACTGACCAATCACGTATGGCTAGGCCAGCTAGAAGGCTCTGGCACGTCAAAGAATACGCCCAACATGTCAAACTAAAGATCTGATTGGTTGAAGACTATGACAATCAACAATATCGTCCCCATTCACTAAAAGTGCAAAGGGATTCACTTGTGAGTCTGCAGGCCTGGGTCTCTGTTCTTACCCAGAGACACAGAGGTGAAATCTGATTGGATAAAAGCTCTACTTAAAACAAGCTGCACTGGAAGCAGAGCAACTGAGGAAGACAGTAGCTGTGCAATGAGGAAATAATACATGTAGTGTATTTATGAAAAATTATAAAATAGCTATAACTTTGTGATTCTGCGTAGGCCAGCAGAGAAGGCCTTGCTGGCCCTGACTAGGGTATCGTTTGGGTTTTTTCCGATACCGGTGCTAAAACGATACTTTTAAAACGATACCGGTGCCTAAACGGTGCCTGAACCGGTGCCTGCCAGCCGTATGACAGATCTCGGTCTCGGTTTTTTTTTTTTTATATAAATCATGGCCGAAGCTTCGCCAGAATGATGGAGGGGTTTGTTTCTAAGCGCGCACGGCTCGTCCGGTTGTAATAATACTATGAGTGAGGAGCGGAGGACCGATGCTATCGTTAGCATCGGTCCTAGGACGAGCTAACCTAGAGCTAAGGAGTAGTGTAAAAAAAGTATTTTAATCGGTTCAGGCACCGAAAGGAAGCACCGAAATCTGCGTTGCATTTCGGTCCGGTAGATACCGGTCGTATAGGAACCGGTACCATACCGGCACTGGTTTTCGGTACCCAACCCTAGCCCTGACGGCCCACCACTGGTGCACACATACAACTCCGGGCCTTGTTGAAGCTACCATGAGGAACTTTCATTTTGTGTCAATTTTGGCGGTCCTTGTGGACAAAAGCGGTAGTGTTTCCGAGCACCAGATTCCCTTTAGAAAACCTCTCTTTTTACTGCAGCAGGGTGTGACAGTCTGCCCCGCTCAGACTTGGTTCCGGTTCTCACAAGCCTCCCTTCCCTCCAGCAGCTTGGAGTCAGTGTTGGCTGCAAGGCAAAGCTCTTCTCTTGACCGGAGGAGCCAATGCTGATGGGCGCAGAGCTCCCCAACTCCCGCCTGAGCTCCGACTGCAGGTCGAAGAAGGCAGCGAAGCCGTAGCTGGGTCTGTCTGCAATGGGCTGGTCCCTGCCGGATGGCCATGCTGGAGGCTGAGCTCAAAGAGTTTCAGGTGAAACTGCGTGATTTTGTCTGATTCTACCGGAATTGACCCCGGTGGCATCGATGAAAAGCTTTTAGAATAACTATGTAGCAATAGCCAATCTTCTCGCTGATGGTTTTGTTTACTGATGTAGGTCATATAGAGGCATCCGTATTACACTGAGACTGCTTTACAACCAGTTACATGTTCCTCACAGTAACTTTAAGTTGGGGCTGGGTAAACTGAAATACAGCCGAGTGTATCAGCCACACATAAAAAAATACATTTCAGATGACAAGGGTCAATGGCACCGGTATGGTATTAAGATACATACTTACATAGAAATCAAAGTTAAATAATCGCCTTTATCTTTTTAAAAGATTTTCCCTCACCCTTCTCCACAGGGAGGTCATAGGTCAGGGTGAGTTACAGAGACAGCCCCGAAGCAGCTTGCGATCCATCTCACTCATGGAAGAGACAGGACGAGGAATGTTTTAGTGTAAAATCACCATGATCACTGTTATCATCACAGTCATCATCGTGATCATCGACATCATCACACCCATTAGTGTACAATGCATTCTGCAGGATGAGTCATTCAGCTTTGTATTGAGCTATCCAGATGTCTCAGTTTGCAGAAATATTGAGCAAATTCTTTGCTCTTTGATGAATATTGGATCTGGTTGAGTCAGTGAGAGATGATGGAATATGACATGTTGTTTTTGACTCTATAATCATTGTATAATTGATCATTATTGCACTCCCTTTGACCTGAATGGACTGGACCATGTCAATAGCCCCTTTGTGGCAGATATTTTGACTTGTCTGTGCAGGAAAAGCATGGCTCTGTTGTACCCCTGAAAAAGGGGGATAAATAATCACGAGAGTGATATGATGTTTTTCTTCAGCAATAACTTTACTGCAAATCAGTTTGTACAAAAATACAATCATTGACACAGGAAGAGATTTACAGGAGAGTAGAGAGTACATATGCTATTTATGACCTTTTAAGCCCGAGCGGAGACCATTTGGGCTTCCAGTACCGGTACCGAGGTTCCGAATGGACTTTTCATCAAATAATATGAAAAATGGCCCAGACATGTAAAATAAAAAAAAATAAAAAAAAGTCCGAGCAAAATCATAATGCCGGTCTTTTTACGCAATTATACACAGTATACACAAACTAATTCAATACACTAGAAGATTTATCACAATATCAGGATTTTTCTGCAAAAAATCCGCCAACTATGCAGCAGAAATTCATCTTTCATCACAAAGCCGGCAGCGAAAATGGCCGAAGGAGACATGAAATCACACGAGGGCTCGATGCGGCGTCGACCCAGCGTGTCCAAATAGACCTCCGACAAAGCATTCAAAGGTCACAGGACAAACCCCAACAAACCGCACACTGCTCTCGAAAAATAAAATTGAAAATCTACATACCTTTTGGCGATTTTCGTCCAGAAAAAAACAGTTAATCCATTGAAAGTTGCTGCAGCGTTGTGCTCCGTTTCCTGCTCTGTCTGCCTGCATTGAAATTAACGTGCTGTGACCTGGCATGCGAAAATGGCCCGCATTCTTCGCCTGGACCATCCTATTTTTCGCATGGGGGTCGAGCCCACCTTTTCAAGATTTTTACTGACTATTGTCCCTCAGCATTCCAAATAACACCCCTGACGGCTTTCAATGGACTATTCCGGACCCAACGACGTGTCATATACCTAAATCGGCCAATCACAGGCCTTACAAATCGCACATACACACTGAGTCAGAGCAGGTTTTTTTCATGAATGACACATATGACATCTGGAAATAACTGAACATGGCTGAAAATTATTGCAAACTGCTTTATTATGATGTATTGAACACTCTTAGTGATAAAGAAAGTGAATATATAGTTAATATGTAGTTATATAGTTTTTAAAATGAGTATACAGCAATGCAACAATTGGTTCCGAAAATCAAAATTATGATTTTTATGACCATGTATGCTGGCCTGCTTCACTCAATCGAAGTAAAATATGTTGTGGGGACATGTAACACGTGTTGTTCTATGACTTTTGTGTGGTTTTAGGCCAAGTTAGGCATTATTTAAAAAAAAAAAGTTCAATAAAAGTGCTTTTTTTCAAGCGAACCTGGAATTTTTGTCAATTTCAGCTGTGCCATAAGTGTATCAGTTATTAACCAGTAACATATACACAATATTTCCACAATTTAACACATCTCACAAGTGTTACCAGTGTTCTAGCATAAAAATTATTAAAATAGACCTTGTAGTTAGAGCTTGGACTCTCTATGGGTATGTGTATGCAATTTCCGAGCAGAGGGCTAAAAATAGGGCTAGGGCTTAAGAGGTTTTAAACACTATTCAAAGTATTACTTGAGATATTTCCCCGAGCACAAACTAGCTTACATTCAGTACTGTTAAAACTCTCTTAAAGTGCATAAAACATATTATACAGATAAAACAAATAAAATATCACTACTAAATATTACCGTCTGTGTACATGTGAATTCACAAAATGGTGGCAGTAGACGCAGCTACTATTACACCGTCAACACGCGGGAACTCACGTAAGTCACACACACTACAGTACTCTCGGTAAAACTTAGCTCTAAAGTACCCAAAAATGTAACAACATTCTCTTAAAACATATGACCATGTTAGCAGATTCATACCGACATGTTAACGCTGTTTAAAATCCACAACATACCTGAAAAAGGGGGATAAATAATCACGAGCGTGATATGATGTTTTTCCTCAGCAAGAACTTTACTGCAATGAGGAAAAGATCGCAATTTCCCCGAGATATGTGGGTTGAGACCAAAGCAATCGATCTCAGACTCAAGATCAAGACCACTATGTAGATCACAGTTTAACACTACTTATCTCAAACTACACAATTCAGAACAAAGCAAACGATGCAAGAAAACACAATCTTAATATTTCAACCACTTATTCATGTGTGATGAGTTTTAACTTGTGGTTTCAGTAAATCGTCAAGTTATCTATGAATGATCCTCTCAATCACATTACATTCCACACAATAGACCATGTTTTCCAACTTGTCACAGCTCCATTTCATTGGCTTCGTGTTCCAGTAAGTCACAATGTCAGGAACGTGGCTCTTTCACTCCTAAATGGAATGAGGCCAGGAGAGCAGCATCGCTGTATCTGGAGGGACGGTGATGTAGCCTCTCAAAGCTCCCAAAGCAGCTTCTTGGAGGTTTGAAAACGCACAAACACGGTCGTGCTCACATTCGAGGGCATAAAACAGACTTACATCGAGTGACAACTGACAACAACGAAACTGAGAGGGAACGAGTGAGAGACGTGTGTTGACCACATTTATGGACCCATGATCTGGTAAACTTGTATGTGTAAGTGTTCATTTTAAAGTAAATTTGATGTGTGTGTATGTGAGAGAGAGAGAGAGAGAGACACTAAGTCTGTTTGAGTTTATAGAGGAAGATTTTAGAGAAGATCTGAAGTATCAAGCACGACCTTTCATTATTAAAGACTACTTTATTACTCTGTCGTATTTTTTTAACTAAGCAACCAATCTACTTCCTGTTTACACCGGCACCCAGCCGCATGCTCAGTGTACGTGAATAGTCACGTGATATTAGTTTTCAGGCATGTTAGTCTGGACGGAGATCATTTTGAAAACGATGCTGAAACGCTGTGTGAACGGAGATCGTATTTGTTTTAAAACGTAGTAGTGTGGAAGTAGCCTGAGTCTGTCTATAGTCTGGCAGACGGCAGCTCGCCTCTGTTCCGTCTTGCGCTATCATGGGGTGGGGGTTGGGGGGGGGGGGGGTTCTCAGGGGATTCCGTGTTCACATCACTCTGCTACCGCGACAAGAACGCCTTGTTTGTACACATAAATAAAAAGTGCTTGTCTTTTTTTTTTGTCTGCTGATGTTTTTACGATTTTTTTTTTCCTCTTTGGTGCTATCTTCCTTTTTATTCTTTGTCTGTCTGTCTGCGGTTTGCCGTCCTTCCCACCCACTTCAAATTCAACCTCATGATGATTTCCCCCCATCCTCTTTATCGGTGGTTGCCTCCGACTGAGGCGGCAGGCCTCTGGATGTTTGGTAATGGACACTTAGAGTAATCAATGGGCCTCTTAGAAGTTGCGAGATGAAAGAGGAGTTTGACGGCTAATGTGTGGCTGTCCTGTGACGTGAACAGCATGGCGATGCCTCTGCGAGCGTTTTGAAGGCTCAAGGATGGATGCACGCTGGATGGGGGTGGGGGCTCTGATTCACCCCAGACTGAAGGCTCACCTCAGCAGTGGAGCCGGCACAATGGCGAAGTGGCAGTAGCTCTTCCGCTCACGCTCGACACAAAAAAAAAACAGCACGAAGACACGCGCTCTCACTCTCCCTCGCCCTGTTTTATATATCTGTCACATTTGGCGCACCTCCTCTGCAGCCCCCCCGTGCCAGCTCCCATTCCATGCTCTCCCTCGGAGACGTGTTCGGGTAAACATTTCACGCTTGCTTATGCTAAAGGGAAGTGGCAGCGGCAGGTATGGTGACAGGCAGAGAACTGTCTGTGCCCAGGGCTGCCGTTGACAAACCGAGTCCCTCTCCGTCTTCTCTCCGCGCTACTTTTATCCTCTAAATAATGGATGCGTGCGATCGAGAGGAGAGCATTCGATGATGCATTCGTTCTAATTCATCAAAACAGCTGAGAGAGGACACCCCCAGTAAGGGGTGAAAAAAACAAAGCGATTGTAATGTAAATGATTTGTGCTCAAATGAAAATGAGCTTAGCGGGAGCGGCGCGCTACGACACATGCAGCTGTTGCGTCTTTTTTGACTCATCGCAGCGAGCTATTAGCCCCGCGCGTCCCGATTCGCTCGGCGGAAAAGCGAGCAAAGCGTGTCCTTTGAAGCGAGAGGGGGGGGGATAAAAAAGGAAAACATTTACAGAAGAGGGGGATCATTTCCCATAACCACCAGCTCTCTTTGAACATACTCCGTGGTGGTCCGCTGGGCCCCCTCCGAGGAGATAGGGGTGGATAGGCCTCTGCTTCGCACACGCCCACACACACACAGTGCAGAAGGTGGGGTATGGACAGGAAGTGATCTTAGAGTCTGCAACACTCTCCCCCCTCTCTCCGGGGGGCTGTTAACTTACAGCAGAGCTCTTTGGTGTGGTTGAGATGGTAAATGTTTGCTGTGTGTGATGGGACGGTTAATGCATCAACTGCAGTGAGTGACACTTTCTTTTTTTCTTTCTCACACACAGCGTCGGGTTAATGGTGTCTCTCAGCGTAACTCTACCACGTGCACCCTCTAACCTAAAACACATGACGTGTGTTCAGACAGCAGGAGCCAGCAGTTGATCCTGGCTTCACTTACAGTAATGTCAAATAACAGTGGCATAATCACCACCCGACGTGCCTGTTCCTCTTGTTTGAGTTGAAAAGGAAAGCGGAGACGGAAACTGGTTGTCTGTTCTACAGTAATACCGTGGGCCGCAGAACGCATCTTGAACCATGTGGGAGGGGGGGGATTTAAAGGGGAGGGGTAGGGGGTATATGCATTGAAACAGATATAAGCCTATATTACTGATGTGATTACTGATAAAATAAATGTATTTAACCAAGGTGGCAACCTCCGGTTCAGTAAAGTCGATGCGAAAGTGTCTTAAAACTTGCATTCTCTCTACTGACCAGCAGGGGGCGACTCCTCCGGTTGCAAAAATAAGTCTGATTGTTTAGAAGTCTATGAGAAAATGACTCTACTTCTCTCTTGATTTATTCCCTCAGTAAACATTGTAAACATGAGTTTATGGTCTCAATTTCTAGATTCAGGTATTCGTCAATACAGCATGATGTTCATTTAGTAAACTATGGTCCATTTAGAGTCAAATATACCATAAAGCGGAGTATGATTTAGGGCGTGGCTACTCTCCGTCACTCCTCCGCATTCCAAATATGGTAACTTCCGTTCATTGGTTGCGAAAGAAATAGCATCGCGATGGTCATAGTCCAAGATGGCGACAGCGAAATCACCAATTTCAAGGCTTTAAAACGTCAATGTCTGTCAAATCACCGTAGAAACTGTTTGTTGGCTTTGAGCACTCTCTCGCTCCTTCTCTCTCTCTCTCTCTCTCTCTTTTACAACCATGAAAAGAGAGCAGGCTAACAAACCGAACTTATAAACAGCGTTCTGTCTATAGATCTCTTCCACACCGTTTCAGCACAACGGACAGCGCCGCACCAACACACGCAACCTCTACGCACAACAAAAAGTGCTGTTCATGCTCCTGAAACTAAAGAATGCATGTGATAGGTGAATGTTAAATTGCAAAGCAGCAGTCAGTGGGAGTGACAAATATCGATTGGCTCGTTTAAAGTGCAAGTTTTGGGATAACACACATATACAACTCTTTTATTCATTATATATATATCACATCAGACTCCAAAAGTTACGGGAGCCAAGTAATATAATCCAACCTCCACTGTATCCAGTTCATAAAGTGATTGATGGGTCCTGCTAGAAGACATTTTAAAACAACATATCCCTGATTGTGTCATTAATAAAGGTATGTATAGATGCAGATTCCGTCACCTGTGTTCACCTGTTCAGAGGGGACAAAAGCTTTGGAGGCAATGTGCGCCTCATGCAAGCAGGCAATGTCTGCTCATCTCTTGCTCATATTGCAAATACTTTATCAGCTGTATTTGCTGAAGTTCAAAACACAGATTGTAAAAGGAAAAAAAAAAATCTATATTTGCACGTAGACGTATGCTGTACTTTCATCTCCTAATCATGCAGGAATGAATGAAACACGCAGCTATATAATTTACAAAAGAGACTTTGCTTTGAGAGGAAACGAGAAACGCCGGTGCAATGGAAATGACTTAATGTTTGTCGTTTCTGCTCCTCAACTGTCTGAGGCTTAAATTGTGTCGGCGATAGAGAAAAACAAATCCAACCCCTTTTCTCACGTGCTTTCGGTTTTGGCCACGGAATCGCATGAAGACAACCTTTTCTAGTCACCGTAACGAGATGAAACTTTATGAGAAACAGAGAGACTTAGTTTCTTTATTTAACAGTGGCTCTTAGCTCGGCCTGCGTATGTATACAGGTACTACCGGGACGCACGCCAAGAACTATTCACACTCATGTTAATCCATGAAAATTGTTACGCGTCTTATCACAAATGCTGGTTTGTTAAAAATATAAAATAAAAAAGCCTATATGCCGCATCCGAGCCAAGGTTAAACCCGCAGAAAAGGGCTGTATAAGAGCTCAATCTCAAATATGCGTATAAATAAAAGAGGAGAGTTTAGTGAAGGGACACTTCTTGGTGTCCCCTTTTTTTCTCTCCGCCGTTCTTAATCAGGGACTCTTTAAGTCCTTGGTTTGATCCAACGTCCCCCCCCCTATCCTCTCTTTGGTAAGCTCCTCTGTGTAAAAAATCTCTGCGCCAGTAACACCACAAAGGCTTACTTATCTGGGCATTACCTATTAAAGGTTTAAACCCCCGCATCTCTGATAAACACTGCCTATAAGGCTTTTATCTCCCTCGCGTCCTTATCGCACTCTTGAAGGTCCTTCTCCCGAGGCGCAGTAATTTGTTTAATTAAAGTGTCATTTCGGGAGGGAAATATGGCCAGGGCTATGGCACGTGATGCAAAGAAGTTTACCAGCATTCCTCCACTCGCCTCCGTCTGCCTTTATTCTTTCTTCTTTTGACTCTCTTTCTCCCGGTCTTTGTCCAGAGCTTAGATTCAGATTAACTCACTGGTGTTTTCTCTCCTTTCCTTATTATTTTTTTTACTGCGATTTTCTTTTTTCCTCAGATATTTCCAGACAGCAGCCATGGCAGGCAGCAATGGAACCGGAAAGAGACAACAGAATCAAATCTAGTTTGCCCCCCCCCCCTTTAGCTGCTATTTAAATGGAGCCCTGAGAGGATTGGCTTTCTGGCCTCGCAGCTTGTGTTGTCAGCACTTTGGGCGATTTGTGTGTGATTTCATTAGGAAGTAAAATAACAGCCGGATGAAGAGGAAAAAGAGCGTATATGCAAAGTGCTGCTTGGTCGCTGGTGCAAGTGTACGCGCTCTTAACACTCACATACTGCCTTTTTCAAGAGCACATAAAGCGTTCCATCGCCGTGCACATCGTGGACACTAGATAAGTGCATGCAAAAAAGTTCACGAGCACATTCCGTGCTGTAAAATGATTGTTTCAGGGTTTTTTAACACACTGACAAATCTACACTAGATTCTGAATTCAAGAAATAAAATGATTTCTCATTCTCCAATTCTCTTTTAAGATATACACACACATCTGTTTTACAACCCTGAGTTTAGTGAAGTACTGTTCATAATGAGAAGATCAATATTCATTTGTTTAGAGAAACAGTGTTTTGTGAGAGTATACATTGACTAAACCAAACCTGCTTACATTTAGGAGGATCAAATATGGATATTGTGCAGATAATTATGTTATAAATATAGATGGATCTGGTATTTTACCTTTTATCAAACGGAAACAGATGTGTCTAATGTGCCGCAATAGTAATAAAGAAAATGACTTTTCTTTTGAATGAAAACCAATATTCAAATATTTTTGAAATGGTTTCAAAACAAATATCCTCCTTGTTTGACACAACGTCTGTGATAAATAGCACAATATGTTTCATCTGAGTCTTTTGTTTTCGTAAAATAATCAATACATTATGCTCTTTTTACTGAAAAACAAGTTGCATGTGCTCAGGTCCAAGAGTCCATGAACAGAAAATAACTTTTAAAGTTCACAAGAACTTAAGTTGATAAAAAGATAGAAAACAACATTATTATTGATTCATAATGAAGCTATAATGGAGCATTTTTGTCTGATTAATAAGGATGAAAGGAACACAACAAGAGGGTTAAAGAAATACACATGCAACAGATGATCAAAACTAGCTGCTCTTTCACTGATTCTTTTTCACCACGATCCCACTTTGTTGCAATCCATAGACTTTGATGCAGGATTGATTCAAAAGCTTCTCTTTTTTGAGTTAAATATTTGTTACTTTTAGTCACAAATGCCCTCAGTTAACTGCAAACACTTTCTGCTTTAGCCTCCAGGCCGGTTTTTCTCTTAAAGGGACAGTGCTCTCCTCCTAAAGGGTACGTTTCTTCACAGCCAGTAGACCTTCAGGTTGGTAGTGTTTTAACCTCGTAATAACAATCATTTGTGAAGTGAAGTAAACCCACTGGAGATCAAAATGGCCTCAGTCTTCAGAGCCATAACCAGCACCATAGTCTCATTTCTGTCTAGACAGAGAGACTCATCTAATACTCCTTCTGGCACATACTGGGGTCAGGAATGCCTCTGCCTCCTGGGTGGGGGGGTCACATTGGGGAACATGTAAACCAAACAGGGGGGCAAAAGCAACCTCAGCTGTGTTGGCACATCCTCCAGTGAACACATAGGGCCTGAGAGTAAAAGATTTATGAGCTGCACGCAGACACCGCGGCAAGCTTCTTTCAAAAGGAGAAAAAGAACAGAAGAAACAAAAAGAAGGGAGATACAGAAAGATCAAATGGCAGCGCATGATAAGGCATGAAAAAGGACTCGGCGTGGTCGTAAATTAATGGAGAGTGGAAGGTTGTCATTATCCACACACGGGCCCCGGGACAGAAAGGTGTGGCACCCAGATGGTGAGGGAGAGATAGCCGGGGCCAAGTTTGAGTAATTGATGACTTAGAAATAAACCGCTAGCGCTCATCTAGGGAGGGATGGAAGAAAGATTGCCCAACAACACAAACACAGCATCCAGGTCAAGAGCACTCCCTCAACTTCCTTGTAAAAGTTTAAGGAGGGAAACATTTGAAAGAAACGGGGGCACAAAGGAGACTCAGGTCTCGGTTAACTTTTCTGACATCCGTACGTCTTTATTTACCTTTTTTTTTGCCGAAATATGTTAAAAGCACCATGATTAGCATTATTACAGCTTTATTTGATTGGATGCTCGATATCAAGTATGAACTGTACCTAACATAAGGCAGAGCTGATAAAACAAGTTAAAACATACTTCATGTCTGGATCAACGAATAAGTAAAAAGGCTATTTTGGTGCACGTAACAAATATAAGCATTTATATTCATTTTACAAAAAATTCCCCCAAAAATAAGTGAATCTGCACTGGAATCAAATGAATTTAACAAAGGTCTCAATGCATGGGGCCTATAATGAAACCAAATGCTATTTGAATTGCCAATGTGTATTAAGTCTTGAATGGGTGTGTTTTTTCAAACTTCCTTGCATCCATGATCCTGACTTTTTAGCAACCCAGCACTTCTATAAAGACTATACACATATTGAAGATATTTAATAACATATTATCAACAATGATAAATAAAAAATATATATACTGTAGTTTACCATTTTCCAATCCTTTATAGACATAAATAGACAAATTTTCCTTTTTAAAATGCATAAATGTTTTCACACAAAGCTTGTTATATCTATGTTTATATTGCACAATCTCACACATGAGCTACTGTGACGTCTCATAAACTGACATCTACCAACTACCAATCCAAATATGTCAGCACAATAATCACCAAACCAATTTACTTGTGGTCAGTGTAACATTTTTGGACAAACGTGGATGGACAGATGCAGCATCTCAAAAGTTTTGTGGGAGTTGGTGAAACGCTAAGAAGTGGTTATGTTTCTGAAAAACATCAAAAGACTTCAAGAGCATCCATCAGCTTATGTAGGTAAAAGCATCTCATGGTTTTCCAGGGAAATGCGACAAATCTGGCTTCCCAAGTCGGAAATATTATTATTTATTCCTAGTTACTGTACATTTTTTATATAATTATAAAGTAATTTTCTGACCTATATTAAGATTCTAAGAAATGTAGAAATATAAATCTAGTCTTTATATTTTTTGTGAAAATGTTGTTTTAACCCAAATGGTCACACTAAGAAGAGTTAAGTCATTGCTTAATACTACGTATTGATGGTGAATAGTGCTTTGGTGTGGTGCTACAATGTATGTTTTGAACGAAATATTACTTGGTGGTGAATGAAATGTAGGGGGTGGGGGGGGGGGGTGAGTGTTTCGGTGCTCACGACCCACCCTTAGAACCGCCCGTGTGATGCTGTCTGAGCTATAGCGTCGTCATACCAGCGCTCCAGCTTTGAACGATCTGATTCATAAATGGCACAAAAACATATTCCTCATCAAACACAAATGAGTGCAAAGATCTGGCTCCCGCTGCTCCTCTTGACTCCTCACTAATACAGTATGTTTATTTTTTATTTTTCCCGGCGAGTCAGATTGAGGCCAAACCCAGATGAGAGAAATGACGAGATAAAAAAAACAGAACAAGAGACTTCCGCTGTCAGCATTAAAGGACACATGCAGCCCTCTCTTTCCTCCTCGCTGGTCTTTCTTTCTTCCTTTCCTTCCTGTGTCCTCTTTTCCCCTCCTCCAGCAGCTGGCAGTACAGCTGCAGGTGTTGTTGTCCTGCTGCCTTTTGAGGATTTGTGCCTGCAACCTGTCTGATGATGGAAACATGTTTATGTAGTACAGTGCATTGTGTCCTCCCAGCATTCTGTTATTGTCAGAGTGGGAACAGCTCTGAAACATAATTTAAATCACTGGGCACTACAATATGCCTGTAATTCTTTTTCTTCTTATGTGGGCTTTGAGACCAGGTGTCTGAAACAGTAATGGCAGAAGAAAGTAACAGTAAAGTAACAGGTTGGACATAAAACAGTACAAGTGCCAACATCCTATAGGGGCTTTCATTCTTTAGCATTTACAAGCAAGCCAGTTAATATTAAACAGTAAAAACCCAAACTAGAAGGGGAAGAATGGAAGGCAAAGTTGTGCAAGGGAAAAAATAATTAAATAATTAGGCAGATCTGTGTAAGTGTGAGCCCGTATAAGAGCTAAATGTAAAATCTGTCTCCCTGTGATTGGCTATCTCTGAGACATGTTTTTAAAGCCTTGACGCGTTATTAATAAAACAAACTCTAATAGAAATATCATTGGGCTTATTTTTCAATCAGGCTCAGCATCGTTGCAATCCGCAAAGCGTAACATTAATTAAAGATTGATGGCCGGGCCGTTCATCTGAACCGCATGTTGATCCGGTAATTAAAATGACAAAAAAAAAAAAGATTTATTTATAGAAATTTGCCCAACTTGTTTAATTTCCCTGTCAATGGGGCCTGGTTTTCTGTCTTTTCACGAAGGGAAGGAAGCGCATGTGTTGTTTTTTTCATCTTCCTCTTCCCCTGCTCCCATTGATGGGACGTCGTCAGAATGAGCAAGGGGGTTGTGCTCATAGGTTTGAGGTAGTGAGGCAAAATGGAGGCTCAGAGATGAAAAGAGCCGACGAGGCTTCTCGCCCTGCTCAATCAAACTTTCCAAAGGGATAAAACAAGGATAAAAGTGAAAGTTTCAATGACCTTAGTTCAGCAGTAATTCAGAAAGAGAAGCAAATACAAATGAAATAGCTTTGCATTTTTATTTTGGTAAAGTAATTATGTAGTCTCTTGGAGTTTGACAAGGCTCCTAATGAGTTCTCCCAGGACCTCTCTTTTATTTGTTTGTTTGTTCTTTTTAAGCTTGATTAAGTCCCGTTGTATTTAGCGAGCACAATCAAATCAACGGGGAGGAAGATTAACTGTGTATGTTTCTCCAACATCTTTAAGGAGGTGTAAGCATACTGCCTTTTTCTTTTCGCTGCACACCGCTAACCCTTCGGTTCTGTTTGCCTATTCCATTACATACAGCGAATGACATTATTTAATTATTCTCATTTATTTATGCTGAAATTGGGGTTTTTGAGTAAAAACACCATTAAACTGAAAAGAGCATCCACACTGTCAAATCCTTGATTATTATTTGTATTAAGTTATATGTATAAGTATTTCTGACAAAACTATGGGAACTCATAAAATGATTTGCCAGACATGTTTTGGAGGGATTTTCAAGGGCTACATTGTTAAGCTGCTACCACGTGATCAGTGGCAAGAAACGCTCTGCACCGGCTGGACCATTGTGTTTCTATGGGGAGGGCAGCTGAAGTGCAACCCTTAGGAAAAACGTGCTGCGCTTCAAAGTTCAAATGAACTTCCAACCTTCGGCCGTGGTTTCTGCTGACCTCTCAAAGAGCAACTAATGAGATAGCAGCTGTATGTGACGATACATGCAATACGTGGAACCAGGGGAGGTGGAGAGCGATGAAGAAAAAAACATCCTCCGTGTTGTAGAGTTTCCCAAACTCTAATACACAATATCAAAACCAAACCACGATCTCGCCTGGAAATCTACTGCACGGTGAAATGTCAGCACCTGGTTTCCTAAAAGTTGCATTCCCATACAACAAAGCTGTGTTGTCAATTATGCTTCCAAGGTAAGCAACATATTTTCTCCCATGTTACATTTGTTTTATCACAAATACATTTCTAATCAGAGTCCCTGAAAATCCGCGGACTGACGAGGTCGGGGGTGGAAAGACTTTCACCCTGGAGACCTCTGTTAGTGTCACATGTCAAAAGTCAACTTTGACCTGTTTCAATTTACGTCCGTAAACGTACATATTTTAAGCCATGCCATGATGTTTTACTAAACCTAACCAAGTAGTTTTGTGTCCTAAACATCACCAAGTAATCATGTTACATTTTTTGTTTTGTTTAGTTAAAATTAACAATGTTAGCCACGTGTTTAAAACTGCAACCTTAATCTGGGAGAAACGTAATTGAGAATGCACTTTAGTTGAATGGGAAGATTTTTTCGTCTCTGATTACTTTTTTACAGCACAAGAAGACAAACTTTGTTGTCTAGGCTATTGAAAGCTGTCTGATACCTTATACATGTTTAATTCAAACTATGTTTATGTACCTAGCATAGCATAAAACAATCTAAAGCATCACAGATGCAGAGAGGCAAAACATCTGGTTTCACCGGCTTGTTTTTGGAAAGACTGGATGTTTTGGGGGGGGGGGGGGGGGGGGAGTCGACCGCAAACTAAGTATAGTATACGAACCATAGAATAAAAGGCAGAAACATCTAGACAAGGTGGATTAATGAAACACACACGGACAATTTGTAAAACTCCTCGCTGGCTTTAAACACTGTCCCATACCACCCATATCTGACCCACATAGTTCTACATGGCAATGTATTTCCACCAGGAAGTACTAGATACAGGATTTGGCACCAGCTTAGGAAGCAACAGTAAGTGGATGGAGGGGAAAGAGATGTATTAAATGATTATAATGACTGATGATATTACCTGCTTCTACAAAAAAAATGACTTCAACAGTGCAATGGTCAAATGGCGACTAAGGATGACAGAATTATTAAAAGAGAAAGAATTGAGTAATTCCCGCACATTTATCAGTCTACACATCACAGCTTCACACTCAGTTAATATATATTGTAAGTCTCACTGATCCCAAGGATTTTTTTTTTTACATTTCTTTCTATTTTTATCCTATTAAGTCACTGGCTTTGGAGTGCAAGTTAATTTCAGATCCAAGATGGCAACAAAAAGGGGGAAAGGCTGCAAGGAGAAAAAAAAATGGATCTTTCTTATATATATATATATATATATATATATATTTATATATATATATATATAAGATGTGGACAATGCAACAACGGTCTGTGTACTGACCACGGTCCAGGTAAATGGGATTGTGCCTGCACCACCTATTCCCACTGACATGATAAATAGTTAATGCGCCTTATGATGAATGGTCTTTATAACGTGTGGCGGAGATAAGATTGTAGTATTCATATTTTTCTATCATGTTAATGTGTGGAGATAAAGCTTTGTATCCGGAGTGCCGCTTTGGGGGCAGTGGGCCGGCCCATTGCGCTCCGTTGGTGGATGAAAAGATGACGGTGTGCAGGGATGGAGGTCTCAGGAAGTGCAATTGATGCTGGTGTAGTGGGCCTTTGCTGAGACTGCAGATAGTTTCTACTTCTACTGGTCCTATTGGTGCACCTTCCTTCCTTAACCACGATCATAACAATGGTTATTTTTGATGAAACATGGATGTGACGCATTGAAATAACAGCTGTAATGTACTTGAAGAAGCTGAATACAGAATTGAGAGTACATTATGGTTAAAGGATTGCCTCCAAACAGCTTGCAACATGGCGACGGCTGAGCCGGCCACTAGAAGCTAACAGTACAAACATTTCTAACAGTGCAAATAATGGCAACAGAATGTGAAGAGGTTACAGAATATCTATGCATTGTGTTGCAGAGATATCTACTGAAATGCTAACCAGCTAGACCCGGCCCATCTTGTAATACCACTTCTTCCTCGAGAGGCGGTAGTGAGTCACTGTAGCCTAGAGAAAGTAGAGCTGCGCCAAGGCCTTGTCAATCACGTTGAAGGTACAGATTCCGTGTGCGTTTGCCGTTCTGCATTTGTTAATTAAATCCAAAGTGGCAGAAAGGAGAAAATGACTCATATTTTCTCTATGACGAGGACTGAATGCAAATCCTGTCGTCTTTCTGGTTTCTGCCACATCAGATTTAATCCAATAAACACACGTAATTCTAAGATAGCAGTGTTATTGTGACCGGCTCTCAGAGTTTCAGCAGTTTGGACGAAATTGACATATTCTTGCCCTGCTGTTAGTTAGTAGTTGTCTTTTTGTTTATACCTGATACATCTTACACCTTTAAAGTAACTGTACTATCACTTAAGTACAATATTCAAGTAGTCTTTCCGTCCCTGCTTACTGCTATTATTTACAACTTATGCTGCTATTAGCGAATATGTCTTCGCTTGCCGTCTCATTTCTCATCTCTTCCTCTTTTGGATCGTATTTCCTTTTTTTACAAACAAAAACTGAAGAATCTAGATTGAGAAGGAGACGGAGCCGGGCAGGGAATTACATCATCTCGTTCTGCTGCCGTGGGTTACGACTGCTGCGCTGTTCATTCCCTTTTACGGGTCCCGGGTAGAGACACTGGCAGATGTGTGCAGTAAAAAAAATATATATATATCTATATAGCTAACATGTGCACATATGCACACCACTGTGCACAGGCACTCACTCAAACACACTCTCTCTCACTGCACCACACTCTGCTGGACAGTAGGCACAGATGTGTGCATGTCGCACCTGAGTCCAATAACGCTGCCTCGTTCAGTGCCGCCATACGGCCTGTTAGGCCCAGTCCTGCTTGGCCCCTCTGTCTTTCCCTCTCTGTCTCTTTCTTTCTCTGCCTCTCTCATGCCTCTATGGCACTTAGAAGCTCCTTCAGCCATCCTGCCCTCCTTACATGCACCCAGGGCCCAATTAGCCCTCCACACACCCTGCAGTCAGCACACAATGCATAACCCTGCACCAGTAATGTAGTCTACATTGTGATGCTCTCTTATATATTAGCCTATGGGCGGGAGGGGAGGGTTTCAATGAAGGACTTAGTATTGATTAAAGTGATAGGATGAATAAACTACTGTGACATTTGTTTTTTTCCCTCTCTGGTCAGTTTTAACATAAAATGTTGTTCAGTATTCACAAAATAGACAAATCTCTGCATGGTTTATGAGCATAAAGCTTTCTCTTTGGACAATCTTGCAAGTGAGCGTGACTTTCATGGTGCTCTTGTCCGGGACAAATGAAGAGATATGACTGTAGCCGGGCCCTTAGAGATTGCAACTGGGTGAATTAAATGCCTTAATTGCCATTGTTGCCTAGGAACCTTTAAATTTCTAAATTATTGTCTACCATCATCATCAGTCAATATTATGACACAATGAATAATTTAATTCAGTATTCTGTGTTTTCCTCTAAAAATCAATGACGCCTGCCACAACGTTTGAGCAATTTTTAGCTTTTATTTGTCCTCTAAAACTGTCTTTTGCTAAATGATACTGACCCTTTGAATCTTTTAACGGGGCAATCAATAAAGCATGTTTATGCGCGGCTTGCAAAACCATCAGTTTGGGACTTTTGAAAAAAATATGCCAGCGGCTGCAGCTTGCTAAGTGCAGAGCGCTAGCACTAAATCTTGGGAGTTAAAGTTTTACTGGGGCGTTATGGGTAAAAATGCCTTGTCAGCCATCTGCCACCTCCTCTCCTGGCTGCCATATTTCCAGGTCTGCTCAGGTCCTGGGAGAGAACACTGCATCGCCACCCAGGGACGACCGCCACTATTACAGCCCTGCAGCGAGAGCCGTGGAGGAGTGAGTAAAAGAGGGAGGGAAAGAGAGTAAAACTGACACGGATGAAGACTCATGAAAGACAACTTCCACCTAAGGCTGTGTGATGATGATGGGGTTCAAACAATATGATACAGACTGCATGTTGAACAAAATTCAAATGAGGCAACATTCCACCCTTATAACATCAGTCTGTGAAGTTTTCCAGAATATATTTGTGTTTAAACGCGCTATAATCCATATTTTCATATTAACGATGAGCCAGATGAGTACTTGTAATGTGAAATGAGTCGCTTGCAGTGACTAACCCACAGGTTCACCTGACTGCCCTGTTCCCCTAAGCTCTGTGGAGCCTAATAGCAACATTCAGATCATTATTTGTGTTTTTTATGGTCCACACCTTTATTTTGATTCAGTCTCAATGCTCTCATCACTGTCGTTTACAGACACACAAGGCAGCAGATTTCAGCAGGAAGCCCTGATAAACCTAATGTACACCACCTTCCCACTAAAGGCATGCAGAAGTTAGCAACTAGCTGGTGAACATAGTGGAGCATTTAGCGGCTACAAATTTTTTTTTTTCAGGAGTTGGTGGAGACCAAAAAGGAGCTGAAAGGAGTCTGAATATCGGAGCAGGTCACCTGCTATCTGCTGGATGTGTAAATAGGTAACTCTTTGCTGGAATGTTCACCATAAGAACTTTATAATACTGCATGTCAACATTGGGTTAACACCCACCAACTACATGTTGGGCCCTTGCGGGTGCTCCAGATTGACACCTCTGACCTCACAATAAATTAACTGCCTCGGAAAGACAAAAACGTCTTGGCAAACGCATCTCTATTATGATTTTCTTAGTAGTTAGTAGCATTCTAAAATGAAATAAAATGATGTGCTTATTCTACATAAACTATAAAAAAAACTATATACCACCTATACAAAACGTCTTTGGTAGTTGTATCATACATAATGATGATTGCTGGGTATTCTGTTCATTGATGTTGTCCAGTGTCAAGTCTTTATTGATCATGTGACAAGTTGAGACAATACAATATGCGGTAACTAGTTGAGGCACAACATCTGTCAAGACTGGCAAACTGAGCATCTGCAAACCCAGCGAGCAGTCACGCCTTTAAAACAAAGAAAAAGAGCAGCAGTAAGAAAATCCAGTATCCTCAGTGGTGTGTCAGCAAGCATGCAGCAGGTAACATTAGGATAGCAAGCTACATGTAATCAGTCAGGCTATTCTTTTAGGTATAGATTGCAAGAACAAGTTATGCATTATGCTTCATAACTAACTAACTAACTATCATTTTATTAACTGTGTAAGATTGTGGTTATTGTTAAAGGAATAGTTCTATATTTAAGGAAACCGTAGATTGATAGCACTCTCATGTCTGTATGCCATGAAGATACTGCCAGTGGCGCGGTTAGCTTAGCTGAGCATAAAGACTGGAAAACAAGAGGAAACAGCTAGCCTGGCTTGTCGCATGATAACAAATCTGTACTATTTAAATGGGCTAAGGCCCATTTAAAGCTATAGACCAGGAGCCCTTGTTTTACAAGGTCAAAAGAAACCGGTGTTGACTAATGGTAAAGCTGGGGTTTGAACTGTGGTTTCCTAAGTCACACGCTTTTGCCCTCAGACCTAAACTTAGTTGTATAACAATGTCAAACTACGTCCACCATACCACTTACAAATGACAGCAATCACTCTCATGACCGCAGCCAAGCTTAAACATGAGTCATTTCAAGTATTAGAATAAACAACCTTGTGCTGTCACTTTACTAGTGAGAAGAGCCTTTCTATTTTTCTATTATATCATTCTAGCTTGCTTTACTGACAGCTTCTATGCAAATCAGTCTTCATTAACCCATATTGGTTGACCTTACCAGATATGACATGTCCATTTACATGCACATGTGTTTCAGCTCTTATGTTTAGATTGTCAGAAACTGAGAGGAAGACACACGAGACACAGCACGGGGAGGCTGAGCATAGACAGCGAGGCATCCAGCGAGCTCTGAGCCCCGCGGCAGGCCCGACTCGTCTCTCTCCCCAGGTCCCATAATGAACGGTGGCGCTGACCCTGTCAGCCTGACGAGACTGGCAGCTTAATGCGTTAGAGAAACAGGGGGAGGGTGAAGGTATAAAAATAAATAAGAGGACCTACATCAGGGCCCCGCGTTCCATGAGGCCTCGCTAAATGCTAATCATGGCTGATTAATCAGGCCATAATTCCACTGAACCAAAAAGGTTTCGCTAGTCAATTGTGCAAAATTAGCCCCCTCCTCACGTATGCCGTCACATTTAGTGATGGCAGGGCAGCGCATTAAAGCCCCGGATTCAAGGCGGTAGATCACAGCTGAGTATCGGTGCACGTACAGGACATTTGAGCAGATGCAGCTCGGCATCGCTTTCTACCGCAGTGATCCACTTATTCAGTTGTTTCATCGAGAAAACTTAGATGAGAGCATGTCCACGGGCTTTCAGTTTTTTTGTTGCGGAGTGCTTTGAAGCTGAAGAAAGCGTTTTACCTGCAAAGCGCTGATCAAAACACTGCTTAATACACTGACTTCTCCTTCTTATATAGCGGCAACAGTGGAATTGATTCTCTGATGTGTCAAGTGCTGGATTTGCAGTTCAAACTGGAGATCAGTCATATCATAATTGCTTCCACACTGCAAAAAATGTCAATATGACTTATTTTCGAATTCTCAATCTCAACGTCTTATTTTAGAGGCAGAACCTTTTTTTTTTCGTGAGATTGTATAACTTCTCTGGGTCACCAGATAGCAGAACAAAATATGAATTATTGCCCGAATAATTGTGCACTGCATGTTAATATGGATATATCTTGAACTGTGCAAAAAATATAAAATGACAAATGTGTTGAAAAAAATAATTGAAAGTTTTAAATATTTTTCATGATTTAACACAGAAACTATAAAAGAAAGTATGGACCTGTGCACGGTTGTGGACCAACTAAGGCCTCTGGGCCACTGACTGACCCTTCCAACACCTTGTGTGTTAATGTTGTGTGTGTGTGTGTGTGTGTTAACATGTGTGATTACCCATCCAGGAATTATCTCAATGAAGTAAAACCCACCTACACTGAAAAAAAAGACTTTTTGGCCCTGTAATTATTACCTCGATTATTTTTGTAAATTTTACAAGAAATTATCATTCCAGTGCTTTTACTTTAAAATATCACCTTTTATTTATTGTGTTACTTGGTGTTTGTTTGTAATTATGTATCCTCATTTTTATAAGTACATTTCAATCATTCACACTAAGTAATATCTACTAAACTACTGTATTGAATGCACTACCTGACACAACAAAGTAAAATGTACTTGGGTAATACGAGTAAAACCTGGCAACCTATAGCGCGTACTCAGGGGGTGACGTCAGAGGAGATTTCGCGCTCCTTTCTTCAACGAGACGACGGAACAGCAGAACCTGAACAAGGACGGCAGCGTTTCACCTGAGGAGAGGAACTTCATGGACGGGAGCCTTTGGGGTAGGTTATATGTTTAATTAATGCTCTACGTTGCTGTTGAGCCTTCGGTCAAGTCTGTGTTTGAGTTGTGAACACTGAAGAGTAGCGAACTGGTCAGTTTAGCGTGCTAGCTAGTTAGGCTATCATGCTAGCTAACTTGGGGCAGCATTACAGACATGGCTCACGGCGCTACATTTTGTGGACTTGTTTTTGGTGGTTTTGGTCACGATTTTACAGGGTTCTCCCTTGAAAAGTTGTTGGCCTGGGGACACAGTGCTCGACCAGCTGCGCTCCGTCGACGAGGGGGAATTACTTCGGTTTTGTGAAGCCCACTTCTGCCACACAGGTGCTTTGCTGTGCTGCTACACACGCACAGCGTGCTTTCTCTCAGACATCCTCAAGTGCAGCCGAGGTCGAATGAGGAAAATGTGACAAGACAGGGAATCATAGCTAAGCAGCAACAAGCACACTCTGGTCATGTGCTAACAAATATTCCATATGTGGTGGAATTAGTGACTTTAGAGCGAGTCTAATACACTTAACATTATTTTGTCACTATCATATTCTGACATATTTTTACAGTAATTTATATTTCTGTCATTAGTTTTAAACTGGTCTCTTATGTCTCTATCCAATGTGGTGTCCTTGATGATTAAGGCTTTGGGCATGAAACAAGGTGCCAGTACTGTGTTGAGTTAGTGTCACATATCAACATGACCAGGCCTGCTGTGTATCTCAGTATTAACGTTATGTTGGCTTGTTTATGTGCTGGTTTTTTGTGTGGGGATAAAACATGCTATCAATATGAAGATTTAAGCCAAATTCAGATTTAATGTTGTGTGTTCATGTTTTAACATAATTTCTTTATATATTTCACAGAATATTAAAGGATGTTCACTCTCAGCAAGTTGACATCAACAGTTGACACAAGGTAAAATCAACTTAGTACTGTTATAGTTTAATTAACTTGACATATACATTTGAAGTCATAGTTTGTGTTGCTGTCAATAGTACATTATACTGGGAGGACTACTGCATTAATTGTTTTAGGTACCTCATCTTGATCATGTTTTTTTATTGTCTTTTGTTTCAGATCAATGAGGAGTTCAGAAGAATAACCACAGTTCATCTGGAGTGAAACTTTTTGTCGAAATTGGACAATTGCACTACCAACTTTCTGGAGATACTTGGGACAAAGGGCGGAGTTGCAGGAACAAAGACCCATGATGGATTCACCCAGCCTGGTAAAGTTTAGATATCTAATATTATATAAAATTATGTTGGGCTCATATACACTGAGAATAGATACATAATGACGCATTTGAACACATTCAATATTTGTTTGTTTCCCCCACTATCGTCATTTTTTGAGAACACATCAGACTCGAAGATATAAAAGTGAACATTAGTAAATTTGAATTTCAAAGATGTCATTGAAGAGGACTATGCTCAACATGTCATGAAGATCCTTGTCATCCATGGAAATGCAACACAGAAAGGCTTCACTCCTGACAATCGTGTTCATCGTCAGAGGGAAAAGAGGTTCTTGATGACTGTCAAAGTGTGGCAAAGGCCTGCCTTCTGCTCATGGGCTATATCTATGTGTATCTAATGCCCTGTCCACATTACTCCGTTTCTCCTTGGATGCAGATTTGTCAAATAGAAACGATCTCTGTCCATACGGGAGTTTCAGCATCATTCTCGAGTTGATCTGCGTCCACACGGCAGCCGTCGAAGGCACTGGGCATGCGCGTGACGGTGTAAACAGGAAGTAAATTGCTTGCTTAGTTAAAAAAAAAAAAAATACTCGCTCTGTCTCTCTCTCTCCAAATTTACTTTAACATCAACACTTACACATAAACGTTTACTAGATTATGGGTCCATCAATGTGGTCTCTCACTCGTTTCCTCCGTGTTGTTGATGTCTGTTCTCACTAGTAGCTCTGAACGTCATGTCCGCCTAGCTAGCTTCTAAGCTAATTTTAACATTACCGCCAATGGAGAAATGCTAACCGCGATTAGCATTACAGCGGTGCGGGTCTATGTCTCTCACATCAAATTTACTTTAAAATCAACACTTACACGTAAATGTTTACTAGAATATGGGTCCATACATGTGGTCAACACACGTCTCTCACTCTATTCTGCTCTTCCTTCGTGCAGGAAAGCTTAGCAGATCGCTAACAGTAGATCCGTGAAATAAAGACCATGGAATCCATAGAGTTTCAAGACTTCAGTGTGAATCTTTATTTGTAAAACTGTGGAAGCACAATATGAAATATGGCTTTACGAACTGTCCCTATACACATTACACGAATACAAAACAACAATCCATGATATAGCCAGCATGTAACATGTCCGCCTAGCTAGCTTCTAAGCTAATTTTAACATTACCGCCAATGGAGAAATGCTAACCGCGATTAGCATTTAATACAACACAAATGTTATACTAAACACGCGAATAGAATATATCTACGTACATATTTTCATGCTCCATAAATACATACTTACAGACTAAGGTCTCAAGGCTACCAAACGGAAGAAGTAAAATGTTAGAGCAGCATGTCTTCTCATTAGAATCTAAAAACAACGAGCTGCTCCATAGGGCTGATGCCGGTCACGCCGCTCGCTAATCACTCCAATAACAGCTGCTTCCTCCACAGAAATGCAGACTTTTACTGCACAACAGCTGCTAGCTGCTGCTAGCTGTTGTGCTAGCAGCAACATCATGTAGCTGTTGTGCTAGCAGCAACATCATGTAGCTGTTGTGCTAGCAGCAACATCATGTAGCTGTTGTGCTAGCAGCAACGCTTGCAATTAGTTATCCATGTTGAAATGAATCGCTGGTAGCCCAGTTTGTTTTCTTCCGGGTACGGGTCACGTGATGGTGAGTGTGACGAATAAGGGACGGAGACGTCATGGTTGCCAAGAACCAATCCAGTAGCGAACACGGGTGTGGGCGTACTTTTTTCTAAGCACATCCGTATCCGACCGTCCACACGCAAACGCAACCCCGGAGTTATCAAATACCTCCAACCTCGGCGGAGTTTTCAGATTCCTCCGTTTAGGGTGCTCCAAAACTCCGGCGTAGTGTGGCCGCTCAGTGTAAACGTAGCAAATACGGAGTAAAAACGGAGTAATGTGGACAGGGCCTAAGTGTTGTCAAGCAATAACCCATCGTTTCAAATTAAAAGTGTTTGTTAAATGACTAAACGTTTGTGTTCTTAAATTTCTTATTGGCAGCACTGATTTAGAAATGTTTTGTCTGGCAATGCCAACCAGATTATATATGTTGGTATTTGTGTGTGTCTGTCAGCAGTGACCTCTTTCACCAGTTAACAAGTAAAGCTGCTGTAGTTTAAAAGATGTTTTGTAGAAGCCTTATGTTAAGACAATTTTATTAAATTAACAGTAGCCCAGTTTAAAAAAAATGCAACATTCATATTTGAATAGTTGTGTAGAGTAGTAGTAGATAAAAGGTATATTGTGTAAATATTACTTAATATTTCTCAATTGAAAAAGTAAAGAAAAGCTAGTTAAATATACATGAAACACCTAATTGAGTTTTACTGGGGTTTTGTAATTAGATGCAAAGGTAGCCTGAGTAAAGATTACTATCAAAGGCTAAGTACATTTTATGTCTAAGGAAGACATTTGCAAGTAAAAGTTACATGAAAATTTTGGATAAAAAACAATTCTTACTAGTAAGTAAACTTAACTTGAGAATTCCTGAGTAAAAATTACTCGGAATTGTGAGTGCAAATTGTTACCTAGCTTTTTCAAGTAAATGTCACTTTTTTTTTTTTTTTTTCAGTGTAGTACATTGGCAACTACACATCCCACCCACACAACACATGCCTCTCCACCCCTTGATATGTCACAATACCCATCGCAAACCCCCCCTCCACACACACACACACTACCTCAACCAAGCCCAGCATAGCATAGCGGAGAATTAAAGACCTAAGCACTCATAAATCAGCAGGCCCGCTGATCTTTCCTCTTCCTGGAGACAGACATGGGTGGGGGTGGCGTACGGCAGGGTTCAAGTTGGTGTACAGGGGAGAGGGAGGGAGAAGAGGCGCAAAAGGGAGATGGTTTTAAATCTCCTACGGGTGATAGGGCTTGTAAATTAGGCCGGCGGCAAGGTGAGGAATTGGGAAAATACCTCCACACGTGGTGTTTATACAAGCCATGATGAGTGGAGGGGAGCAGGAAACGGTGGCTGTGTCGAAATGTTATACTGCAGATACTGTAGTTCAGCTCAACTGAATACACCATTTCTAATGCATGTAGCATGTGGTTACTGGAAGTATGCCCTGCTGTAATTTCAGCCGTACTGCCACTACTTGGCATGACTGGGACTTTACTGTTGTGACACTCAACGTAGTTGAGATTTGATTCCCTCAAGAAATAAACTGACCTGAAACTCGAAAGCAAAATCAATGAAGTCTTATGTTTTGACCCAGTAAGAGACTGAAGCTTTTAAAAATAATCTCCACTGACCAGCCTTGCACAACATATTGAATAATTAGGTCAATGCCAGACGGCAACCTCAGAGTATGAAAAGTGAAGCCAATGCAGAGGTGCCTTAAACTTGCATTATGTTTAATGGCCAGCAGGGGGCGACTACTCTGGTTGCAAAGAGAAGTCTGGTTGTTTAGATGTCTATGAGAAAATTCTACTCACTTGGTTTATTATCTCAGTAAACAATGTAAACAGGAGTTTATTGTCTCAATCGCTAGTTTCAAGTCTTCTTCAATACAGCATGATGTTAATTTAGTAAGTTATGATCCATTTAGAGTAACACAGTCACTTATGACTGCAAAAAGCCAAAATGGAGACAACCAAAATGTCAAACTCGAGGCTTCAAACCTTAATCCAAAAACCTTCTTATGTACAGTCTATGGTCTGCATCAAAGAGACTTGTTCTTGGTTACATGACAACATGAATTGGCACAGCCTATACCATTTCAAGATTGTAATTTTGACTTTTCTTAAGTCTTGAATGTCTTGAAACTTGATTTTGGACTTGGTTGTAATTATTTGAAATTTTGAGTTGTTTCGCTGTTGGGTGGCTGGGCTCAGTCTTAGAGATAGGGTGAGGAGCGCAGACATCCGTAGGGAGCTCAAGGTAGAGAGTCAAGACTTGGCTCGGGCATCTGATCAGGAAGCTTCCCGGGTGCCTCATGTTAGAGGTTTACTTGACACATCCAACTGGTAAGAACCCCCGGGGTAGTCCCAGAACACTGGAAAGAATATCTACTCGTTTGGCAGGAAGTTTTGCAAAACGTTGCAGGGGAGAGGGATGTCAGGAATACCTTGCTTAGCCTTCAGCGACCCGGTTCCACATAACCGCAAGAGAACGGTTGGATGGATGGATGAAGGCGAGACTGTTACTTCTCTTGAATGACTTAAGACTTCACTCTAAAAAGCCCAACTTCAAAATTGTTACCCCTTTTTAAAGTTGAGTCAACAAATACCTTTGAAAAAAGTTGGACAAACCCAGAATGTCAAGTTTACGAATAAGTAGCGCAGTATGGCTACTGTGCATGGGTAGACGTCAGGTAGACAGGTCAGCTATATATATATAGGTAATGTCATTGTTTATTTATTGTTTAGATACCTTGTTTTTTTCAGATTTCATTTGATTGACATCTACTTTTCATACCTGAATCTTACTTGTGTAAGAATGTTCACGATCTGCTGAATGTCTGTCTGTTCACAATGTTCAATAAAGAGAGATAAAAAAAAATGTCTACGACATGTGTACTTCGCCTTCGGTAACGGATAGCAAGTCCACGGCTGCTCAAGTAATATTGCAGAATGCTGTCTGCCTCAACCACAAATTAACCAGGTAAGGCTCTTATGTTCTTGAGCATGTTAGCTAACTAGTGAGTCAGCGAACCTGTTATTTTTTTAATGCAATAGTGTGGTGGAAAAATCTATTCAATAGTACCGAGTGAGTCCTATGATACTGGAATTAAGAAACATTGAGAAAAGAAGTTTGTCCTTAAAGTCTTTATTCTCTGTGTAGAGAAGGTTCAATCGTCATACAGAATGCAATGCAGTCTGAAGGACCCAGAGTGTTGGTTGTGTACGACTTATAAAGGCCTTGAGCACATGGTGGGATAGGAGGAGTTCATCACTAGGACATCTGGACAACAGTGATCATTCACTGATCACTGATTGGTCCACTGATTGCATACCCATTCAGCCCCCTATCTAAGTTGACAGTATCACGCCCCATGTCTGACATTGATCAACTTTGTTAATTGATCAACTTTGTTAATACAAAATACGAAATTTACCACCACAATAGTTCACATTAAAATGTTTACAAAGTGATGGACCTCACCCTCCTTTTCACGTTTCCATAGCGTAATGTGTAATTTAACGATACGACCCACATATTGAAGTTAGCGTCTGTACTAAAGCTAACGTTACTACTTTGTATGAACGTGCACAACTTTATATCACTGTAAGCAGCGTAGGTCGGTATTCACGGGGCGACCGTGGCTCACTGGGTTAAGAGGGTTGTCCGGCAACCGCAAGGTCAACGGTTCGATCCTCGACTGGGACGTGTCATGTGTCACGTGTCACGTGTCGAAGTGTACCTGAGCAATACACTGAACCCCGGGCGCCTGTTGTTGGCAGCCCACTAAATACAGGGATGGGTCAAATGCAGAGACAAATTTCCCCCTTAAAGGGATCAATATAGTATAATAAATAAATATTTCTTAGCAAGCTAACGTATTGCTGCAAAGTGCTTCGCCGTCAGTTAGTTAGTCTTGGTGACATTGGAACTCGATGGCTTCAGCCTGCTAGTTTACTTTGAGTACACGATGATGACCGTGCAGGTAATGAAGAAGACATGAAGCAACACGCTGTTCTTTTTGCACCCCATTTCTTTTTGTTACCAGTAACAACCTGTTTTTTCCTTCCCTTGTGATAAGAGACAAAACTTTATTCGTTGCATTAATAATATTTTAAAGGGGGGATGAACGGTGTGTTACTTTTTATGGTCACCCCCTTCCCACCATCACTCATTGCATTGTTTGTCAAGCTTTTGGAGAGCGCTGCATTAAATCATTACTGAAATTAAGTTTATTATGATATAAAACATTTTCATGACTTGCTAATAGCTCCTTTACAGAGTTTAAGTAAATATGGTTAGATGTTAGTGATGTTAACTGAAATCATCTTTTTAAATTATCAGTTGTCAGTGTACATTTAATGTAATAAATCAAGGCAAACTCCCTTTTCGGTTTCAGTCAAAATAGTTGTATTATTACCACTTGGCAATAAGTATTGTCAGTGTTATTGACGGTTTTACATCTTTGTGCAATTTGGAAAATATAGGGACGTGCATGATACCCAAACACATTTTTATATGGTCAGAGAGATCTTAGATTTTCAGGCACTTTTGACAATTATGCACATTATTGCCATTTTCTTACCTTTTCCTTGCTTCATAGGATTTGGATGCAGTGCAAATATTGCAAGTTTACCCACCCCAGTCAAGATGGGCTCTTAAAGCACTCCAGACTACGACATTACCAGGGGCGTTTCTGGGCTCTGCCTCGCCTGTATACAGACTGCACCTGCACTTTCAAGACAACTGGTGCGTTAAAATCCCACCTTTGAAGAGTACATAAACGGTCTGGTAAACCTGAAGTGTAGGTCACATTTCATTGTGAATTGTGTGACTTTAAAGACTTCTGTGCACCAGCAAAATGCATAGGCCATCTCAGGGGTCATTTGAAGCAGCATGTGACTGTTTGTTGTCCATTCAAAATCTGTGAATTTACAAGTAATGTCCTTTCGTCTTTCAGTAGTCAAATAAGCCAGAAGCACAAATCTTAGTGTTAATGATTTTAGATTATCTGTTACATTACAAAAAAGACCTTGCAACAAGGCCCTCATTGACTCCAAAATGGAAGAGACTTTTTCTCTGCGGGGGAAGGAAATAGTGGATGAAGAACCACTTGATGCTGATGTCCTGGAGAGGTGGCCTGGGTGGTATTTGCAAGAACAGGAAGGTATTTCTTTTTTAAGTAGATCATTTGGTAAATGCTCTCCCTTTTAATGTCAAAGAACTAACTACAAATGTTTGAGTCAATTGTACGTAACATTTTTGGTTTGCCATAGTATTGGAAATAAATATAGTCAATAAGTAGGAAGTAAATGTGGTATAGCAAGGCTCCCCAATTAGATCTGAACTGGGACCATAGACTTTGTGGGAGAGACCAGGGGCATTTTCACAAGTGTTTATTCGAAAACCTGTTTTTTGCAGGAGAATCGCTGCAGTTTGCAGTTTTGCTCTTGCCATGGGGTATCTAACTATAGTAGTAATAATATATCCGCTTAAGAGCACTTGTGAGATTTTATATCCCCTTTATTTTCAGAGTTGCACTGTAGAACTTAATAATAAAGGCCTATTTGCCTCTCTATGCCATTGTTTTGGTGCCAGAAAACATCAGCTTCAGTTGATGTGCTACTGTTTGACGGTTCCTGTTTAACACTATACTTTTGGAGCTGAGCAATAAATCAATTTTCAATTTATTTAATCATATTTCTGGTGTAAGGATGTTTAAAAATGTAAATCTAGTTTTAAAATATACTGTGGTCAAGAAAACATCAAAAAGTGATAGGATTGCATACCTAATGACTTTCCTGTCAACTGCGTAAACCACAATACTGGATCAGAGCATTTAACATCAGATCACCGTTTAATATTTCAGATTTTGTCAAAAATATGAATACACGTTAATGTTAACAGCTATATTGTATTGTTCGACTTAACTGACATTTCAAATTAGTGATCTCAGAGATGAAAAGCAACAGAACGTTATTGGGTTTTCACACTAAGCGTCGAGCTGTGGAGTTTTTCTGAAGACACGTCTGGTCAGACTATTGTCTTAATGTCATCAAGGTCGCACATTGAGCAAGGAAACACTAATGCATACCTTAATCAAACCGTCATCTTTCTACTTTACTTTGTCTTAAATTGTTTAATAAGTGTAACTTTGGTTTTCAACATTTCCATTCATGTGATATCTGCAGAAAATATACTGACCTAAAATGTATTTTGACTTAGTAATTGCATTGTTACAGAATGGGAAGAGGAAAAAATGAACCTTAAAAATGGGGTTTATATTGACTTTAGTTTTTCTGTAGAATACAGACCAAGAAAACTCAAATGTTTTAGAAGATGACGTTGGGACGGTCTGCTCAAGTCCAACAACAATAAGCATTGCCCTGGTTATTAAGGAACAGATTTTCCTGGATGATGTATGCGACTTCCCAATTGCATTTCCCTTTCTGTTTGGGCTCATCTATGCTCTTAACCTGGACTATCCGAAGGATTTGAGGTACACATTTGAAGTAACTCAAAAGGTGTTCATGAACCTTGTTACCCAAGCCTTATAGAACAATTTGCTGAGGTAGCCTGTGTCGGGATCTGACCATGTGCCTCGCCATGTGCTTTGAAACAAAGGGATCTGGGCCTGCCAATTCTGCAAGCAAGGCAGATCCTGATTTGAGTTTGATAAGCATTCAAACCCCGACTGGAAAGAAGTTCACATCAAGGTCTTCCTTCACCCAAATGCAACACTGCGATCTAATTGGCCGAGGGCCACAGACACCCCAGGACCCCTGTGGTTCGGCACGGTTTCCATAAAACAGTCTCTCTCCCTCAGCTCTTCGCTTATCCTGCTGACGTCGAGTCGGTGAAAGGAGGCAGGCAACGTTGCTGTGTTTAAGAAGAAAATCCTAGGTTTAAACAGTTTAGCTGGACGTGTCTACTGGACTGTTTGTTTTGTTTTTGTTCGCATCCTGGACGAGGAAGCGAACAATTTTCCTGCAGAAGTGAAGAAACGGACTTCTTCAGAGAAAGAGGACGACTTCTCTTTCTCCTCAAGTCGATTCATGCCGGTTACGAGCCGAAGAAATTCTGTGCTACGGAGAGGATTTATTGCGCAACGCCGGAGGACCGACTAACGGCTCAGACACGTGTAGATAGCGTTCTCTCTTTTGTCGATCGCCATGTTAGAGTCCCGCGCCATTTTGTAGTCTCGCGAGGTGGTCACGGGCAAACTCCATTTTGGTAGTTCGGCCTATCTTCAACGTGTAGTTCACGTGATGTAGCTACGTTTAGATTACATCATACGTTGTCTGAGTGCTCTCTCTCTTCCCCCACACACATATGCATGCACACACACAATCTCCCTCTTACAACAGTTTGTTGATTTTAGATAGCGTGCTCAGATAATTTGAAGAACTGTCTCAATGTTGATAGTGTTGGTACCAGCTTTTGTGTTTGCCCAAGAAAGCATAACTTGGTAAGTAGTTGTTTTGGCATCGTAATTAGCAGTTTTTGTTAAGATACTACAGTTTTCATTTGGTTGCGTAGAGTGCTGTTCATGTGCATTAAACTAAAAAAAGATGAATTAATATGATTGGATGCAGTAATGGTCAGGCAGGCCACATACTGTTTTGGATAAATCTTTTTCCTGATGGCCAGTTCATCTAGGATAAGGATACAGCTGTACACAATATATATGAAACCACTTTACAATATGGTATGTACTTACAAAAGAGAGTGAGGAATGAATCAGGAATTTGTAGATAATGATTAGTTACTAGAAAACCAACTGGGAGTGAACCAATAGGTAATGATTACTTTATAATTGTCTGTAAATCCCCCAAACTCCCCACTTTGTTCACAAAATCCACTACTGCACTTAAGGTATCTTATCATTGCATGATTTTTTTGTTTATTGTTGTTACTGCCACATAGAGGCTTACAGACAGATTGCAGTTTTTTGCTTTTGACTGAGCATTTAGACAACAGAACGTTAGTCAGTGTCATTGGATTTAAAATGGTGTACTGGAAATTGAGATTTAAAGGATGTGAATTGACCCTCTGCTGTCTACTATTCAAGTGTTGCCACCTGAAATTGACGGATATTAATATTGTTTTACAAGTAAATGTTTAATCGTTATTAAACATTTAATGTTTGAAGATGTTTTTGTTTTCTTTAAGTATTGACTCCTCCAAACTGTACAATTTCTGTTGTTTAACAATGAAGGGAACCTTGCTAAATATTTTTGAGTATACTCAACTAATGGGCAGAGAAATTGAGTATCAAAACATTTTAAGTTTAAAGTAAGGTTATCTCAACAAAAGATGTGCAGTGCTGTTGATGTATGTTTTCAATCTATAAGAACATGCAATTCCAAGTTCAGTTAATTTTATATTCTAACTTATCTTAACTTAAAAACACAAGTAGATGTAAATATCAAATGCAATATTTTAAGTATTCTCAATTTAAGTACCCAGGTCGGTCTGAATAGTAACGTTAAATTTGACAAACTTAAGATAGCACTTTGAGCAAACTTCGTATCCTAAGTTGACACAACACATTAGCCCTTAGTTAAGTACATTTAAAAAGGCTTTGCAGCTGTTTACTTTACTTTTTAAAGTTTTCTCAACTTTTATCTTAGTGTTGACTAAGACGTGTCTCGAATAACTTGAGAGTGGGATTATATGAGACACGGTTTGTGATTATATTACAATCATGTGTCTTTGAGTACCTTTTAAAGCGCTATACAAATAAAATGTATTATTATTATATTGACGTGATTTTGAATTATCTTGATTGTCTCAAAATGACCATGTACTTGATTTACAACTTGAGACTTGATCTTCTCCAATGACTACACTGGTATAAAAGGAGTTTCGACCTGACTTTGACCTGTCTCCATTTAAAAGAGCTTAGACTTAGAGACATCAAAAACAGCCTAACGATCAAGTACCACTTAGTTTTATCTATAGTGACATATTTTTCCTGGAATCCGTTGGTGCCGTTGCTTTCTTTAACTCCCCTTTTCGTGCGATCCCTGCTATGCTAACCTCATATTTAGTTTCTATTTATTCCGAGCAAGCCATAAATATAAACGTTGCAGGTTATGACTTGCCTCACTGACCCCGCACCCACCCTGCTTATGTCTCCTCTCAACCCGGACTCTTCTGAAACAAATATCATCTGCCTCGTTTGCCAAAAACAGCCTCGTCTGTCCACTTGTCTTCGAATGTGTCTGAGAGTGAGGGAGAATTAGCAGTGTCTTGTTCTCTCGCTCTTGTCTGTCTACTGCTCTGGCTGTGAGCTGACAGCACGGCAGCCTGGTACATGACATGTATGCATTCCTTGTTGCTCCGCTGTTATTAGCACAATGCAAGGTAGCCGGCATCAGCCTTGTAGGGTAACGCTCTGTTCACTTCCTGTGTAGCTGACAGAAAGCTTCTGGATGTATGTATGGCGGGAGAGACGGTCGAGAGGGACGCAAGGGAGAGGAAGGGAAGAGACAAGAGAAAACAGGGAAAGAGATAGAAAGAAGAAGACAAATGGGTAGGATAGGAGAGGAAATAAAAAAGGATAGGAAAGAGGAAAGAAAAGGCGTGGGATGGACAGCTTACAGGGTGATGCAAAAGGGTAATGATTGATGGAAGAAGGTTGGGGAGGCGAGGGCCGTCACATGCTTCTTGTCATATGTCCGATAATTAGAAATCAGATTCATTGGCATACATCAGCACTCCCTCTCTCCCGTATTCTCTACCTCACTCTACCGTAACCTTTCCCCAGGCTAAGGTTTACTCGACAAGGGAAGATGATGGGAAACAAAGGCCATTGTCTTCTCATGCCCATGTCACCCTCTTTCCTCAAACCTCCATCTCCCGTTTATTCTTGTGAATAGAAATGTATGTCAGCTGCTACCGTGGCAACCAGTGCAAGGCGAGAAGTGGGTTACTTCTGATGCTTGCTAGCCACCCAGCTGACGGCGATAATGAGGGGGAGACGTTAACATGTCAGACTGGTTTTGCAATGTAAGGTTGGGCTGTAGCATATAGATATGCCCACTAAACTACACATCATATGCTTTCATCAGTACCCAAGATAAATATGGTATTGGCAGTATAGTACTCAAGATTGGTCTTGTTCAAGACCAGTTAAGACCATACCGGCAACTGCCTGTGCGTCGTGTGATTTATGTGTTAACATTTGTTTAACATCATTTTATCATTATCCCTATATAAAAGAGGTGAATGATCCATGGATCATGGTTATATCTGGAGCCTGGGCCTTCCTCCCGCCATGGCCCTGGACTCCCACTGTTAATATCATTTTTACTATTACTCACATTACTATTCTATATTACCGATACCATTAGGATTACATTACTGACTTTGCTTCTTCACCGGAGTCTCTGTGCTTTCTCACCTCGCAGGTTTCCATGGATCCTGGTTATACCTGGACCCTGGTCTTGCCTCCTGTCGTGGTTCTGTCATATGCATTGAATGTGTTGTAACTCTGTAATGTTGTTCATTCTGTACACATGACATCTATTGCACTTCTGTCCATCCTGGTAGAGGGATCCCTCCTCTGTTGCTCTCCCACAGGTCTCTTCCTCTTTTCTCCCTGTTAAAGGGTTTTTTGGGGGAGTTTTTCCTGTTGTGAGGGTTCTGGGACAGAGGATGTCGTATGTGTACAGATTGTAAAGCCTTCTGAGGCAAATTTGTGATTTTGGGCTACACAAAATAAATTAAATTAAATTGAATTGAATGAAGAGGAATCTTCATTGCTTTTTTTTCTGTCGGTGTTTTTATGGGAATGTGGATCTTTCAGATCAATTTAAGGACTGCCTTTATGGTTTGCATGTCCCACGTTTATCATAAGTGTGTCATACCTCACGTCTTGGTTTTGATCTTGAAATGATCTCAAACTCTTATGTGTTGGTTTTGGTCTTGACTTGGTTTCGACCTCCCAATATCTAGGCCTTGTCTTGGTCTCGATACACTGGTCCTAGTCTCGACTTGGTCTCGGTCCCTAACAGTCTTAGTCTTGACTCAGTCTTGATACACTATGGTCTTGGACTTGATACACTCTGGTCTTGGTCTTGACTTGGTCTCGGTGGTCTCGACCACAATGCTGGTTATTTCTGCATAAACCAGTCAGAATGTTGTTGTTTACCATCTTTTTCTACAGCTGTGAGTTATGTAAAATGTATCATGTAACTCATAGCTGTAAAAGCAACTGTAACAGGTTGCTCCCAAAATGTGTATACATATCAATTTCCACCTAAATTTCAATCGTAATTTATCCGACGGCCTCCTTTTACACACAATTCAGTTCAACTGAATGTGACGTACTGCACATGTAAGTATTTATTTAACTTTACATGCCTCTCTCACAAAAACTAGTTCCACGCATTGTTTTCAACCGCTATTTTGTCAAACACAGAGGCTTTACAAAAGCTCCCGATCAAATAAAGTGAGTGGTTTCCACAATCAGGGGGATTCGGAGCCTATAAACAGGTACATTTTCTCTAATAAGCCTGCAGTCTTTCTTACCTATTCTCAAATTACTCCTTGATGGTTGCCAAATGAATTGTGCAGCCAACCACCACATAAATGCACGCCGTTAAGCACTCAAGAATTTTGTGATCACATTAGCATTCTTGCCGTGTACAAGCTAATTGGGTTTTCCATTAGAAAAAGCTGGGTCTGGTGGTATAATGAGTAGAAATGGTGGCGGCACAAAGAGGCTTTTTGCCGGAAATTACGCAATGCAGTAATTTTCCAAGCATTTTCACAAAGCCTAATTGTTATGAAGATAAATTCAAAGACAGCAACAAAACAAGAGGAATGTGATTTAGGGGGCTAAATCACATTCGCTGATGTCTGTGTTTCCGATCGCTGTGATGCTATTAACGGATTTCATAAAGGAGAAATTTCTCTAAACCTATTTGGTGCTACCTGGAGTTTGAAGTCCACAGTGACAGCACTTGCTGTTTTGTGGCAATATTATGCGCTCTCTCTCTTATTCACTCTTTCTCTCTCTCTCTCCCACACACACAGGTGCGCACACACACACGTGCATTGCCGGACCTGCACAGTGTGATGAAATGACAGCAAGCTCTTGGCTGTCTCTGTTCTTCGCTGATGTGAGAGAGAGAGAATGTGTGCATGTGTGAGTGTATGTGTAGGTGTGTGCGAGTGTGTGTGAGCGCTGAGGCCTGGGCAGATGACACTTCCATGGCCCAGTGAGACAGGCGTAGCTAGACAGGCGTCAGAAAACACTCAGTCCCCTTCAGCGTCCGCAAACACTTGACACACACTGGTGTACACGCGCACACACATACACACACTCGCTTGCATGCATGACTAGACACATGCAAACTCACACCTACACATTCATGCACACTGAGATAGGCAGATCTCCAAAAAGGCCCAACGTGTGTGCGAGTTTTGTTAATCAGCAGAAATATTAAATAAAACAAATTGTGCTGTCCTAAAATATGCCAATGTGTTTGGTGTGTGTGTGTAGGTGTGTGTGTGTGTGTGTCAAGCTGGCTGCTTTACCTTAGAGGCCAACAGATGCTGTTAAGCTCTCTCCCTCTCAATCCTCCCCCTTTATATCGCTCCTTCTCCCTCTCTTTTCTCTCCACTTTCCAGCTGATGCAGCAGAACCAGAGATATCACAATTTTTATTCCACGCACTCTTCTTCCTTGTCAAACCCTCAATTACCCACAATGCAACTCGGTCAACAACAATTCGGTCAGAGATTTGGGTGTTTTGCTACCAGCGGCTAATGTAGCCTCAAGCCTCAGATTTTTTCAATTTTCAAACTGGTAGGCTTTGGTACTGACCGCCTCTGACTCAAATGACATCACTTGAAGCAATTGATCAGATTCTGAGCAACTCCCTCTGGAGCCGCGAAATGCTTTATACAACTTTTATCACATGTTCAATATAGTAGGCAATGTATAAAATCAGCGAGGTTCCCTTTTGAACAGAAACAAATGAAGTAACAAATTAAAAGAAAAACACCTAATGCCTAATAGGCACTGCTCCAATACCAATTATAGATCTGTTGCGCCGCCAGGTTGTCTCGGAATGCGGCCGAAAGAAATAACACCACCAGAGGATTATACATGGTTTGCAACTGAAAGAACAGAATGCATATGAGAGAGCTGTAAACGCTCCAAATAAAAAAACTGTGATTTGTGAAACGAGTACGGTAGCTCTTTTCGGGCTGTTATTATGGGAGCGATAATAACTATGCAGCACAAATTCTTGGATGTTGTTCTTCCCTGAATGAGCCAAGATACACCTGGAACTGCACCTTACTGTCCTCAATCTGTCCGTGTTGAACTTCCCTCGATCTGTCTGCTGTCACCTGTCTGTCTGTCTGTTTTGAATTTGCCGGTCGACCCTCATCTACCTGCATATTGTTGTTTAGCTGTGTCTGACTGATTTATATATTTAACATACTCTGCATGCTTTTATGTTTTGTGCCTCTGACATGATGTTTTATAGTGTCTAACAATGCAGCATAATATTGTCTTTAGTCCATGTTTCTATTTTCACATAGTTAACCCTCGTTTTATTTTGCTTCGTGTGTGTTGAATTTGTAAGCCTCTGTGTTGCATGTAGTACTTGACAATGTAGTATAAGAGTCCTGAATGATGATACTACCTATATTTTAATATTCTCACTTCTTTCATTGTTCGTGCACGCATTGTAAAGGGTCAATATTGTATAAACCTTGTAAAATTGTGTTTCCAGGATTCATGATTCAGATTAAAACACACATGATAATAATTTTTGTTTTATAAAAAAACATGAAAGTGAAAGTTAATGTCGCTGTTATTCCTGTTTCATGCAATAATTTTAATGGGTTACGACAGATGTACTGTTGTTTCCACGTCAGCTGGCCGCTCTTTTTACTGCTTACCAATCATAAAACAGATGCTTATTAAAGTAGTGTTGCTATCCGGTGAAACACACCTGTTTCTTCACTCTTCACTCTTCTTCATACGCTCCTCTAGAAACCTCATCTCCCCTCGTCCCCTTTGAGACTCTTTGCGGGAGTGGATCGTCCTCCGTGATGGCAGAAAGAAGATCGAGGAGGACGGTAGGAGGCACTGTTTAGCTGGGGGTGCAGACTGTGCCACACTTTGTTGGTAAGATTACTATATAATAACTGCCAATGTGGATGTGAAATAATAATAATAATAATATGAAGAGGTCAACTCAAGGTCCACGTACTACCTTGCAGATGGAGTTTAGCAGACTCCAACCACTGAGGACATTTTGACACAGTTGAGATCTGCAGCACAATTTATTCACATTCATTTCATTATGCATATGTGTATCAAGAGGCATGATATTTCACAAAGATTTCCCAGTTCAGAATCATCCAGAAAATGATGAATTACAGGGTTAATATTCTGGTATTGGACAAATGTTATGGTTTTAGTCCCTTCATAGTGCTGAAGGCTGAATACTACAATGTCCTGGTCCAGTACAGAAGGGGGGGGGTATTTAGATTCAGTCAATGACGGAGTACAGCAGAGAAGAGGAAATGAAGTGCAGGAGGGGAGAAGTGAAGAAAAGACACGAGGAAGGAGAGATTGAGGAGAGGAAGCAAGAATTTTGTAGAAATTGAAGAAGAAAGAGAGTGGGGAGGGAGATGAAGTCTAGAAAGAGTGTAGAGTGATGTCGGGGGGAAGATGGGGAGATGAGAGAGTGGGGAAACGAAGAGGAGAAGAGAGAGAGAAACACTTCCTATGTCTCCCAGATCTTTTTTTGTTCAAGACATCGATAGAAAGATGTAAAAGCCATTAAAGGAAAGCCAGTAAAAGACATTAGCACACATTACAGTTGCTTTGTATGTATTTTAATGCCAGAATTGCACCGTAATAAATTCACCTCGGAAGTCTATTAAGTGCAACTGATCTGAAATCACCTGAGAACCATAAAGATGCAGTGAAGGAGTGCAGTTCCCTCTAAGATGCATTGTTTTTTTTCCCCTCCCTCTGTTCTCCCCGTCCTCCCGTCTGCTTAACAGAGCAAAGTGCTTATAGCGCGCCTCTTTGCGGAAGACGTCCCGTTTTCCCATTTAAACAAGCACCTCGATTGGCTCGCCTCGCCCGCAGCAGAGCGGCGGCAAACACTTCGGCACCCTCTGCTCACTCCTTAATGGCCTCCTCCGCTCCGATCCATCCCCCGGTTTTTTTATTTCACACTGGAGACGGGGCAAAGCGTCTCCTCAGCACTTCCACCGCTCCCGTCCTCAATCTCTTCGCGCTTAATTCCCCTTTAACTGTGTTCGCTGGAGTCGTTAACTGATTAAGCAGTTTAATTAGGCCGCGCAGTGGAGACACACCGAAGACCCAGCCAGGAGCTCCGGATAAAAGTGCAACGAAAAGACCAAACGGAGAGAAACAACAAATGAGGATTAATAAAACCTAAAATATTAGATTCCCATGGTGCTTTACAGTGTAACATCGTCTTTAAGTACTCGTGAGGTACAAATATTACAGTAAGTGCTACAGATCAAGGATGAAAGAGAAGTGTTGGCGTATCTGTATGTTCTTGAAAGGTTTGAAAACTTCAAATATCAGAATTCATGACTTTGAAGAGCTTTGAAATGTGTCTGTAGAATAGAATCTGTATCACAGATTTTATTCCGACTGCTTTTCTTAAGACAACTGCATTTGTGTGATTTTGTCCTCCTTTTCTTATTCTTGTTGCATGTCTTAAATATCGGATATGTGTGATTCAGTGCCTTCTGTTACGTTGACCACATCTACAGTTATTCACACTTCAAAACCAGGAAGTTCAGCACAGAGATTTGTGCCTCATCATGACCTAAATGCATGTTTCACTTCATTGGTCAAATTTACATTGACAATATATTTTTATATATTATATATAGTTTTAGCACAGCAAGTTGCTTTTTTTCATAGACTTCACCGGAAAAACATAGTTTAAAATATGAAGGGTTTACATCCAGAGAAGACGGCATCCGGAGTCCATGACTGCATGGCGGCTGGCCCCTCTTACACTTGCCTGCAGGGGTCCTGCCTTGGGGAACAAGCTTCTATTAGAGGTGAGATATCCTGTGTGGGCCCACAAACCTGGCACTGGATTACACATCAGCCCCCCCGCTGAGACGCCCAGCGGGGGGGGGGGGGCAAATAAGCAACGCTGCCTCCCTCCAGCCAACCCAACCTGCGTGCAGGCCTGTCATGTCGTGCTACCGGATCAAACACCTTTAATTGAAACAGTCCTTTTCATGCAGGAAAATGTGCCGTACACACACACACACACACACACTGTAACTGTTGTGCTGCGGCTATAAAGAAACGAGATGAAATATTATGTTTATCTTCTTCAATTGTTCCCAACTATAATAATTTGTATAATTAATGCCCCTTATTCTTAACTATTATTTTTGGAAAATTCATCTTCGAAAGTAAAAATTTCTAGATTTGAAGGGAGGGGGGAAGAAAGAAAGAAAACCGATATCTTCCTCAATCAGTAGTGTTTCTTTACTAGTTTGAATATGAAAAAGATGATGCTGCCATGATACTACATACACAAGAAGACTTCATTGATCAGGCGGCATGGGGGGGGGGAAGGGCCTTGCCGATGGATGCTGGTCTAACCTCTGACCCTCTAAGTGGGAGCAAGTCTGGGTCAAGAGGATCCACAGCAGGTCAGGGAACAATAGCAAACACTAAGGCCTCTCATAAAAGCAGACGCCAGATGATGTGTAGGGATGTTTTTTAGACTTCACCCAATGTGTTCGACACTTTAAGACACAATTAACACAAGCAGTCATGGTAATCAGAATGCTATCGCATGCTGAAACACACAGCGTTCAGGTGATTCAAAAAACAATAATTAACGAGGAAATTTGGCCATCGGGAAAAAAGTTGATACCAACGCTTTGTCACGCCCCTCAGCGCCTCACATCGCATACAAGGTGCCCTTTAGTGTCTGTATGAGTTCTTTTTTTTTCTACAAAAGTCCAGCAACACGTGTCAAATTCTGCTCGTTACATGAATACGGTATTATCAAAATAAACTTCTGTCTTCGCGGGAAACAACTTAAGTTTAGGATATAAAACGACTTAGTTACGTTTCAGGGAAAGATCGGGATTCGGGTTAAAGGAACATGTATGACATTTAGCGGGATGTCTAACTATGTTTTAATAAATGTATAATCACCTGAAACTAAGAATCGTAGTGTTTTCTTTGGCTTAGAAAAAGCCATTTATATCTACTTATGGAACAGTTCATCTTCCACGGAGTCCGCCATCTTAAAACGCAATGTTTTTACAGCAGCCCAGAACGGACACGTGTTTTGGGTCCTGACCGAAAGTGAGTATGTGACCAGTTGGGAGTAGAACATGTTAAAGAATTTTGCACACATTTCTTGTATACATTGTTTTAATCTGTCATCAAATAAAAATCATTATGCACAGGAAACCTTGCACACTGAATGCCTTATATGAACTACTCTATACATTGGAAACATTTGCATAACTATACTAAAATGGATTAACTACGTGGGTGCCATCAGAAGCCTAACGCTAATCCCAAACAGGGCTATAGAATGAATGACATTAGCGAGAAGCTATCATTTAGCTGCATTGAGCACAATCACCACTGTCTAGCCCTTCGTACATCCTTTGCTTTGCCATCGTCCCCAATCCTAAGCGGTTCTGCAATCGCCTGCCACAATCTGTCTAAACATTCTGCATCTCTGTTTTCTTTATATTTTCTGTAGTAAAGTGATTTGTGCTGTGAGGCCAATGAACGAAGAGAATGAGCTCATCAGGTGCCATTTTCGATGCTGATGTTTGCATTTACGGTGGCTCTGAGTGGTCAAACCACTCTGACGGATGCAAAGAAAACGTAGAAAATCAAACCTCTTTCGAAAAATCCAATGATTGACTAAAGTTTTAGAGTCAGCGTGTAAACTTGATCGACACAACGTGAGGTTGTATTTATTTGCAATAATTTCGGATGAAAAATACGAAGTTGGTGTATGGCCTTTTATGCATGGATGATAGCATGGAGTATCCACTGATTGTCCAACATTGAATATTCAGCAAATTCACTTTGACTCTAAATTCTCAGTTTTGATTCATTTTTTTAAATGATTTCTTTCAATCCGTCTGAAGATGTCCTTTAAATTGACACTGTGCGTAGCGCATTGCAGCATCTCTGTGCGCTGAGTCCGAAAGTTGAAGATGTCTTTACATTTCTCTCTGTTGTGGTGATTCTCCAATTCTAGCTGCGTGGTTTGATTTCAGCAAAGGCATAGGGGACACAGTGTAATTTATGGCTCCCATCTCGCCGCAGATGAAAAATAATCAAATCCAAATAAAATGCAAAGAGGAGGGAGTGATTATCTAAGGTTTGGGGAGTTTCATCCGACAGCTGAGCGCACCGTCTTTATGGACAACAGGAGGATAGATGATGGAGGAGGAGGGGGGAGGAGGGGAGGAGGGAGAGGAAAAACACAGGCACAAAGGGGTGGTTTTAGGGGGTTGAAACGGTGAAGGGAATAGGGGTGGGGCACTCTCTCATTTGGGCACTTTACAAGAGGAAAAGATCAATTCTGAACACACACACACAGGCGTGCTGACAGCCTGAGACAGAGCATGACATTTAAAAGGAAAAAAGCTGACATTGACTCCATCACTGTCACCCAGGCTGCCATAAAGCAGCTGCAAATATTAAAACATTTTTCATCTGTGCCGCTCGGGGTTATTGGCACCAGAAATTGTTTTCCTCTCCGTCTGCTGCTGGCCTGCTCTGCCGCAGCCCTCCCTCGAGACCCTCGCCTGTTACCGCCGCCTCACAACATATTGGCAGTTGATGTGAAGCTATCCATGTACACTTGCCACTCACAGAGTCTTTATCGCCTTCCACTCTCCCTCTGCAGCAAAAACCCCTCCCTCCCTTACACACACATACATACACACACACAAACGCACACACACATTTTTGTACACTCATTCTCTGCTCTCTGGAATAAATAGTCAGACAATGAAAGTGCCGTTGATAGTCAGACAATGAAAGTACCGTTGAATCACTCAGATAGGAGGCAGTTTTTTTTGTGTGTGTGTGATGTTGTGGGCATGCAAGCGAGTGTTTGCGATGGTGCTGTTGATAATACCGCTTTCCCTGCCATCAACATAATCCCTCAACAATCTGACTGATTACTTTTCCATACAGTTGAGCTTCCTGTCTGTCTCTCCACTATTGCATCTTTTTTTTAATGTTTTTTACAAAACTGGTTTCCCCCATGGACAGATCTTTCATTCATTCAATTCCTCAGCATTTTCTCTATTTGTTAGTTTTTTTGTATGCTGCACAATCTCGCAAGCTTTGAGATGCTGATTGCCCCCCCCCCCCCCCCCCCCCCTCCCCGGTCTGGCCAGCATATGGTGTATATTTAAATATGGTTTGAAAACATTTAAAGTTGGGCTGTGCTCAAATTATTTGTCCTGACACTTTGAAAAAAAAAAAAAAAAAACGTCCAATGAAGACTCATCACTTGTCACATGAGTCAAGTGTGCCCCGTGTTTCCAAATGTATTCAAATGTATCTGGTTTGATTGGTCTGTAAATAGAATGGGCGCCTCCGTGTTTTCTTTGGAATTCAATTTCGTCATTTCGGAGGAAATCATATAAAACATATCACTGTCGTTCTTTTTTGCTCTTGTCTGGGTTCCATGACAGGTTTTGTATTATGAAACACACCTGAGTACAAAGCAAGTTGCCCCTGATTTGCATGAAATAGATGGATACGGTAATGGTGTAAGCACAACACGGATTCCTGAGTTGTTCCTCCAGCGAAATGGAAGAACTTTGGGGGGGGGGGGGTCACGGTCCCTACATGATAATTGGATAAATGTAGTCAATTTGATTGACTATTATATACAGTACATGCCAATGCATTGGTAAAGGATTATGACATTGGACTCAAACTGAAATTCAATTGCACTTTTTGTGTATGGCTTCAATGGTGCATTACTGACTGGAGAATATCATATTATAATCTGTGTTTCCATTCAATCGTCAAATAAATGTTAAGCAAGGTTTTAAAATGATGCAATAAGGAAAGCTGTGAATTAGGCGTGTTGCCATCAACTGGTTTAGAGCAAATATAGTAGCTATCAAACAAAACATTTAAACTGTCTGTAAGCTTAACGAATGATCTGCTTAAGAAACTGACAGAGTGAAGTTATTTCTTCCCATGCATTGTTGCCAGTACAATCGCATTTATGCTGGATACAATTATGTTTGGGTGGCTTGGAACACATTGGGTTGACTTTTGTACCATTTGGGAATTATCCCATTAAACAAAAACAAAAAAATTGGCACCTTCTCTTCACCAGATGTAATCATTTGGACTCTAATGGGAGTGCTGAGTTCAACAGGCTCGACATACAGTGCTGACAACTGATGATCATGCTTTTGGGTTCACTTAATTCTACTAATAAAACAGAAGACAGAAGGTGTGTGTTTGACCTAAATGTTACTTTTAACCTTACACTCCACAGAACAGATGTGGGGGAATATCAGGGGCCACAACCCAGTTGCCAGAAAATCTGTTGGCATTGTCCGTTTTTGCAAATCACGAATTATGTTTAAAGTTGTTGTTTCTGAACCAAAAACATGTTTAATTTAAATGTTTCTTATCAGCCTTGTATCATGCTTGCAGAAAGGCGCAATGACATTTGGTTAATATTGAGAAAAACGATTGGTTACTTGGTTAAAGTTAGAAGAAAGATCATGGTTTGTGTTAAAATTATAACAAGAACGTAGCCTAAGAATGTAGCATAAGAACGTAGCATAAGAATGTAGCATAAGACAATTGCGTGAAAACGCTGTGTAACAAAGTAGCATAGCAAAGTAGCGTAACAACCAAAGTAAATAAACCTACAGCAAATAAACAACAAGAAAAGCAGACTTTTTCAGGTAGCATTAAAAAATGAGCGTAAACTCAACATTTAATTTTAGTTCCACACAGGACACTAACAACAATCTATCTGTGAATCCTGTGTTTGTTTGACTCATCCACTACCCACCCATAGAGGACTTGCTTGTTATACTCTTTAATAAACCACATAACTGTCATACCATGTAACTCTCAATAATAGTCGCCATACTACATCACTTGCTCTGCTCATTGCTTGCTGTACTCCGTCACTTGCTCCAACAGAATGCAAATACATCCACATTCAACGTATCTTTGCTTTGCAAAAATGTGCTGTCGTTCCTGGCTACTGGGCTGGGGGCCAAATCCCTTTCCAGCACCGTAGAACAAACCAAGTTATGATCTTTATTAATAAGTACATTGTTATTATTGAGCTTGGGTTTCCCCTCAAAGTCCAGGTCAGGGGAACTGGCCACTCTAAATTGCCTGTAGGTGTGAATGTGACTGTGATTGGTTGTCTCTATGTGTAAGCCCTGTGATAGACTGGTGATCTGTCCAGGGTGTACCAGACAGCTGGGATTGCCCGCCCCTCCTGAATAACCCTTTCCTTAATGTAAATGTAAAATTGGGCAATTCTTATGATGACTGGGCAGGTTTGAGGCTCTGGTTGGGTTACTTACTGTCAGTCAAACCTGGCAACACAGTTCCAAAGTCATTCCTGAAGACTTTCTTTAATAGGATGATAATATCTTACTGGCAAAAAAAGCTAGATGATTTCTTCCTATTGGCAGTTTCAAAGAAAAACACAATGGCAATACTCAGTCAATATTAACCGATGTTTTGAAAAGGACATTGTTCCTTGGTGTCGCTGTACAAAGCCATGAAGCCTAATCAAATGTGTACAGGCTGACAACAACTCACATGACCCTTGACCAAATGAGGGGCACAGCTAACGCGGCTGTTTCTTTAGCCCCACGGGCTGTCTTTAGGGCCGCGGAAGATATTTGCAGCTAATGCTCGCCAATGAGAGGCCCAAATGGTCTTATTACAACAGCTCCCACAGCTCGCACTATACATCAGGTAGGAACACACGGCAAAATGGAGACCCTGATTGTTCTGGGAGCAACAGCGCTCATTACTCAAGAACGCCTCGCCCTCCCTTGCTACAAGCAAGTCTCTCTCTCTTTTTCTTTTTCATCACCCGTTTTCCCCATCACACTTCCTCTTTATCTGCCTTCACCTTCAGTTCTCTCTTTCTAACTTTCCATTAGTTTCAGCGACTGGTGAAATGAATCCACCATTTCACATTTTACATATTCGATAGAAGATCCCGAATGTGTATCACTGTCGGGTTAAATCACCTTGAGCAACATGAACATGTTCCTTACTGTTTCATTATGTGTAGCTTCATACGTCGTGTGCACTCTCTTTTATTTATGGTATTCCCCCTGGATCGTGTGTGAGAGTAACATTGGACCTCAGCCTGGTGAACTCTGGTTGACCTGTAAGGGGGGGGGCACAGCTAGGTCAGTTGTCTATTGGTCAAGATAAATGGCGGCCAGCACCAATCACATTACACGCATCCCCTCCAGCCGTCAGCCTTGTTAGTGCAGTAATCACTCATTGTTAGGAACCTATCCTCAGGCCTATCTCAGTCTGCCCTTTAAGACTATCTGTACACCATTTATGCCTGCTTCACATGCATATTTCTACCTCCTTGATCTTTCTATCTATCTATTGATCTTTCTATCTATCTGGAATGCGTGCTTATTCTTATTATTCTGTCTGTATGTATGAAGGGAATTCCATTGCCAAAGTTGATTCAGACTCTCTCATTTATATGCTCGCATACACACTCACTGCCGTCAGCTGTCTCCCTCAGCCATCTGCTAGCTCTGCTACATCCGATGAGCTGTCAATCAGTCAAGCCCAGCAACAATAGACAGAGGCACACAGAGAGAATCCGTACATACGCATGTTCTTAAAAGCATGTACCGTCCTTTGTGCGACCACGGCATAATTAATCTGTGTCTAAGTGAATGATCATGAATGCAGAATGTGAGAATCGGTGCATAAATGTTGATGCAGTAAGATAAAAGTATAAACCTACAAATAGTAAAAGGTAATCTGGCATATTTGACAGGACATTACAATCATTTCCTGGAATGGACGCATAGTGTCTAAACCTTGCATAAGCCCATGATGGACAATCTCTGCTATTAAGTGAAACTAAAGTAAAAAGACAAAGCAACAAACTTTCCATACGAGAACGAAGCTATTACACAATAAACCAAACGCACACCCATCTACCGTAACCGCACACACAAGCACACACAAACAAATGTCCGAAACTCAATCACCAGAGGTCGTGTTAGTGAGTGGGGGGAACAGATTCGATTAGCGCTGTATTAGATACGGGAAATGATTTCTGTCAAAGCCATCTTTACTGCAATTATGATATGATAATTATGTGTTTCATCATTTATACGTGGGTCTGATACAAGGCTGGTGGCTTCTGGCTGAAAACACCACTGGATAGCCAGAGAGGTAGAGAGAAGGCACAAAGCCGGGCAGATGAACATTAAAGTGATTACGAGATGAAAGAGGAGATGGAATAGAAAGCATGGGAGGGTTCTCAAGTTCTATCAAGATGTTGCAATCCAACTGCATAAACTGGGGAATCATCACCTCTCACATGAAATGAATATAGGCCTCATGAAATTAGAATTGTTTTATTGCATCTACCATATGTATTTGTACAAAAAAAACAACATACTATAAGCCTAGTCTTATATAGAAACGTGTTGTTCCTAAATCTTACATGACCGGCTTGGTTGGTTGATGTCAAGCATAATGTTTTATCATATCATTGAGGGACGTTTAAATGCTCCTTCCAACAATGCTGATAATCAGCTGCCAATACTCCAAATGGAAGCAATGCACCTTAAAACAGTGTTACAAACTCACTGTATGTGCTCAGCATTCAGTATAGTAAACCTGTTCAGTTTTACAAAAAGCTGAATGGATCCAACTTGACCCGAGTGCCCAACTGCTACCCATATACCAAAGAATACCCACTATACCGCAACCTGTTCTCACTCCTAACTCATTAAATATAACCACGTGGTCAGTGCCCCTTGGCGTCCAATGCCGATGCACTGAGGCACCCTGTAGTCTGCATGACACGCATCAGGCTTTTTAACTAACTCTGATGTAAATGCTTTTGCTTCGTTATTAGACGATCAGACATCAGCGGGAAGACAGTTTTTTTCTATGCTGTTTCTATATATTTATTCTTAACGCTGGTCATCTGTGCCACCGGTTCCAAATCCGGCGGAATCAGACAAAATCATGCAGGTTTACCAGCAAACTCCCTCAGCTCAGACTTCGGCTTGGCTCGACCAGATATGGCTTTGCTGCCACCTTGGACCCGTTGTTGGAGCTCCGGCGGGAGGTGGAGAGTCTCGCATCCGGCAGCAGCAGCTCCTCTTCTGTCCAGGAGTAGAGCTTTACTGACTGCTGGAGGCTCAGGCCTTATTGCTGGGCCCACTGGAGGCCAGGTAGGCACAGGAGAACCAGAACCAGGAATGCGTGGGGAGGACTGTCAGAGCCCGCTGCAGTAAAATGAAAGGTTTTCTAAAGGGACTGTAGGTGACTATCGGCAACTTAAAATTAGTCACAGAGAGGCTGAGTAGGTGAGACTAACCTGCAGATGCGCTGGCAGTCAATTATTCAGATCCAGTGGCTGAGTTTTGTGGTTGTATTTGTAGACAACAAACAAACTTTTGTGCTGGGTAACACGCATTCATAAACGTTCAAAATACTTTCTCCTTGGTGTACAAAGGTAATCGGCAGCGATCAACAGCGTCAAACAATGATATTAGTAATAATACTAGTGTAAATAGCGTAAATAGCGTTCAGCAAAAAAAATAAGACTCCCTCTCTCACCCCCTCTCCTTCCATTCATCCAACTAAACTACGGAACAGCATACATCCCCATTGCTATCTCCAACACCACGTGACTCAATTACTGGAAGTGACAAAAAAGGGTGGTGCCTAGAAACACTACCGCTTTTGTCCAAAGGGACTGCCAAAACCAACCAAACAAATCTAAGTTCCTTGTAGTAGCTTTAACTAATGCCAGTTATGTAGGTAGCGCTCCTATTTCGCAAAGCCTAATCAAGTGCTTTTGTTGCCTAAACCTAACCAAGGAGTTTTATTGCGTACGTAAACCCTAAAAACGTATTGAACCTTAGTTAAGTTTATTTTGAAAAGAGACTGTATGAAAGACTGTGCATTTAACGAACAGAAACTGACATGCTGTCCCCGTCATGTTTAAAACTGACGCTAGAGCGGTACCTTGAGCGTCATAGTTTGCAGTTTAGGGCCCCTGACCAAGCGTTGGTATTTGACGAGTTGGGAGTGATAATGTGTTACTCCGGGGCTTTGGGGCTCGCGACATTGGCTCATGTACCAGTGACAGTGATCACACTGAATGCATGTTAGCCTGTGGCTACTACTTATGGCACCACTCCGTGGTGGTAATGGAATGCTAAACTTGTACAGCCTTTTTACACTATATGTCATTCACACATTCACACCCATTCATAGACTGATGGCAAAGCGCCCATCAGGACTATCATACATTCATACATACACAGATACACAGATATAACGATGGCTCATCGGGAGGAATTTGGGGTTAAGTTTCTTGCCCAAGGACACATCGACATGGAGTAGCGGAACCGGGTATCGAACTACCGATCCTGTGATTGAAGAACACCCCGCGCTATCACTGAGCAACAGTCATGCGAAACAATATAAAAATTACAGAGCTAATTGTTGTTGCGAAAGAGAGCCCAGAATTATTAACTGTTGAGATACAATTTCTTACCTGAAAGAAGCTGACTTAGGTTTTAAACAATAATAATTCAAAACGATGTGGTTATGTACAGATCAATCATTCAATACATTCTTTAGCCTTCCATTTGGTTGAGAATTGTAGGTCAAACAATGTACAAGGGCAGAGAAAAATAATAAACAAGCGTGTTGTTGTGCCCAATACACTACTTATCATAACATCCACTGCATAAACACAGAAATGCACAGCATCTCCTCTAAAGCAATTGAACTAAAGGCTGTACACTGACAGTCTTTGACGGCAATCACAGTCGACAGCAATGAGAGCCACGCTGACATTTTCCACTCATAATCCATTGAAATAAGGTCGGTGGAGACACAAACATACCTGTCCACGCACAAATCTGCGTTCACACATTTCCGCATGTGTAAACACACACACACACACACACACACACACACACACACACACACACACACACACACACACACACACACAGGCACACACCCGTCTTGTCATTCTGCATTGGAGCTTCCAATTTGCCTCTCATTCCAGCCCTCATCTTCAATGTTAGCGGTATGAGAGTCCCATGCCACCTTAACGTAGCGAAACCCGCGGCGGGCCATCGGCATCTGACAACCCAGCCTCTCTGTGGAGTTCACTGGTGGTTTAGGGAGCTGTATATTCCAATTAGCCGCCAGAATCCCGGAGCTATGGATAGTATACAGAGGGAGTCACATTCAATTACAGCCGGTGTCCACTGTGGATTTGTGTGTATTTTACCTGTCCTCATGCATAAAGTAAATACCGCCGCTACCATGTGTCAGAATGTGAGTGCACATCAGTGTGTGTGTGTGTGTGTGTGTGTGTGTGAGAGGGGGTGGTTAGGCTAGGATAACTGTGCATCTATGTGTATTTACGCTTATGTGCACATGTTTATATGTGTGTATTTAATGGCTCCTCATCACAGCGGCATCATTTACATTGAAAACAATGCCAGTTTTGTGCGTGAGATTTGTGCCTGACAGACTATTTGCAGAAATGCCAACAGCTTGTGAATGATGGTCAGCAAGCTGTCCTACATAACTCCAGCTTAATGCAAATAAAAACACGGAAAAATATGGTAATGTATTCAAGTTAAGGGAAAAAAATACAATAAGTGCCATGTTTGTGCCCATATATCATTATATGACTTCCCTTTTGATTTCCTCATTTTCTCTGACTTATTATCATATGAAAATAATCAGGAATTTATTTTTAAGCGGCTGCAGCCTTTGCTTTATTCTTTACATATCAGAAATCGTTTGATGTGTTTTTTTGAAATGTGTTTGGTGATGAAAACAAAGGCGTGCATAAATTAGCAGCGAGGACTGCAATTAGACAGTCACAGTGATTGGAAAAGAATAATTATCCAGAGGCTGGCCTGCTTAGGGCCTCCTCAACCACTCAGCCCTCAGCGAGAATGACAAAAAAAAGAGGGACGATGTAGATAACAAAAAAAGAAAAAAAAAAAAGAATGCATATTATGTGACCAGCAGGGATATAACTGAACATAATTATCGCTTATTATGTTGTGGCTACTAGACACACCAAAGCACTTGGCAATTGTCAGGGGCTTTGTTTAGCTTTTTTTTCAGCTTTCCAATAATTATTTTTTTCCAGTACCGTAAAGCCATATATGAATGATGATACATGAATAAGTTGGTTAGGTTGCCTTGGTTTTGTGATCGTCTGGGGTTGAGTGAACAAGATGAACAGGAAAAAGGTAGACGGAAGGAAGTGTAGCGTTTGCATTAACTGCAAAAATTTGCGATTCGAAAACAAGGAGGCTTCTAACTAAAATGTTATCAAAAATATACATTTTAATAATAGTTTATCTCAAATATATGGCTACATATGGGCTGCTGTGGCTATGCAGGTTATGCAAATCCATATGTCGAAGTGTCCTCGTAAAATCTGAAATAAAGTATTGTATAATGGTCAGATCAAATATTTTGGGGTTTGTTCGATATGGATTTTAAAGGCTAGAATGGAGGCTATGCAAAAAAGAGGGAAAGACAAAATAACCTTTTCCCCAAGGACACTTTGACTTTGTCGACTATCTGGAAGGGTCCTTGTGGAAGACACTGAACCCCAAATCTCTGACATGTATGTATTTATTGCAGGTACCTGGGACTGCCCTAGGGTTAGATTTACATACCTGCTACTAGCTGTAGCAATAACAGAAAAAGAGAGGTGGGACAAAAGATGCATTTCCCCACACCTAAAAGAGCAGCATTTGTGTCATGGAGATCTAAAATACGGTACTTGCTCACAGCAGCCCGTTCTATGTCCACATTTCTTTTTTAACAAATAATGCCGTGAGCCAATGAGGAGAGATTTCTCTTGAATCGTATCCACTCATCAAACACCAAAAAGACATGCCTGTTTTTTATCCTCATGCCCATTGTCCGCCTTACTCCATGGCTCCAGAGCATGGCCGTGGCCATCCTTCTCACTCTGCCCCTGAACTTGGAGCAAAAACAGTCTAATTCACAGGGAAAACTTTCCCTTCTCCGATACGTTGATTTGATATACTCCAATAGAGCCTTTCTCCCAGACACCATCAATTGTCTATAGATTTTTCTTAGCTCTCCTCGGAAGAGAAACAAAAGCAGGCCCTGAGAAGCCTCGAGCCTAAGAGGCTTTATTGATATCGATGTTGGCGAAATATCGCCCATTTTCACCAGGGGATCAATCAGCCCGTCACCGCTTGCTTTACGAGCTGCAGCCTCTCTGCTTGTGGGCCCGCAATATGTGTGTCTGTGCTTGTGTCCATGAGCTACAAAGATAGACAGAGAGAGATACAGATGGATATATCCAAGGTTAGATAAATAAATAAGTAGATTTGTCTTTTAACTAAGGGTTAATACCAGGTTAAATAGTCCCACTATTTTACTAGCGTACTGTGAATCTCCCTCTGTATTCTCTCCAAGCACAAGGGAGAATAACATCTCTTCCACAGTCCCTGTCTGGAGTCTGAAGTGTACTGTCCACCAAAGATGATCTGCATATCATAATTTAGAGAAAACCTGAGCAAATCCTTTTTTTCCCCATTTGGTTAGCTGCCTCCCTTATCTGAGGGGCTTAGCGGCCGGTTTATAATTCAATTACAGAACTGGATATATTACATTGAGGTAATTCAGGTTAAGCACCGACAATGAAAGCCTCGGATTCCTGTAAATAAATTGAGACAAGTGATCTGCCATGCAGTATGTAGTAGACATCAGACAAATTACATTCAGCCTCGTAACAAAGTGCTTTACTGTGCACTTTTTTGGGGTATGTTTTAAAAAATCAATACTTTTACTTGCATTTGAGAACAAAGTCATGTGAAAAAGTCATGATCAGTGTTAAGCAGTAACGTGTTACTTGGTAACACATTACTGTTGTATGAATACTTTCCCCAGTTACTAGTAGTGTATGGATTACAATTTTCAAAACAGTAATCACATTACTGTTATTGAGTAACAAGTAACAGCGAAAGTAATATAGTAATATAACAAGTAACAAGTAACGTTTGATACCAAGTAATGAGTAAAGTAACATTATTGAAGCAGGTAAAAAACGTAACTACACCACACTTCCTGAGTGACTTGTCCAACACTGGTCACGATAAACTTTTCCATGTCCAGCAAAATACCGCACTGCACTGACATTCTGTAAAAGATACATGTTGTATACATTCATCATGTTTTCATTCACTGGTGTGTCACTGAAGTGTATGTGTTTGTGAAGGGTGCACTTGCACCTACTGGGACTAGCAGTCTGTAAATAGTTAATACTTAATTAAGTTAAGGCTGAAGTCAATATAGACTTTTGTTGCATCTTTATTTATCACAGATATAATGCACCACCCGGAGAACACGCTATGTGACCCACATCAAACCCATCCACAATGTTATATGACCATCAGGTGCATCTTTGATGGTTGAAACTACAATCAAATACCACTGCGTTGCCTGTGAATGAACTGCAGCTCTCTTTTTCGCTTTAAATGTAATGGAGCTTTGAGAGTTTGTGTGTGTGCAGCAGTCGCTGTGGCAGTTACATTGTTTTAAATGTATGTAGCTTAATATTGTTTGTACACCCACCGCGGTGTGCATAGCCCTTTTCATTTATTTTTCATTTTGTTGCGTTTTGTCCTCTTTTCTTTTGTCGCTGGTGAGGCTACACCAGTGGTGGGCGGTCAGGGCCAGCAAAGCCTCTGCTGGCCTAAACAGAATCACAAAATTATAGCTATTTTATAATTTAATAATTTTTCATAAATACACTACATGTATTGTAATTATTTTTCCCATTAGCTTATTTTCTCATTGCACAGCTACTGTCTACAGTAGTAGTAAGAGTTCAAGTTGAAAGATATGTAAGAAGTTATGACATTGACATGACATTTTTAGCGTTTTGCTTGGTGTAGATTCTTTCTTTTTTACCTAGCTTTGTATTTTTAACACTCAATGGCTGAAGGAGGAGAAACGGATTTGGGAGTTACTGGCAACGCCTTTCTGGAGAAGGACATTTCCAGAAAAGCTGGACATCGTATGAAAGGGTCGGCCAACCCCACATCTAGCAGCCCTGACTTAGCCAGGAAAAGGATTTGTACGAACGGCATTCCTGGCGAACAGCGGCGGAGAAGCGTTGCACATTTTATGACTGGGAATACGTTTTATCTGCGACTGAGCGTCTTGGTGTTTGGAGCTGTTTGGCGCTACGCTACGCTAACCTGAGTTGGCTAACCAAGGCAGCACGGCAGGACACTTACAAGCGACGGTGCTTTTGAAAACTTTTGCTGAGACCCGAGTGGATCTACAACTCAACGAACACGTTCACAGGAGGACCTCTGGCTAGAACTGAACCGCACCGATGTTCTCTACAACCGCGGTATTAAACTCTTTGTAATCAAAGAAAGGAGGATGGACTTTGTCTTTAAGTGAACAGCAGCTTTGGTAAGTGAAGTGCTTTTGTTTTTACATCTGTAGTAGTGTTACTACTGTGTTAATTTGTCTATGGTGTCGTTTTCATGATATAGTTAATATTGTTCCCTCTGATGTGAATAATATTTGAATGGCCCGTGCTCTTTAGTGTGCGGTGGAATACGTGTTTTAGCGCCGCAGTCTTGCTGGATTGATTTGTCATGCTTTGTCATGCTTTGTTGTCATATAAATATATGTGACTGGTTCTTGTGAGTTTGTTCTTGTCATTGTGTTAATTACGTTGATTTTGACTCTATGCATTGTCCGTTAATGACGAAGCATCCCGTCATGCGCGCATTCATGTATATGCACTCTGCAGTTTGTGCATTTGTAGGTGTTGAGCTTCATTTTTACACAAAACAAATAATAACCTGTAGGAGTTAGGGTTCGGACATTTGATTCTCTGTTTGGGCTTTTGTTTTCTTTTACAAAGCAAGAATTATGGCCTGGAGAAATGGGCCGTGGCGATCGCTTTAGACCTGTTTGAATCAGTAGGGAACAGCTGCCTAAACGCTGCAGGGAGAGTTGTAGCCTCAGCAGAGTACAATGTTGTTCTTCCGTGATGGGCGTGTCAGACAGCACGTTGGATGGGTTGCCAGGTTGAGCGCAGTGGCTCCACCCGAAAGAACATTATATTTCCCACAATTTAAGCTTTTGCGTTGTCCAAATGCACTAGTATTATTCAAACGTATTGTTCGGTTCGTAAGCCTCGTACCGAACGGTTTAATACGAATACGTGTATTGTTACACCCCTAGAAACAAATAATAACCTGTAGCTGTGGCGTCATAATGAGGTTATTAGGAGGTGGTTCAACTGTAGTAGGACAGCACTGAAGGACCAGGTATAAAATACACGGCCCACCACTGGGCTACACTATACATAAAAATAATTTATTGTTGATTTGGACATCACACCCTGGAACAGTGCATTGTCCCGCTAGTGTATGTGTTGATAAGTTAATGCTCTTCATTGTGTAGCCTAAAGGCCTTTACTCGTATTAAAAACGTACAATATAGTGTACAACAACAGGGAGGCTCCGTAGTGCAAACCAGATCCACTCTACATACAACAATTTGCTCAGACAGACTCCTGACATTAACACAATCATATTATCTATTAAATATTATTATTATTTTCCTAAAAAGAAGATCAAAACTATGTGTAAAGCATGCTCTGTCCTCTGCTGTTCTTCTCTCTGACTCTTCCTTTCTTGTTCTCTCCATTTCAGATTAGACAGTGTTTTCTTTCTATGATTTCGAACACAATGTGTGAACAACAACATGGTGTTGCTTAGTTACTACATTAGCTTGGAGGAATTACAAGGAGAACAATGTTGATCTGATGAAAACAATTTTTTTCCACTTTAGTAGCAGAATATAGTGAACACTCATAAATTGTTGAACAGTTCACTATATAGCTGTTTTCTACACCCTCCTCAAAGACTTGAGTTGATCTGAAGTAACACGAGGCACGTTTATTTGTTCAGCCCCTTTCAAAAACAAGGAAATGTAAGGTGCTTTCAGTAAGACACACGAGGCATTTAGTCGATATTAAAAAAGCACAATATATCAAATAAAGAAAAAGGACACGTTTAAGAATACGATAAACTAGAGGATAAACATGCGCCTTATTTGAATACAACAGATAAAACAAGTGCATAAAAATCACACAGCAGTTACAATGCAGTGACAGATATATACGTCTTAGATACACCCAAATTGAGTTTGATGAAAGGCAGAAGAAAAGTGTGAAACCTTGGTTTAAAGCAACCTCTGGGTGGTTATGGCAGTTCAGAGCAGAGCCCTACCCATTCAGTGTTTTATAAACCAACAGTCGTATTTTAAAATCAATTCTTTGACAAGAAGGAAGTTGGAGTAAAGACCTGAGAACTGGAGCGATGTGATCCTCTCTCGTGGTCTTAGGTCCAGGACAGCGTTTTAGTGAGACCTGTAAAGGCAGCATTACAGTACTCAAAAACAGGTTTTCTAAATACTGCTGAGACATAGAGTTAGTCCATTGATTCTTGTCATTCAAATTGTTTTGATGTGGTTAATAGGATTCAGGTCTTGGTTTTTTGGCTCGGTTTGTCATCTTTTGCATTAGCGACTAAAGCTAAGCTCTGACTTTTAATCCTTCGTCTTTCACTCCGTTATTTCACTTTGTTTAATTTGAGAAAATGTGAGCAACAAAAGGGAAGAGTGGTAGCAGTTGAGTTAGGTGATTCATTCGCCTACTGAATAGTTTCAGGTATTTATGAGAATGTAGCGGAACATCCCACAATAAATATTATACGCCACAGCAGTGGAAGAAGTATTCGGACCGTTCACTGCAGTAAAAGTACTAATATTAGACTGAAAGCAATGGATTCAACACGTTACTTAAATACAAGTATTTAAGTACTATCTGCAAAGTGTACTTAAAGAATGAAAAGTAAAAGTACTCATTGTGATATTTGTCATTGATGTACATCAGTGCTCTGATAAATAAATGTATTCTTTGATTTTGAGACCGTAGCCTTATGTTGTTGTTAGTTAGCCTTTCTGAGGCCTATATCATGGTTAAATCAATGCTTTTTATTTGACCTCAGTAATACAGGCCTATGTCTGCCCCCCCTCTTCTTTTGGAAATACTCAGCAGGACAAGCTAAACTCTGTTTGCACTACCAGCTGTATTCGATCTTCATGAGCCCTTATGGGTGGGGTAAGAACCACAATATTTCTGTCTCTTTGATTTTTCTAAGTCTGCTATGTTATTAAGAACAAAGTGTCCTGCGCCTCCACATCAGAGGAACAAGGAAAGGACAAGGTGTCCTTTATAAAGGATGTATCTAAATAAGAAATATCTCTTGACAGGTCGAGGCACAAGGGCTTGTGGCTACTGTGCTTGTGGTTTTTACTGACACAGGAAATATATTTCAAAACAGTTCAAAACAGCTGTTAATACAAGGTATGAAGAAAGCTTTAAACTTCCTCAAATATGCTGTATTATTACCAAATGTCTGGTTCTGTGTGTACATTGGACTTTTAGTGAAGCTTAATTCTTAATTCTTCTTTAAACCTTTGATAGACCCTGTAAACTCCTCATTGCCAGCACACTATAGAGAACATTTCTGTTTGTATCCCTGGCATCATGGAATACTTCTGTGCCACAGAATCAATGATAAGTAAGGCCCCGTTCATCAGGCAGGCCAAAGTGGCTGGTATATCAATCAGATCAGTTTTTTATTTTTATTATTTCTTAATTTATAATTACTTTTACTGTATTTGCTGGTATTCTTTTTTATTACGATACAATTTTTATATTTTTTTTATTTAATTTTTTTTCTTCCTCCCTACTCTATTGCCCCCCTTTTTTATATGTATTTTTGTTGATGTATATACTGTATATTCTCCTCAGTTTGCTTTTGTCCCATTTGTTTTGGTCCCTGTCTTACTTTGTATAACCTCTCGGGTTGTATATGTGTTCATCTACTTGTCTGCAGTTGTTTTGAACTCAACTTTCTACATAATTTTAAAAAAGTGACAACCTTTTGACACTAAGACACTGACAGAAAAAAAAGATCCATTTTTTTCACAACAATATGAACAGCATCAGCTCACACTGGAATCTAACATTGGCCACATTTAAAAAATAATGCGAACAGAAAAACAAGATAATGTATCTGTGCAGTAAATAAGAATTGGACAGCTCTAAGTACAGATGTGAATGCACCCAAGACGCATTGAGATTCACACATTCTTGAAGAAGCGTGTATGCAAACTGACTTCCTCTGCGTAAGAAGACGTACTCATTCATTCGCCGGCATTGTCCAGGACGTCAGACAATTCTGAAAAAGATAATAGAGATATATTACGAATGCGGGAAACATCCTGGGCTATTTGGTTTACATCTACGTTGTTTTGATTTCTTCCGTAGCATGGCGGGAATCTTTCCACTAGGTGGGGCCGCTTTTTTGAAAGTATTTCGAATGTCACAGAAACCACCGAGATTGAATCGTGTGTTTTTGTGTTTTAGATGTTATTATCATACCGTCTGTGTTTTTGTTACAGTGCTCCATCCATCCCCGGCGCTGTCGGCAGCACGGAGGTCCCCGTGGACAATAGGTTGGCTTTAACCTCTGCTGCCTCCCTCCGGTTTAGAAACACTACACATTTGGTCTTTGCAAATGGAAATTATGTCGGGGAACGAAGAACGAAGATCCGATCACAAGTGATCACTCGAGACGCATTCTAATTCGTGAAGAAAAAGTGGATTGACGTACTCGTGGCAGTCCACTTGTGATCACCCAAGATGCATGTTAGTGCCAGGTCTGAACAGGGCCTAAATATTCAGGCATCGAAACCAAATTTTGTTCTAGTAATCAAGGCATACGAGAATGAAATGGCAAAATCGATACCATTGGCATGTGTGACTGCCAGATATGAAGCCTGCCGTCCTGGCTACTATTCCTTTCAGGAAATCTTCCGCTCAAGCAAATTCATCCACAGTATACGATTCAAACTATGAGTGAAGCTAATAGAGGAGACTAAAGATAGGATGCTACTAAATAGTTAAGAGTGCTTACGCACATGTTGTGGTCCACATGGATATACTGTCATCCAACACGGGGGGGAAAAGCTAAAGAGGCAGATACATTTACATACACAGGCACAAGCGGCCGCCCCTTCATGGCAGTCACAGTGACGACGACTGTGGCTGTTGCCTTTCCTGCCAGCTGGAGAGTGCTGATGGAGTGTGATTGTATGCAAGTAAGTGTGTGTGCATTTTTTCGTGTGGGTGTGTGTGAGAGGGGGAGAGAGATTCGGCAGTATAGGGGGAGAGGGAGTCATCATGAGCAGAGGAGCAGAGAAGGGAATGGGGGAGGAGGGTTGCACACCTGGCATCCGCCACGGATGGGCATAATCATCTCCCTTTCCACCCCCCCCCCCCCCCCCATCACTCCACACACACTCCCTCTCCTGTCCCCCCCACACCCACGCTGAGGTATTCGCACACACACACAAACACACATTCATTGTTAAATGACTCGGCTCACACAGCACCCTGATTTCAGGCAGCAGTCGTGCCAGAGTTAGATTGTCTGAATTGGTCCAGCTGACAAAAGCAATTACCATCCATTAGAGTCAGAAACTCTCATGTTATTTTTGTTTGTCATCCAAACCAAATGTCTGGCTGTTATCAATGATGGAATGTGTGTCTCTGCAAAGTATTTATGAAGCAAATTTTTCGTTTGGCTTTACTGATTGCTCTAACCAAACAAGTGGAACACGGTCCTCTCCAGATACGATACAAGTATCATGTGGATTAATAGTGACATGATTTTGCTGACATTCATCAAAATCTGTCCTAAAGGGACAGTTCAACCCCGTATCGAGCATGTTTTACCTCTCACGTGTCGTGTTATTTATCAATCTAGATCGCTTCGGTGTGAGTTGCAGAGTGTTAGAGGTATCGGCCGTAGAGAAGTAAGCCTTCTCTCCAATATAAAGAGACGACATGGCACTCGGTCTGTGCTGCTCAAAGCACCAAAAAAAAAAAAATACATTTGAAAAACTCAACAGTAACGTGTCTTTCCAAAAATCCTGACCCTATTGCTCAAGATAATCCACAGACCTCGTTGTTTGCAGTTTTATGTAAGGACTATTTTCTTTCTACGGACTATAGATGCACCAACCGTATCACTCATCAGAAAGCTGTCCAGTTTCTTCCCAGTGTTTTTCATGCCAACATGACCAAAATAGCATAAATGTTAACAAAAGGCCATATGATTTATCTATCAAAAGGAAAAAAAAAGGAAAAATTCCAGAGGAAGTTTGGCAGGCCTAAGAAGAGCATGTTTCATTTTGCTCCTCCCCTCTTATCCTCCTTTTCCCTCTCACCTCGTCCACCCCTGAGGGGGGCAGCCCGCCATTTCCAGGCAACAAAAGCGGGACACGGCCAGCGGGCTTTGATGTTTATTTTAGCAGCCGGTCCCCCCTGCTGCTCGGCCTTTCTTTTGTGTCCGTCCAGGTACAACAAGCTCCCCAACCCCCAGAAAACAAGCCCTCCCGCGGAGTCCTCTGCGCTTGACCCCGGGTCAGGGGATGTCCTGTACTTAAACTCTTAACCCGCCGACCCCCTCGACCCCGCCTCCCAGTCTTTCCTCCCTCTTGAGTTGCATGCCCCCACTCATCCTCTCGATCGCTCGGTCACCGATTCCCTCCTCACGGACTTCACAGTGACCTTCACCCATGCAGAGGGAAAAGTAGAGTGCTGTTGACACCGACGCGATCCCGCTGTTCTTGACTTTTGTCTAACATTTCTGTTTTTATGTCTGCATGTTTTTTGGGGGGGTTTTTACGCCGCAGTTGGACATTACGTCCAAATTCCCACTAAATGCAGCTGGAAATTGCGGTATGCATCCATGTTGTCGTGTGTCTCTCTGTCCGTTTGTGCTATCAAAAGCATTTGCATAATCTTAGCAGCACTGGAGCACAAGAGAGAGAGGGGGGGAGATTGGTGGAGGTGCCGGTTGTTGTGGAGGGGGTTACGTTTCCTTTCAACGGCTGCCAATCCATCAAAGCTCAGTCTACCGCTGTGCGGGGCCGACAAGCAGCGCAGAAGAGAACAAGGCCCAGCAACAGAGCCCCCTCTCCACGGCCATCACTCATCCCCCGGCAGGCCCTGAACTCTGCGTGACCTTTCTTCCAGAGCCTCCTCACCAACTTCCACTCCTTGCAGCGCCTAGTTAGGCCTTAAAGACGCAGACACAAGACTGTCAAGAGTCCGGCCACCGTCTGCCTTTTTTTTGCTGTAAAAAATGTGTTTGTCTGAAGACTTTTTTTCAACAGAAGAAGATGAGAGTTTGGTTGTATCACCAGTTCTTTGTTTATATATGTGTGGCGATAGGGAGAGAGGAGGGGGTTACATCTCATACGTACAGCAGTGCAGCCTCTCCCTGACAACCAGATTGTCAGACAGCAGAAGAGGAAACACACAAAAAGCTGAAATAGACGAGCTACACACACACACACACACACATACACACATGCTGCAGAAGGGGCGGCGAGGAACACTAGTTGACATCATTAGGCCGGACACATTTTTGTCACTCTTCCAGATTCGACGCGTCTGCATTTCGCTGACTGCCGACTCGGTCTCGCTGTTTCCTATCCCCTCCCACCCAGACTCATTCCCTCTATCTCTTTGTCCTGCTTACATGTTTAATACCGGAGACGCCCCGGCTCATCACGCCTGTCCAGACCACACTTTGTGCTGTTGTGGGAGGAAATGCAGAACCAAACAGGGAAAAAAAAGAAAGAGAGAGGAAGAAACAGAGAGAAATGATGTAAAGACAGAACAGTGTGCTGAACATTTCAAGCCTCTCTGAATGCAGCACAAGTTATTTTTCCTGCTTTCATTTCTTCCAGGTTTCCTCACTTTCCATAACAGACAACTCCTCGTCCGTCCAATCTCAGCGAATTAAGACACATCAGAGGAATTCATACTTTCTTGGCCGGGGTTGCACTTTTTTCTTGGGCCTTTTTTTATCTTGTGATGAAGACCTGAGTGTGTATCTGTGAGACTCAAACAAACGTCACATCTGAGGCCTGCACGCCACAAAACAAGCAAACCGTCGTCATTTAATGAATTTTTCAGGTGAATTTGAAACCTCCACCTGCATCAGTTCTATCCTGAGAACTTCCAGGTGATGTCAAACGCTTTAGACGGATTGACATAGGAGATTTTTTTGCTGAGGACACATTTAATCCGCTCATCCCTCGGGCTCGCTAAGTTTCAGCAGGCTGATGGACAAAGTATAGCCCTAAAGGCCTTGGGGCACGCATGCACGAGCACGATGCATCTCAGCTCGCGACCGCATGTGTGTAGCTGAGGACACGTGTCCGACTTAAAACATCTTTTTATGCGTATTTCAGCCCTGAGATGGATGCGCCAGCCTCCGGAGTGACGGGAGAAATGAATAACTCACTAACATCTGGGCGCGCGACAGTAAAGAGGGATTTAGCGTTAGCCCCAGGAAGGCCGGGAGAAGCTGTGTGTCCATTAAACGCTTTATTACAGAGCCGGCAGCCTCATGCTAACTCACTTAGCCCAGTGTGCAGGAGGCTCTGCTCAGTGGCCCGACTGCCTGTCAGACTGCCTGCTACTCAACACACACTATACTGCCTCCAGGCAGTGCCCCCCGCCCCCCCTCACACACACTCTGGTTAGCTTGGCCCGTCTGATAGCTTGTCCATTTGTCAATCAAAGTACAGAGAGTGGTCTGCGCTTTAATGTGGGGCAAAAATAAATGTCTGGTACTGAATTCCTCTTTTACTCAGTGAAGGAAAAGCTGAGCACTCCGAGCACTACATTAAGAAAATAAAATAATTTTTTAATTTCTTTTGCTGACCGTGTTGTTTTATGTTTGTTTTGGTGGTTTGGTTTTTCCTTGAACGTGCTGCCGTTCAGCAGGTGACACTAGAGTTAGGAACAACCAGACGTCCCGACTCTGAACACGATCCCAACAACCGACGCTCAACATCCAGATATGAAGTTTGACACGTTCAAGTCATGGTTACCTTCCTACTTGTCTATTTCACCCACAGGCTATCAGACTGTGGTCGACGAGAGCGATGAGACCGAACCAAACTGTAAACGCAGTAAGGCGCTCCTAAAACCTAAACAATGAGCTGGAAGAGGCTTGAATGTCTCGCAAAGCTGAGGGGACCTGTCAAAATCCTTTGTGCTCACACTCTAGCTCATCAACTGATATGAAGTCCAATCTTAAAAATCGTCATTTACACACAAACGGTGGCCTTTAATGGGCCCTGTTTGGTTTGTCAGTCACATTAAACCTCTGAGAGGGCCATGTTTCATCTCCACTTCCTTTTTAGCAGAGTGCATTTTAAGAAGTGACAGATCTATGTGCTAAGGGCCTGTTAGGGCCCTCATTCATATTGCACTCGAAACAGGCCAGATAGGAGACTGGTAACAGATTGTCACACCATGACACTATGTGACGGACTGTCTTATTATGTGTCCCCGCACTCCATTTAAAATCACGAGCGTCCACTCAATGTTTGCTTCAATATATTTGCATCTTGCATATGTGTGCACGACATTAATCTGTACACCTTTCTTTGTATATATATGTATATGTGTGTGTGCGTGTGTGTGTGTGTGTGTGTGTGTGTGAGGAGAGCCTCTGCAGCAAGAATAATGAGTTTGGCTAATTAAGACAGCAGTCGACACAGAGAGAGAGAGAGATGGGAGATGACAGAGAGGTGCTAATTCATAATTGACGTAATAGATGAAGTCAGTCTCTGAGCTTTTTAAGACACGCACACTCACGCACGCACACACACACACACACACACAGACTTGGTGTTTTAAGTCTGATTAGCTGGTGCAAACCTTTGTGTGAATAGTGAAAATACACACCGTGTACCAGAATCCTTAATGAATAGCAAATCTATTTTACACAACAAAACACACCACCAATACATGGAGACGTGCAGGACACACACACACATACTATGTCACATTCCTCTGCTAGATCAGGGGAATAAAGTTGGTTTGACGTTGAGACTTTATTCAGTGAAATCAGATGATGTTGTATAAGCTGACTGGCAGAATGTCCGGCTAAAGAAGGGACAACCGTTCTTCATTTCCTCTCTGCGGCGTCACCACTGGAAGTTCATTCCTCTCAAGTGAGCCTTCTGGCAAAAAAATAACACTTGCTTCTTCTTTAAGCGTGAGTCATTGCTGTTGTGCACTGAGCATGCACTTTTGTTTTTCTTCCCCTAAATTGTTCACCTTCCTCCCTCGGTGAAAACAACCCTTCATTGTTTTTGGTGACTGACCATTACACACACACACACACACACACACACACACACACACACACACACACACACACACACACACACACACACACACACACACACATCTATTATTTGAGTCTATCCATTGAGCTGTCGGTTGGTCATTCTGTTCTTGAACAACACCTATTTCCAGTAATAGCACCATTATGTGATGGCTCAACTCGTGCATGGAGACCCATTTGGTGAGTGAGATGTTTTTCCTTTCTTTTGTTACGTAACTTGAAGTGTAATTCAGGCACGGTAAAGAGTCACATATAGCCACAGATATAAAGCGGTGACAAGAGGTCAGTAGGTGGAGGTAATGCACAGTGTTCAAAATGTGCAAAATGAACTATTACTAAATTAATGTAAAAACAGCTGAAATGTAAAATAATTAAGTGTAATGTGAAATTTGCTTTATATTCCATTACAAATAACTCACACCTGAATGGAGTGAAAAAAAATAATATATATATATATATCCAACATATAGGGAAGACGAATAATCATCAAACAGGGAAGCAAGCAAGCGGGATAAACAATAGTGGAATAGGGCGGATGTGGACTAGACAATCTGGGGAAGGACTAGCGGCAATGAACTGGTATAACTAGTGTAGCTGCTCCTGGGCTGATTACGGGATATGGGGAACAGGTGAGTAAGTGGGTGGAGAAATTCAGGTGGTGTAAACAATTGGATTGTGGACTGCCGTTTTGAAGCCTCGAGTTTGGTGATTTTGCCACCGACATCGTTGATTATGGGTGTCGCCATAATGTTTTTTTGCAACCGATAAAGGGAAGTAACCATTTTTGGAATGCGGAGGACGGACGTAGAGATACCGTATACGGCTCTGGTAGCGGCAGCAACCTGTCAATCACAGTAAGCCCGCCCTAAAGCATCCCCTGCTTTATGGTCTATTTGACTCTAAATGGACCATAATCTACTAAATGAACATCATGCTGTATTGAAGAAGACTTGAAACTAGAGATTGAGACCATAAACTCATATTTACAATGTTTACTGAGGTAATAAATCAAGAGAGAAGTAGAGTCATTTTCTCATAGACTTCTATACAATCTGACTTGTTTTTTAAACCAGAGGAGTCGCCCCCTGCTGATCAGTAGACCGGAGTGCTTTTATTCCGTTTGATCTGTTATATAAACCATAAACTGGAGTAGTTAAGGTGTGCAGCATAAATTACCAGGCAATCTACCCCGGTAAATTCAGGACTGAAAACCCAGGGTTAAATCTGATGTTAACCCCAGATCCTGCTTTGTAGCACAGGCCTCTGGCTGGAGTTTCAGCAGTGTCACAGTCCTACGTTGTCACTTCTGATTGGTTGTCAGTCTCAAGAGGGCCGATCTTACCTAATATGAGTCTGCCAGAAGGATCTTATAGAATCTTAAAGAACTAGTGATGTTATTGAGGGTACTTGGACTCCAGACATCATTATTTTCTAAATCCTGGCTATGGCCTTACAGAATACACAGGTGATTAAATTGAGGTACATGCATTTGCCACACGGCTTTGAGATCTGATGTCAGGCTTGCTATTTTATTTGCATTCATGCAAATGCAATCCAGATACACATTACGGCAGACATGGCAGATAGGCAGATAGGGGCCGTGAAAAATAATGCAGACTCAGATTCCAATAAATCCAGCAACAGGAATCACATGGCAGCCATTTTCAAGCCATGCAATCTGACAAAATCCCATCTTCACCATCAGGTCTTAAAACTCAGGGCAAAATGACAAGTGTAACCACAGCCAATGGCTATTCTCCAATCATTTTTTTTTCTCCCCCATGACATATGGATGGATCCTGTCTTTCGGAGCGTATTGTGTGATTGTAGGCTATCACATACTGTCAGTGCGGGCTGACGTGTTAGATACACTGAATACAGAATCGGCTTGTCTGCAGTGTGCTGAGGCTGTCTTTGACAGTGTAGCGCTGTCTGTGTCACACTCTAACAGACAGCCAAATAACCCCTTGGCAGTGTAAACAAAGAGAGATTACACCCTGGTGAGTGGAAGGAGTCTGCCTGTGTGCTCCCGGCATTGAGGGGAGAAACTGGCGATGGGTGGTTGCAGCAGAAAAAAAAATAAGGAGAGATGCTCGGTTGACAAACACTCACTGAGATGCCAAATATGGAGGATAATGGTTAGAAATACCCCCCCCCAGAAAATACCCAAATGCACAAAAGCCTCAGCCTTGTCTGACTCCTTTTGGTGGATAATATTGAGTCATGGCTGGCACCTAATGGCTGCTTTGTATTATTATTTTAAGTTTTATGATTTTGTTAAAAGGGATTCTGGAACAATGCTTGGTATCTAAATATGTTATAATAATAATATTAGTTATGATATTGAGTCTTCCAGCACAGTTCTTAAAGGGAGATTTTCCAACTGCAAAAGTATCTTCTTACGTCCACTTACAAATGAAACGTTGAATGCATGAGCTATATGCGTGCATCTTTCATGTTCTGTAAGTATGATGTAAGTATGTTCTGTATAAATATATTTGTGCGTGTGTGTGTGCGTGCGTGTGTCAACTCTGGCTAGCTAGCATAATATGTACTCCAGTGAGAAATGGCAGCTAGAAGCAGTTATAACACTAACCCAGAGTCAGTGTTACCCGACACACGTCCACATCCATGTTCACACATATTCATTGATAATAAAGGCTACTATCTAATTACACAAGACCCTTTTATGACCTAGGTTAAAGGAACTGTTAATGCTAGCACATTTAATGTTTATGGTGTTATTTTGTAGATATTACTATACTTATTGGCCATGCTAGCACTTTAAAAGATTTAAAAGCGTTGAATATGGTTTGGCAGGGTCATATTTAGATTTGGAGTTATTTTTTTTGACTGTCTTACTATTTCTATCTTTATATATATTTGATATGTATTTTATATTTGTAATAATCAGCTTGTTGTGTAATAACCCATATCATGAAAAACTGGACTGTGTGGTGATAGTGTAATTAACCAAATAAGTCTTTACTGTGCACTGTGTTTTATATGAAGAAATTAGCATTAGTATTAGCACAACCTTTTAACGACCACACTCAACACACAACTTCTGTCATGATATCGTGTTGTTACAACACATTGTGAACAGTCACCATGGCTATTGTTATTAATAGCATGACGTGATCTAATTGGTCTCACTGTGTAAATAGCAGTTGTGTTTTCAGGCAGCCGCAGAAAAAGTCTTATTTCCTTCAGTCTTTCACACTTTGCACTATATTATATAACTTATTAGCTCAAATGTAGGCGCAAGGTGATCACAAGCCGATGCCTATATAGGCAGCACAACACTTCCAGTGTAGACAGCAATTTAAACATGGAATACATAGGGTGAGAAGCCTCACCTGCTTGAAACATTAAAAAGGCAGGGAAAAAACTCTCAATCAACTGGGCTAAAATTAGCTCAGCTTGCTAAAGCTGCTGAAATCTGCCAGTGACAGTTATCATTTCAGCTGGAAAACTCAACTCACTGGCTAGAAAGACTCCTGCTTTTGTCTCTGTGTCTGCTATCATGGGCCCATTGCTTCAAAAATGTTTGTGTTTGTACCGGTAGATCTCCCATCACTGTCAATTGATAATGCTCGGGCGTTTGGTGGGTACAGCCAAGCCACTCGGCCTAATTTGACATAGTGGCCAAACCTTGGAATTACAACTTCCGCGTCAGTCGTGTATTGCCATTGGGCACAAAAATACTTTTCACCATAGACGTATATTGGGTAAAGAGCTGATATATATATATTTTTAGTTGAATCAAATTCCCAGTACGTACACTTAAATAGCCATTACTTAAATCATCAGGTCATACAAGTTGTGAAATGCCTACTGGCTGAATCCAGAGTTATTTTCTTATCTGTGAATGAGCCCGGATGGCTGGGAGGCGGGGTCAAAGGAAAAGAAAGTACACTTGCTCTATGGGGCCCATTGTTGCAGAAGAAGTGCGGTAGATCCGGGTCATTTTATAACCAGAAGTCAAACTTTTTTTTGCTTCACGTTCCACCGAGATAACTTTGATAGGAATGAGCGGGGCCCATATCCAGTACTCTTTATACATCCATAGGTTTACTATCCACTCTATCTGCTTGCAAAAAACGCTGAAGAAATAAACATCTTTCTGAAAAACTATTCTACACACACAGGCCACTGCTGAGACAATAATGCAGCTCCACATAGCAATGTTGTGATGAGCAACAGAGATGAAGTGTGTCATTTAGCTGCTGCTGCTCTTATTAGGTCCCGGTCGTTTTTTCGATCATCACCATTACCTGCAGTGCGACGCATCCCAACGAATGAGAGGGTGAGGGGGATGGAGTTTTTGCTATAACCATCAACTCTGTGCTTGTGTGTGTGTGTGTGTGTGTGCTGCAACCTTGCTGTCTTCCCGGGCCAGCTGGGGAACATCAGAGTGTTTGTGCCGGTGGAGCATGATTGAGATAGTGTCATCCTGCCTAGCCTGGAGCCCAAAGAGCATTATGTGTATGTCACACCATTATCCTAGACATTTGGCATATCTGAAAAGGAACACTGCCTTCTTTCCATTTCTCTCTCCCTCCCTTGCTCGCCTAGACCGAACGGTTCATATGTTATCGTTCGAGAGCTCTCTGTTTCAACATCCCCCTTTCTTCATTAAATCACCAGGCTCTAGCTTAAGGCTGCAGTTTTGATCCCTCAGATCCTCTTGCCCCTTTTGTAGTCAGTGTAAACTACACGGCATCTTATGGCCTGCCCACCTCCCTTCACTGTTGAATGCTAACATGTTTGTTACAGTGCAGTATTTTTTATTCTGCTAGTAAGAGGTGTGGACTCGAGTCATATGACTTGATGAATTTTAATGATTTTAGACTCCAATTGACAAAATCATTCCCCAAGCCCAGAGATGAAAAAGTATGTTATTTTAAAAGTACGATACAAATTCATTGATTTTCCTTCATTTACGGAATCAACTAATGTTAACGATATCCAATCAAGTTGCAGTGGGGAACAATGAAGAGCTTATGTTACTGAGCCCCTGTTGGAGAAAAAAAAATGCTAACAAAAATGATTTAATCTGCGTTCAAAAACTATGCGTTGGTCGACAAAAAAATGATTGTAGTAAGCAAAACGTGCAGGTTGAAAATTACAGGCGGAGACGCAAGTGGCATTACATTACAGTCATTTTAGCAGACGCTTTTATCCAAAGCGACTTACAATTCAGATTCCATCTATACACCGTAGGCACAGCTACGGGAGCTGGGGTTAAGTGCCTTGCTCAAGGACACATCTACATGCGACTAGCGGTGCCGGGGATCGAACCGCCGATCCTCTGTATGAAGGACGGCTCTCCACTTAGCCACAGTCGCATTACATTTGGTGAAGAGTACATTATGACTTGTGACTCAAAACTCAAAGTTTAGGAATTAGGACTCGAGTACGAAGACTTGAGACTCAAGGTCTATTCACACTGGGGACAAAAAGGAAAAAAAAATACTATATGACAATGCATAATATTTGCTGGAAATTTTTCGCGTTCCATGCATTCCACCTGAAATAAAAGTTTTGCACACACTCTTATAGATTCATAGGTTGTTTTGACTATAATAAACCCACACTCAACTCCGCAAACTGGAGAGAGGCTCATTATTTCAAGTGTTTACAACACTGTGTAGAAAAGTTACAATATGGTCGCATTTCCTATAAAGCATGTTATTGTAACGAGTGTAAATGCTGAGCTTATTTGCAGTGCTTTTTACAATCCATAATTGGACTGAATCATATGTAGCCTATGTGTTTATTATTATGTGATACACGGCCAATACAAGACCTAATTGTCAGCTTATAATGGTCAGCTTTTAAGCATACTGATGCTTCGATTCTATTTCTTCTTTGCAGTATTACTCTATTACTGCTAATATTTGAACTTGCTGTTGGTCTCAACAGCACTAGCCTCATTTAATGCCTGGCCATGCTCGTTTAAAAGGAACCACTCAGCAGTTTAGAAACTGGCATGTTCAGCAAACACCAAGTTCTTTCTTGCAGTATAATAATGCAAATAGTTGAAAATGTTATATGAATCCATTTCTGTTAACGTAGCTATATATAAATATAATAGTCATACTGCGGACTCCCTTACTGTAGTCATACATTAGGATTCCATCTTTTCCATCCCCTAACTGGGATCCATTGTTCTTGACCAGGCCAGGTTCAGATTGTTGCTACAAAACCATGTAACCACATTGTTTTCTTGTGAGTTCACTGGGGGATAAAATGTCTTTGCCATTTGACTTCCACTCAACTATCTGTTGACTTCCAGTCAGACTCATGTTGCTTCTCTTATATGTATTTCCCCCCCTACCGTTCTGTTCCTATCAGGGGCTATCTGTGTCAACAGACCCTCCAGTCTCCTACATCTCCCTCTGTCAGGGGCTATCTGTGTCAAACCCCCCCCCCCCCCCCCTCTCCATCCACCACAGCTAATAGGCCTGTCAGCGCGGTGACATTGCGGGATCGAACCACGTGACAGCACTGGACGTCAGAGCCGTTGCCCATTAGCGAGCATGACTCGCCTGTAATGTCAGCACCATGACACGCCTGATTCACTCGCTTACACGCTGACCATGATATCATATTAGCCGAGAGGTCAAGGAGTGGGTGACCCTCATTAATACCAATAGGATATGAGACGTTAAGAGTGGCACATGGTTTCGTGTCAATTGTTGTTGTTTTTAAATCGCTGGTGAAAATTTCACCTTCCTTTTTTGCAGGAACCGGAGACACGGCGAGGTCACGGTGAGCCTTTAACGAACGGGGGGAAGAGTCAGCAACGAGATGATTAATTAGTTAACAATTTATATTAATGTTCATTGAAAGACCTCCACTTAGAGCGCAATTAATTCTAATTAAAAGAGCGGCTACGGTTATGTCAGCAAGTGAAAAAAAAAAAAAAAGCAACAATATAATCAAGCTAATTAAATGGGGGTGGTCTGAAGCCCTGCAGCCATCAAGAACCGATGATGCCTGAAAATCAAGTGAAGTTGATCCATGTGTTTATGCACAAACACGTGAAAACAGCTAGTTTTACAAACAAGGCACACAGCTACATCTCAATTCATTACAAATGCAAGCGATTACACAGCGGAACAAACAGATGAGGGTCATGAAGCAAACCCACATCGTGAAATTAAAATAAAACTAAAGAGAAGTGTAGGTTCATATCCATTTCAGACATTTTTTTTCCTTCTTTTTCATCTTCTTTCACTCCCCCCCCCTCCCCCCTCTGTTTTGTTGAAGTTTGAAATCCCCATAAGACGGCGGGAGATTGACGTTTTGTTCAGCAGAGTTCACAGTGGTAGGAGCCGGTGTGATACACCGAGCCCACCCGAAACTGTCAGAGTCGACAAAATGGCTCGTCTCTGTGCCGACGCCGGCTGAGATATCGCTACACGAGTCACCGCAAATGGACCACATCCTCAGTGTGTGTGATAAGGCCACTCACCTCCATGTGACCTGATCACTCTTTCTCCCTAATCTTTACGTCCCCACTTTTTTGTCGCTTTAATTCAACACGCCCTCTATTCCTCCTGTCGCACACACACACGCACACACACACACATGCAAATGTTAAAACAGAGACAAAAACTCTCAGATAAGACTCCCAGTGTCAATCTCCCTTCACTACTTTTACCCACTGTGACAACCTTCTGTCCGTCAAACGCCACGATCGTCGCATCGCCCCGCGTCTGACGGTGTTCCCGGTGTCACACACACACACACACACACACACACACACACACACACACACACACACACACACACACACACACACACACACACACACACACCAGCTTTGGCTTGTCACACTCCATCTGTCTGTTAGCACTGTCAGTCCTCGGTGGCCCCGCTTTCAATCAAGCCTGTCAGTCAGCTTGTCCCCGAGCCGTCTTTTTGGTCTCCCCCGTCCGTCAAACGCCAATTTAATTTGTTCGTCAGTTCGTGATCCTTTCGCCGGGTTTTTTCTTCTCGGTATCACGGGACCTACTTTAAAACTAACGTACGCTAACGCTTATATAACTGACTGACACCCGTTGATTGAATCTGTCCGGCGGTGACATGTCCCGGGCTTCCTTGATCTCGTGGCTGTTTTGGGAAATGATGGAAGTGGATGGGAGGAAAACTCCATTGCATTCTCTCTCTTTCTTACTCTCTCTCTCTCTCTGTCTCCTTTTTTTTAATCTAACTTTGCGTGTCAAAACGTCAATTGTGCACCGAGGGGATGTGACAAGCTCCAGGGCCCCGGGGGGGTTGTACGGCTCCAAATAGAGGGCCCTGCTACAAATTGATTTTGATTTTTTTCCTCCAAATCAGTCAAAGTGTTTAGCTTTAATGCGAGCTGATAGAGAGAGCCACTTGGAGCACGGCAGGACAAGGAGAGCGGGACAGTAACCGAGGAGATTAGCCCTGTCACTCCGGAGATCAGTGGCCATCACCGTAGCTCGCACACAGCGACACACACACACACACACACACACTGAAGATTCTGGATTACTCGAACACATCCAGTAGCGCACATGAAATTGAAATTAGTTGCACTTATGGTTTTAGCTCTCACGTGCACGCTTGTAAAGACGCACGCAAATGTGATGATTTGAAGTTAACACGGCCACGCTGCTACTATCGTCGACACACACACACACACACAACTTCTCTTCTTATCACTGTATCTGTCAGCCGTGCAGTGCAGACAACAAGGTAGAGCGCAGTTTCCAAAACCCTACCGGATCTTTTACATAACACCACAGCAAACTGCAAACTGAAGAGTCACGCACACAAAAACACACTCTCAAACCCACACACAACTGTCCCCCCCCCCCCCCCTGTAGCCAATGTAGATGATACCGGGTAAGTGAGCAGCTCTGCTGACACTGTCATACATATTCAGGCAATGCTTATCTTTTAAGAGTCGTTTTTTTTCGTAGCAAGAGTCCACATGCTCGCATTTGTTTAACCCTGTAGGTGTATTCAGAGCGCTTTCTCACAACACTTCTGTGTCTAAAGCGCATTTTGATAATGTGGTCGAGCTGGGAAAGTGATGTTCACTTTTTCGCTCGTGATAAAAACTTGGCTAGAAATGCAAACAAAAATCTGGTTTATCACCTATTGGGTCCTCTGCAGACACAAAGCACTGGCCTTCACCCAGGTTCCTGGAGAGTAAAAAAGAAAAACCAGATCAACCAGTATGATGCCTTCCAAGGCCTTTTATACCCGGTCCCCTGCTGTCTGTGGCCAATCAGGGAGGACCTCTGGAATTAGTGCCACTTTTATCCCAGGTGTCCTCAATCTCCCCTTGTTCGGAGCCAACTGGTAATCAAGTGGACTTTGACAAAATACGTTGATCAAATGTACAAAGAGGCATAAGCCTCATGGGTTTGTTCCTTCCTGTCTTTTGTAACCAAATCTGAAGCAACTATAAAGTTCAAATGTGACCAAAAACAAAGTCAACAAGGTCTTTTTTTTCCTCAAGGTCCGGTTTTCATTAAAGCAACATGCATTTCACTTTTTATTTGGCCTGACACTGTTATTTGACCGGCCCATCAAAAGTGTGCGTTCTGTGCCGATGCACCAAAGAGTGTATTTCCTGCCTGGCTGCTGTCAGCGCTGTCAGCTGAAGAGCCAATCACACTGAACACATCTGAAGATTCGGCATCGGACCGGAGACACATCGGAGCAGCAAACAGAAACGAGTCACGCTGCTCTGCGTCCCTCCATTGTGCTGCCCTCTGTTTCCATCACAGTTAGTTTTTGTAGTTAGGTAATTGTTAGAAAACTGCCAGTTTGTTCAAGTTTACAGCCTGCCATGCTGCTGTCTTGTGTTACTGTACTGTGATCCAGCTACAGCAAAGTGTAGTGATGTGACTGAGCAAATGTCTCTGCTGGAAAGAGGCTTCTTTCCATACCCTCAACCATACTCTTGTTCACATGCAGACATTGTAGAAAGGAGAATGTTGTAAATGTTGCCATTGACCATATCAAAAAGATTGTTGCAAGGTGCAGAATAATCATCAATGTTCTTGTTTAGTGACATGATTCAATCCTGAAATATTTAAAGGTGTGTTCAGAACAGCATGCCTCACTAAACTGTTTTTTCATTTTTGTAATTTCTCAGTGTCTATTCACCAAAAACAGCCGACTATACAGATGCTACACTTTTTTTAAATCCTGTGCGAGCAAGTATTTGACTCAATTTGTGTGAATGCGCCGGCATTCTTTATTTTCATTATAATGCAATTGCCCTTGCACTTTGAACTCAGCATGAGCACTGCAACCTCCAGTTCTGTACAGTAAAACCAATACTGGTGTGCCTTGCATTCTCTTTAATAGCCATGCAAAAAGAAGTCTGATTGTATAGAAGTCTATGAGAAAATGACTACTTCTCTCTTGATTTATTACCTCAGTGAACATTGTAATCATGAGTTTAAGGTCTCAATCTCTACTTTTAAGTCTTCTTCAATACAGCATGATGTTCATTTAGTAAATTATGGTCCATTTAGAGTTAAATAGACCATAAAGCAGGGGATGCTTTAGGGCGGGGCTACCTTCTGATTGACAGGTCGCTACCACGGTGTTGTCTGGTCTAGGAGTTTTGAAAATGATTTGTAACCATTTTGTTCGCCTAAAAATGTCTTATTCAGCATTGTACTTAGCTCCACCCTCTTCTGTCACTTCAGGTTGCAAAAACTACAAGATGGCGACAGCCAAAATGTCGAACTCGAGGCCTCAAACCCGTAGTCCACAAACCAATGGGTGACGTCACAGTGACAACATCCATTTCTTTAAATAAAGTCCACATGGTGATGCCAGATTTGATGTTCGGAACTCAGAAGTGATACAGTGCTAAATCTAAGCAACTTTAAGTGTTCATGTAATGTGACTGTGTCATGGTGTACACATAGCTTTTTGCTCAGGTGTTACAGCTATTTCACACCTGGAAAAGTCAACTTATGTCAATAGGCCACTCCAATCTCTCTGACACGTCAGTTAGTCTTGTTGAGGAGGAAAAGAAGGATGCCGCTTTCTTCTGCATACCTTCATTTCGCTTCGATTCAAACACTGTAGAAGGCACAGCACACCATCGCCCTGTAGCCGAGGAAGTGCAACGTTGGGGCACGGACGAGATGCCCCCCGGCCTCACCGCGCAGTACATCTCCTTGCGCGAGTGTCTGCTCATTTGCCAGAGCTTGATGGCCTTGAACTCCGTGAGTGGATGGGAAGTGACAGCATCAAAAGCCTGAGCTGAGCCAGTCAAACTTCACAGCCCCTCCTGTCAGCAAGACAATCCCATGAGGGAGGAAGGGAGGAAGAGAGAGGGAAGGAGAGAGATAGAGGCAAAGGGGTTTTGCAGAGAGTCAACGCAGCTCAGCTCATCGTTGCTGCGCGCCAACCAAACACTTCCCATTACCGCGGACCACGTTAACTTAGCGGTCTTCAAAGACTAAGAGGTAAAAAGCCTCCTGCGTGACAGCAACACTTTTAACACTTTGAAATATGCATACATATCCATGCCATATATTTCTCACTGCTGCCCCCCTCACTTTCATGCCAGTTTAAGTCGCGTTATGTTTTTTAAAAGGCCGGAGAGAGGATCAGAGGCCCGTTTCCCATGAGGTCAGCACTTTCCTCCAGCGCCAGGGATGAGCTCTAAGGTGCCCTGTAATGTGCAAGGAGACGGGATCTAATAGATTGATACACAGGTTTTGACATGCTATTTGAGCGTGCAGGCCCCGCTGTAATTGGCCACGTCATCATGCATTAAATTAACGATATATAGAGGAGTGCCCTGAGACGAGTGTCTTGGCCCGATCCGTCAGCCATCAGCGCCAAGTGCATGTGACAGGCCTCTCTGAGAGGAGGAAGAGGGGGGTGCTTTTCTAAAGTATGACTCTGATTGACGTCTGAGCTCAAACTCTTTGTGTCTTTCTTTACTTGCTGGCTTTCTTTCTAGTCATCTAGAAGCCATCCAGCCATCAGGGAGTCATTCACACTTGCAATAGGAATGTACTTAACTAGCTAGAAAGAAGTTACTTTTAGTATTGAGGAACTATGAGGAACTTTTAACTGGTTATGAGAGAGTCTCGATTTAATTCTGATGCCTCTGTATGACCTACATAAGTAAACAAGACCATGACTCCTGACTATCCTGGTTTATAGGGAGGGCCCTTTAAAAGAAAATATGGGTTTATTACAGCTTTGTAATTTTGCACTCGCCAAAGCCATGGCTGAAACCTCAGAATGTGGTGACAAGCATGACAATGATACAAACCCCCAAAATTAGTCACCTTCTTTTGGAAGAGAAAATGAAGACAAACTGTAAAGAATTTCAACCCAAACTGTCCGTGTATACATCACCCATAACATACAGCCAGACTTACAGGTTCAGCTTTGTCCTATCACACTTAGCATAGTTGTGCATACTCACGGTTATGCTGTGCAACAAATAAAACACAGTTCTGGTGAAGCAGTTTTCCTTTCATTTTTGTTCCCTAACCCACAATAAAGAAGTCATCACATAATTTGTGATCGTTACTTAATCCAGGTTACCATCACTGGCAATTATTTATTTTTGCGTTTATTCAAACGTTACCTAATCTACCCAAATCTGTTGCCAGGAAAGGGGCGAAATCCTTGGTAGGAGATTAGATTTAACTTTCATTGCACAGAGTAAGAACAACAAAATGCAGTTTTGCATCTACAGAATGAATAAAAGGGTAAAAAGAAAAGAAAGGGGCGTAACTGTAACTTGTAGAGAACAGTACAATATATGAAGCAGTTATGATACGTCAAGTAATACGCTTGACTTGACCAGAGCACGGACGAATCAGCGCCCTGCGAGGAGCTACTGGCAACTACGGGCGGGGCATAGGTGTGTGAGTGACAATACGGAGAGGCAACTGTTTGTTCAGTTATATCAGACCTGGAAAGTATTTCTTAATTAAGAGAAGAGAAACAAATGTCACAGAATACTTTTCTCGATGGAAAATGTGTTTTTGCTCTTCTACCAACTGGCTTTCGGTAAGAGTTTGATTGCCAGATGGTTCATCCAATCATCTAAGGGCCTGACCTTTCCCAAACAGTACCCAAAAGACAGCCTCTCACACGGTTCTGTGTGACAAACCATCTGGTGGGTCATGTTTGAAGTTGCCAACCTTTGATTTAAAATAGTTGAGTATCATACATATAGAAGAGGTCAACAATGGTTTCAGGGCCAAAATCGATCCCAGGATGTTACAGTTGTATTTCATGCGCTGTAACCATTTAGCTGCAATGCGCTCCAACGACAGAACTTGAAAGAGTTAGCTTGTTTTCCAGTGGTGCTAATGATGTAAGCTACGGTGTTTTATGTAAGACAAGTTAACAGTGATGGACTTCTGTCAACAGACAGAATGACCTCGACAATAACACAACGGTTTAGAATTTGGACCCTATTTTAAAATCATTGCTCAGGGATTTCTTAGGGATGTATTTACATAATGAAGGTATGGTTTTGATATTTAGTAAAGGTCATCAAATACAAAGCAATAAAAAATAACACCGTTTTTATTCTAAAATTGGAGGCAGAACCCTTTTTAATAAAAAATGTTTGCATCAAGCAGACAAATGTAATTTACGTGGGCTAATCCAAGGCAGCAGAACGGCGGAAATAAGAAGGTTATTTATTTGTGCAGTTAAACTAAAACTTTGGGGGAGATCATTTAACTTTGAGTCAATGCAATTAAAGAAAAGTTCAGAATACTTCATCGAAAGTGAGCTGGACACAATTCTTGTCATTTTAAGGGTGCTATCGGGTGCTACAACAAAATGTAGGCACCTTTAAGCAAGTCAAAGCTTCCATCAAGTCAGAAGGTGATACCATTTTTTGGCAGGCCCCTCACACCAATCAATGACAACATCTGGAGCTTCTCAGCGTGGGCACCTTTTAATGACATTCTAATCCGTCAAACAAGACCTCGATTCAGAGAAAAGAATGGAAATTCTTTTATTAGCTGCTACAGGAATTAGAGCCGGACTCTTGAGTCTCAGGTATGTGTAAATGGTGCCCAGATAAGTTTGCGCGGGTGAAAAAATGATTAAAAAGTCTCACCTCGGGGCCCCTTCTCACCTCATGCCTGCTTTATGTGAATGGCACATGTGCGTGTCCGTACATATATATATATATGTCCGTTGTGAATGTGTGTGGGCGAAAGCGTGATGGAAACACTGACTCCTCTAATCTTTAAATTACCTCCGAAAAAGAGAGCGCTGACCTTTACACAGAAGTTATATAAAGTTCAATTTAACAAGCCTCTCCTCTGATTTATTAACCTGAAATCTGAAGTGGAGCCCATTTCCTTCACCACTGTGCCACTTGGTTTGCAGCAAGAAGTCGCGGGCAGAGAGAAAAGTATCACCTGTGGAGAACTTGCAAGAGTTCACCACTCTTCGCGAGGCCGTATCGGGTGTGTGTTACGCGCTCGCGTTCTGTTTTGTCTCAGCTACTCCCCAGTTGAACAGCACTTGTATATTAGCTCAAAGTGGCAGCTCGAAAATGACTCAGGCATTGAAAAGCAATCATGACGAGTGACTCATGCTTGTGTGCCGTATGTGTCAGTTCATTTCCCCCTTCTTTGGTCCGTGGTTTTCTTTGGCTGCCTTCTTCACCTCTTGCACCCGCTCCTCTCTTGTTAAAGAAACCCTCCCATCCTCCTCCTTCATCCCTCTCACTCTACAGCGTGGGCTCAAAAGAGCAGGTTTGTTTTCTTAGGACGGGGTGGGGGGAGAAAGGAGGGGGCGGTTGCAGAGTCGAGTAAGAGCGAGACAGGCCGAAAAGGACAGAGGTAAACAATCAAGATGAGAGGGTGAATGACGGGAGAGGGACAGAAAAGGGGGAGGACGGGAGGAGGGGGATCTCCGCAGAGCAGCAGCCATGCGGTGTTTGAAGCAGGAAGCTGGCGAGACAACACAGGCAGCTTTATTCCACAGACACAATGAGCGGTCGCCACAATGGGAGTCCTGCCGAGAGCGGGCCCGCACTACACCGAGGAGGCACGCACGGGATTAAAGCGAGCGCACGCTTCCAAGATCCAATCCAATGAAAGGAAAGGGAGGGGAAAGTATCTCACACACAGACACCGACAGAGGAAGAACACTAAACGCGATCTGGTACGCCTCCTTTGATGGAGACAGGTTTTTTTTGTTTGTAATAGTATGATGTTTGCTCACACTTACACTCATAACAGCTGTATGTGCATTGTGTTTACCGAGCACCTTTTTTTTTCCATTTTGAGAGATGATCCCAGCACCAGGGTGAAAGCAAAAGGGGGGCGAGTGGGGGAGCAAACATCGTAGGTACGGTGCTGCTTAAACAAACCTCTTGTCCAAATGGGCTGTTTGTTATTCGGAGGGGATTTTATACACATATATATATATATATATATATATATATATATATATATATATATATAATGGTATCCTCACTTCCCTCTCTACACCTGGGCCTCGAAGCCACTCTCCACTGCTCTGTGTTCCTAAAGCTGTCGAGACAAATTTGCATAGAAAAGCTGTTTGCATATCAAACAGCCGGGATGCAGCGCTCGCATCATCTTTCATTGATTTACAGGGAGATGCATGTTGCGCTGACACGCTGGAGTGCATGTCCCCTTTACCTCCATCTGCCCTTTGTGGGCACATCTTAAATGATTACCGACGGCGAGAGCGTGTGTCGCCGTGCATGGGTTTGTCTGTCCTGTCGAGGTGCCACGACGTGAGTTTGTGTGTGCTCTTATGCGATGGACGATGTGTGTGTGTGTGCGTAAATGCACAACAGCGGACCTTCACTACCTCTCCCCTCCACACACACACACACACACACACTCAGCCCTTTTCTTGACAGGGTGTACTGTGGCTGCTAATAAGGGTATTCGTCACACCAGCGGCTCACCCGTGACAGCGCGCTCTCTCTCTGACCGGCCGCCTCACAATTGTCCCTCAAATATAAACTTATCATTTAATTACAAGTTGGGTAGGGACTTGATTGCCTTGTCAAGATGCAAGTTAGTTAAGAGGAGAGAGATCTCGGCTGGCGAGGACCTCGCCGTCCTGTCAAGTGCTCGGCTCATCAGATCTCGTTTCTCCGCCTCTTCTTTCCCCGCTTAATCGCATGTTTTTTTGAACTCACCACCCTTTTTAACAGGCCTTCAGCATGCGAGGCGGTTTCAGTGTATTTTCCACTGTACCTTTCTGCATTTTTCAAGTTGCACAACCACTCTCATTTCCACTAGTTTACTGACAACTTGGGCTTTGAATTCAGAAAATCAGAATACAAGAGACCTGGACCTCCGGGACTCCTACATGTAACAAATCAAATGAAACAGTCTAACGACTAAGGGAGCACATCCCCATTTGTTTCCAATTACGAATGCCGTTTTGTACGACTCCAGCGTTATGCGGTTTCTCTGGTCGGTGAGCATTTCAACAGGCTCTTTTTGGATGTTGAAATCCCATTCCTTCGCTTGAGCCTAAATTGGTAGTCCAGTGTATGAGGTAATGAAGTCGCTCACGACATTAGGAAGTAACTTGGCATTCCTTTTTATTTCCTGTGCAGTTCTCCTGGGGGAAACGGGCTCTTGCCAATGAAAGTTCCACCCTGGCATGAACTTAGCCCTCACAAATGAAGACATATGTCACTAAGAGAGAGAGAGAGAGAAAAAGAAAAGGCCTGGAGAACTTTTTTAATCCGGCACATACCTCTCTGTTAACAAAAAGGCCTCATAAATTCAACCTTTCCAACGAGACACAAATGAAATTTGGAGCCTGAAATTTTGGCCGTTTCTCTCCTGGATGATTGGAATGAATATGGGGTAGTTAAAGTTTAATGTCTTATTATGTGTATCTGTTTAACTTGCCTGGTTGTCTGGACCGTCAGGGTAGTCTCTCTCCTTTCTTTCTCTCTTTGTCTATCGCTCTCTGGGATTTTCCAATGTTTTCCAGAGCTTATGAGCGTTTGTAACGGCCCAAATATGCTTTTTCTCTTGACACGTCGTGCCTCCAGAGTAAGATTTGTGTCATTTAGGGAGGGTTGGGTCTGTAGACGATGATGTGTCACACAAATAAGCCATGATGTGTAAACCAGCTCAAAAATATGCGGCTACAGATGAGTCATTTCAAAAACAAATGGAAAATATCATTCAATAACTGACAGTATGTTTCAAAAATGTGTAAAAGGTATAAGAGCAATCCATGACAGAAGAGGAATCCTAATAATATTAACCTTGTGTCTTTGCATAGCACTTTTCAAAACAATGGGCTTCACGAATACAAACATTAATATAGTAAAAATGATGAAATAAACATGCAAAAGAAAATGAAAGTCTATAATCATAAATTAACAAACAGCAAAAAACAATTTGACATTTGATCAGAAAGGTTCCACAGTTTGGGGGCTGTGCGAACAATCCCCCATAGTTGTAGCTTGGTGTATTACTAGCAGAGTTTTTGTTACAACATCTAAGGTTGAGTGCAGGTGCATATGAGCACAAAAGCTCACAAATATGTGCTTAAAGTAACAAGGACAATCTTAAAATCAAATAAAAACCAACTGAATGCCAATGAAAAGAGGCTAACATGGAGGTTAAATAACAGTCTGGCTGCAGCTTCCGTTAGAACTTGAAGGCACCTCTTGTCAGAGTCTTTTGATTTGCTTTGAATGGAACTGTGTATGACAAATCTAGTAGCTTCTAAAACCAGTTTTGAGTTCTTATAAAGCCCTACTCATACTTGACTTTTGAAGCTGATACTGATATCCACATCTAAGAGGTTCAAAAAAACAAGTTACTCTTCATGAAGGAATTATAAATTGTAAATTACAGCCAGAAGGATTTTTCTGCAATCTCGCAATCCAAAATATTCCTATACCTTCTAAAAATAATTAGTAAATGATTTACTAACAACTAATAAAGCCATTTAGCTACAACTACTATATATAAGGGGTGCCTAATTAGAAAGTGGCACCAGAAAATGTAATATGAATATGTCAGATGGTAATAACCAGAAGGAGATTTGAGGGGCGATGACGGAAGATGAGAGGGGGATGCCATACCCCTTGGTAGCTAAATGACCAAAATGCATGCCCCTTGTTAACCTCTCCACCCCCTACTAGCAGAGAGAGTGCAGGGGAAGATGGTGTGTTTAGTTGAACATGTTAGTCTGGTCTTTCTGACTCATTGATCCTTTATCTGAATCAGGTTTGTGCGAGTTAGAATTGATGGCCTCGACCGTGTCTCAGTTACCTAACTCTGCTGTGTTTTGATAAGTCCATGGTGCTGAAGACGGACTTTTTCTCAGAGTCCTGCCCTTTGGTCAGTGCTCTCTTGGATCTATGATTTTAACGAATTGCCTACTATTTTATACGTGTAACATTGTTTCTCATCAGATTTTTACTTGAGTGCATGTGAATGGCGAAGACTTTCGACCAGGAAAGTGAAGATATTGAAGAAAAAGGAAAGATCACCTTGAAGTAAAAGCCGTCTAAGTTATCTCTTAACTGTTAGAGGGAAATTGATTGTGTGCAGGGTTCTTCTTCAGACAGGTCACACTCCTCATCATCACTCCCATCACCAGCCAAGTGCTGTCTTCGCATTTCCTGTAATTGAGTCTTATTATGTCTTTATTTCATTTATTTTTAACCTGGGCGCCTCTCCTTCTCCCCACCATGGGATAAACCTGGTAATGCGCTGAATGCACCGTACACACATTTCCACATCTGCATCATATTCCGATGTGACAAGCGTGGAGGAGTAATTGATTACATTAATAGCTAATTGCCAGCTCGTAATTGGATCTGACTCAATTAAAAAACCTCTGGGTGATAGTAATGAAACAGGGCGCTGCGGCTGAGCGGGTGGCGGCGCGACCTCGCTCGCCAGTGTGCCAAATGGCAGAGAGAGAGAGTTGTGTGTAGGGGGGCGGGGGGGGGGGGCACTTTATACACCTGCAATGCTAAATCATAAGCGCCTCACTAGATAGGGGCCGGCCTGGGAATGCTTTGTGCTGTTTTTGCAATTCCTCAATGCGGATTTATATCTTTTGCTTTGGGAAAGGTTGTAATATTTCACTGGGTGTGCGGCGGTGGGAGTGCACACGCGACGAGTCGGAGTGGAGGTGTGTGTGTGTGTGTGTGTGGGAGGGGTTGCTGGAGTACGGTATCAGCATATATTTTAATTTCATTTTGATAAGGCCATGCTTATAGCCTGGTATGGCTCATCTTGAGCAGAGCGAAGCGGGGTGTTATTTTACATATCTCCCCAGCTCGGGGACACTGAGGTGCCATCATTAGCAAGGCTGCGCTAAAACGGGATAGGATCTGTAAATTAGGACAGGTGCTCAGCTAGTGTCGCGAGCACAACACACTGGGATGTCGTGATAACACAAACCCGGCTTGAAGTCGGTTTATTTCCTGAAAATGCAGATTTGACGGGTGCTGATATGTGTCTCTGTAGGCTACATGTGTTTAGTTGCGTTTCTATGCAAATAGGTACACATTAATATTCCTGCACACGTGTGTATCGTGTGCTTTAATCTTCATGCATGTGTGTAAATGTGAAATTGCTGCATCTTGCCCTGGTATGTGTGTGTGTGTGTGTGTGTGTGTGTGTGTTGTGTGTGTTTTGTGTGTTGCGTTCCCTACCTCTGCCGTCATGTCAGAATTTCCTTTCAAAGCCGTCTGATCGGGTCGGGCCTCGTCAGCCTGTCACCGAGGCCTATTTCATTAGGGCCGCCGCTCTCCGTCCGTCCGCCCCGCCGAGCACGGGAGCTCGAACACATGCGCAAATTAAATCAACATCCAAACTCACTCCCATACACAAAGCAATTTAAATGATATTCATTAGAGCGATGACAAGTCCTGATGAGCCTTTGAGTACTGCAGAGAGGAAGGCAGAGAGAGACTGAGAGATAGAGTGAGGGGATGGTGGACTCTCCCCCCCCCCCCCCCCCCCCCCCCCCATCAGATCTTTGCCAACTTTGTATCTTTGTAGATGTGGCGGCCATCAGTGCACCACCACTTAAATAAGAGAAGAGATTAAAAGGTAAATACCCTCACAGTGCACCTCACTCACTCTGAGAGCCTCTCATTTCGTCCTGCATGTCCTTGTTTCCTAAAAGGTGTGGTGGACTTGCTGGCCACACTATAGGTTCTTACTGAAGATGTAAATATAACAAATAGTCATAAATATACAATTTCATTAGAATAAACAAACAACAGCTCGACACTGTAGTTGTCAGGAGGGCAGTTTTTGTGTTATGTTGCCTCAGTACAGCTGGGCCTGGACCTCTAAATGTAATGAGTATTGAAGATAAAGATAAAGAGTGGAGATAAAGCAATATGCTTCATTACCTGCAGGCTACATAAACATGACAACTTATGAGATGAAGCGTTTATACTTAACTTACGAGTTACTTTGTTGTTGCTGTGTGCATATTGTTTTTACATTCTGCATCATACAGAGTAAAGCTCGGCATTTACAGGAAGTGTCGATGGCAGCGAGTATATATGAGGTCTGGTATCAGCAGCCGAGTGGAGTGCACAGTAGAGCCCGGCACAGGTCTAAAGCTCCAGCACTGGCCTGGCACTGGCCCGTGATGTTCAAGCTCTGGCCTGTGATGTTCAAGCCCTTGCCTAGCTCCAACTTGACAAAGTCTGCAATTTTTCATCCCATCCATCCCATCCCCTCACTTTAAGGTCTCTCTGATACACTCAAAAAACACACACACACATTCTACTAATAGGCAGATTTGCCCTTGTAAGCATAAGAATAAAATGTGTAAAGGAGAAGAGTTCAACCCGAGCTCGTTCAATGAAAAAAGACCCCGGCCCAAATCGACTCAGCTTGTCTGCAGACCTCCAGTATGCGTTTCTAGCGCTCACTGGTTTCAGCAGTGTGCTCATATTAGCCACGGTAAGTCCTAAGGGCTAAACATGTATCAGTCAGTAACCACCTGCACTGCTCAAAGCTAAACTTTGTCACACAATACTCGCTGAGTTTGTCACACTCTTCAAAGTTGTAACGCTTCAGGTTATATAGCTGGCAGTATGGTAACATATAAAAGTTGAGTACCCAGGAGAAGGCCAGAGCTTTGGTCATGTTGGACTTCATGGTGCGAGCACATGGCTTTTTTTCCTTGAGGCAGTACATACCAATGCAAAAACAAGTTTAAAGTGAACTTGCAAAAGTACGTCTCGAAAAGGATGGTTTATTCATTCTGGGCCCGCCCTAGTACGCAGAGAGGTGTTAAAAAGTGCATTTGTTGGGCACTATTTTAACCTGCAGATTAATACACACGGTGTGCTAGTTTCGTCCAATAATCAGACTGACTTGCTGGTTTGTTTTAATGTCATTACTCAGTCTGACATCATGTTAACGCTCAATCTTTTTCTGATTGAGACAGACCAGGTACGTCTGTAGTTGACTTACAACAACCTGTGCAGACGTAGAACAAAAACGTTGATCAGTGTGATGACATTATATAAACAACCCACAGGGCTGGAGGAAGAAGGGTCAAACAAACACAGGACTTCTGGAGAGCAGGGTCGTCCTTCAATCGGAGGATCGGCGGTTCGATTCACAATGTTATAAACAGATGTTTACTGCAGCCGTGGTGGAGCGTCATGGTTTGACGCGCTGGGCTAACCAGTGTGTTAGAAAGTGGTCCTGACCAAGCGTCAGTATGTGACCAGTTGGGATGAGATCATGTTGTGCAGGTTTCAGATACACAGACAACACTTGTTAGTCGGATCAATTCAATGTTGGTTTTGGTCACGGGACTTGTTGACAATAACAAACAACATAGAATATTGTCGGCCTCATCAGTCGTTTACTTTCCATCAAACACTTACCATAATTATTATATGCATAGTTATAGCCATGGCAAGTCAACACTGTCAACTGATTCTGATGTACGAAAACGTGAAAGCCACTCTCTCTCCCCCTCCATTATTTTCTCTGTCTTTTCAGGCACAAGCCAATTAATTTCGGCCTCTCCTCGCAGCCCCTAATTAACCCCTTCAGGACTGAAATTATGCTTAACACTGGTGATTGAGGCCAAGCCTGAAATTACCCACCCCGCTCTGTCATAATGACAAAATGCAAGTCCTCAGTTTGAAGTGTGTGTTTGTGTGTGTTTGTGCCCCCACACACCCATCTTGTCTTTTTGTGTTTGCCGCTCATACCTCTTGATTACCACTAACCCTTTGTTAAAGCTACACGCATGCATTGCCTCCCTTCTTTCATTAGCATGTGCATAAAAGACATGAACTCTGCTTTACATGCACACACACACACACACACACACTGCGGGTAGTATGCTATACATGGTGTGGCATATGTAATATGTTACTGCTGCCATTAGAGGCCTGCAGGCCCCACTGAGGGCCAATCGTCTTTGTTCCTGCAGAGGCCAGCCACACACACACACACACAAAGACACACACTGGCTCTGATGTTGTAATCAATTTGTGCCAGACGTGATCTGGACGTGTGTGTTAATTAACGTTCTTGTGGGAGGAAATAATTTAACCGCGATAATGAGCTTGAAGAGGAGCAGTGAGAGGGGCGTGATCTCCGGGATATCAGGCAAACAGAATAGGGAGCGCACTAACCTTCCTTCTCCTTACTTGAAGAGGTGAGTTTGGAAAGTAGCTGCAAATAAAAGCTGGCAGTATCAATTCTGAGGTTTTTTTTGGTTCATGAATGTGTTATGAGGTAATATCCCAAACTGTTAAGATGTCAAAAAGTGTGTCAGTGTGAAGATGAAACCTTTTTATTGTCCATTACAGCTGTTACATCAGTCATTTTGTGAAATATGGACCTAGATACTCTTCATATCAGCTCAAAATAGTTCCATATATATATAATGTTTCTGTAATGTAAGAAGGGTTTACAACATGACTTATTCAGGGTCGATCAACACTCCTTTTTTTCTATCATTACACATAAAATAATATGATTGTCTTGTCCAAAGTTTCCCACGCTCTCAAAAACAGGAAGCGTTCCAGTAAATGTTCCCTCAGAAATATCTCTGTAATTACTCACCTTAACTGTCCATTCATTTTCTGCCACTCATCCGAATCCAGGTTGTTGTTGCAGTAGCAGGCAAAGCAAAATAGCCCAGACAGGCGCTTTTTTCCGAAGCTTCTTCATCATGCAACTTCTGGGGATCCAAAAAACATTCCCAGGCCAGATGGGAAATCTATTCCCTCCATTTGTTTTTGGGTCCTTCCCTGTTCTCCTACCAGTTGGACGTGTCTGGATTGCCTCCACAGGGGGTCCTGTTGAGATGTCCAGACCACCTCAACTGGTTCCTGGAAGCAGCAGTCCTACTGTCAGCTCTTTTTAGACATCCGAGCTCACCTTGTCCTCAAGGGTTATGTGCACTATGCAAGCTTGGGACCATAGGCGAGGGTTGGAAGTATTTTGACCGATCAAGAGCTTCCTAATCAAACATCACAACAGTCCAGTACTATGCACACATTACTGCCGACACTGCACAATTCTGCTTAAGGATCTCACGATCTTACCCTCACCCATGAAGACATTGATCTCCTTAAAGCCTTTCATTTAACCACACTAGCATGTAAAGACAATGCATTCAAACAAATCAGAGGACAGAGTGCAACCTGTAGGAATATCAAGGGTGAGAACATCATGAGGTCATTTGTGACTTGCTGTGCAATGGATTACAAAACTCACAGTTTGTATTGCATCACGGTTTTGGGTCACCTATCAGATCAGTAGGGGAATATAAGGGAGCAAATATAACTTTACAGTTTGTTGATTTGTTTAGTTATAGAAGCTGGTATACAGGGCTCCAGACTAATGTCAGTCATGTTATAAATGTTATCATTTTACTTTGTTATAGTCATCTACAGTGGTTATTTGTATGAAAACAAAATTAAATCATTAGGAAAACATCTTTTAGCGATAACTGCTTGATAGAATATTGCCAAGTTGATTTACTTACTTTTCCCGTATTGTGGTTCAGGACAAACACTCACAATACACTTCCTATGAGTCTTTTCCGTTGTTCTCCTCATTTTCTCACAGGTAGACAGATAGATTCATACACACAACATACGGCACAAATACATTTACACAGGAACCATGTGCGCTATTGTCACTGGCGAGCTATTGAATGTAGCACCGCTGTGGCAGAGGGGACAAAATTCAAGTCAAATTCCATGTATGCGTACACATACATGAAAGTAGAGTGAAAAATGGGTTGAGGGGGTGACCAAGGTCAACCCGCTGGACTGTCAAACTGTTGGTGGAAGTGATGTTCGGGGAAATCCAGTGTGTGTCGGGGATGCCGATGACCAGTTCCTTTGTCCAATTAGCATTCAGCTGTAGATAGTTACTGTTCCATTCACCACTGAATGGAACGAGAGATGAAGTGTTGTCAAACAGGTGCAAATATGGCAGTGTGGTCAGAGTATTTAACATGTAGTTATGAGAGATGGGCTAGTGCAGTCATTAGTGTACAGGTCGTTGAGTTAGGGGCTGAGGACGCAGCGTTGTGGTGCTCCAGTGTTGGTGGTGATGGTTGGAGATGATGCTGAGGGAGTTGTGTATCCAGTGGATGAGAAGCGGCTTGAAGCTGGGTTGTGTTGAATGTGGAACTGAAGTCGAGGAAGGATTTCGAGTTGTTGCCCAGTGATTGTAGGCGTTGTGGCAGGAGATAGAGGAGGCCCTCTTGGCCTTGTAGGCGACCTGTTGGAGGTCTGGCATGATGGTGTTCTGCACTATTTTTTTCCAGTCACTCAGTTCTAAAAGGTGCGATTTCTTTCTACCAGTAGCAATATCATCTATGTAACTGCTCCGATCCCTCCCCTCTTCAGCGTTGAGTGCTGATCTAGCAAGTCCACCACTTTCTTGCTCGATTTCTTTGTCATGATATTTTCATAGAGCCTAATATACATACACATAAATCACTAACTTTCCAGGATGTAAACCAAATGCCAAATAGGTTTTCAGCAGCTAAACATTCGAATATACCTCCTCCTAATGACTAAAGCTCAGATCATTGGCTGACCTCGTGGCTAATAAAGTAACTCAAACGTTTTCTTCCTCCCATCTTTAATATGACTGCTATAACAGCATTTAGGGCATGCATCCTCTCTTTCAATCTTCACATTAGTTGACAAACTTCGAATTTTGCATATCAATTTAGAAACTAGAGCACTGATCTGCTGATATCAGGAAAGGCCACTCTCAGCATAAAGCGGGGCTTTGTTGTGTGTAATAAACAACATTTCTGCTCATCTTTTTGAACGGGGTCACACATCTGACCTCAAAATGCAGCTTCACCATCAGTGCTGAAGGCTCTGCTTGAGAAGAATGAGGTCACTAATATAGTAGTTATACACACACTCACATGTGCATTGACACACATGTTCACGCATGAGCACAAACACGTAACACTGGGGCAGATGTGACCACTAACATGATGTTATTAGGATCTGATAATAATGAATTTATGCTCATGAAGTTCTCTTCTCGCCAGGCTCAGCCTGTTTCAGCTTTAACCCTATTAGATCTGTCGTCATCCAAAATCTCGTCTGGTCCGGAGAAGAAAGTGACTTAAATGTTTATATTTCTATGCCAATAATTTCAGATGGGAGCTGACAATTCAAAAACATTTATGATATTCATGGGCAAATTTTAGATTTCTATTAGTAATTTGTTATCATTTAACAAATACCATCAGTTTTACACAGGTATGTTATATATGAATACATGATATATACTGTATATATATATATATATATATATATACTTGTACAGCAAATGCAGTTAGAAAAGGCTTTGTCTGAAAATAAAGTGTTGGTTTGTCGTCTAAAGCTGCAACAATCAATATTTTGTATTAACAATGAATCAAATGAGCACATTTATAATGAAAGGATGTAGTGACCAACTCAGAGAGAGAGTTTTCACCGGAAACTGCAGTTTCTTTCAGGTATTTTCACATCTTTCATAATGTTTTGGTGTTCTGGAACGCAACTTTACTCTTTTGGTTCACTCTCACTGCTTTCATCAAGCTTTGTTTTCAGCCGAAAAGCTATGATAAACCCACTGTACACTATGTGCTCGAAGCACTACCTAACTAAAGACACCAGCTGGTGAGCATAGTGAAGCATTAGGCTCCTAAAGAGCCAGATATTTCCCCCGAGTTGGTGGAGACCAAAACAGAGCTAAAAGGAGAGGGACTATTGGACCTGAATTTGTCATGTCATCTAAAATGTATATGCAAATGATATTTATGAATGCTCTGTGTCTACTGGATGTGTAAAGAGGAAACTGTTTGCAAACACATTCACCATCACACTTGTAAAATGGCTCCCTGTTGTTGGCTAGTTAGTGGGTTTCAGGGGCGAGAAGTGAAAAATCAGAAAATGCATTTATCCTTCACAAACTGTTTTTAAAATGCAACCACGAGTGATCTTTTTGAAGGTACAAGAATGGATGTAGAGAGAGAACTGGATACGGCGTTGGAGGCGGGGCCCAGTTAATTCTCATGAAAGTTGCTTAGTGGTGCATGAAGCCAAAATGATCTGCAGCATCTATGGGCCTATAGACCAAGCAACACAAAAATGACTCTGGATTCAGCTATTAGTGCATTTTGATTTCATGTTTTAGATAAGTACTATTTTAAGTGTTCGTATTGGGAAGTTGATATACTTAAATAAATACATTTACAGACACCTCTTTCCCAGTGTTAGTCTATGGGAAAAAGTCCTTTTGGGCTCAATGGCATCATCTGAGCAATCCAAAAATGTCATCCCACTGTTTGACAACTGCGGAAATTGGCTTTAAACCCAACACTCCTCCTGGGGGCTTGGGTACAAGGTGAACAAAACCCTAAGGAGTTCGACACATGGCCTCTGATTGAGACAAATGATATAGCACAATGTAAAATGATTGAAATTGACAATGAAGTATAAAAATGTTAGTGAAGTCCATTTGTTGCTGACCCAATGTATCCATCCAAATACATTTTCATTTATTTCAGTATTTTCTCATTAAATGTTACTGTGTGATAAAAATAAGTCTTTTTATTGAGTATTGAGTATTTGGCACATACACAAACAGAGACACACTTGCCGAGGCATATATTGTACGTGTTGTATAAAACCTTTGAAACGCCAAAACACATTACACATATTACCTGACAAAATGTTGTACTCACAAGCAAATTATAGCTATAGACTACCCACAACACCTGGAGACACACACTCTCATATGTATACAGTACATTCACTTATTGAATCTCAGCCCATGCACATACACACACACACACACACACGCCTTATTCAGCATGCATCTTCTCGAGTGTAGTGTGTCAGAGCGTGTGACTGGGATTCTATTTGTGTCGGTGAAGTGTCTGAGCTGTGTTTGTAGCGTTTAGAGGAAATTACCCCGCAAGCGTTGCCTCGGCCACAGTAGATAGCGGGTCGCCTCTCCAGGCTGCATGGCATATTGATTTCTTGTTGTGAGGAGTGCTGTTCAAGCCCCATTTAAGATTTCCGTCCAGCCTACAGCCCTGAATACGGCAGCCAGCCGTAAATTAGGGAAATTGCACATTCATCACATGTGTTATTTTAAGATGCTTTGGAAACTTGTGGGGCCAGGGAAGATCTGTGATGTTGCAGGTAACAAACATACACAATGGCTGACTGACTCGTCGTTAGAGCACGGAGGTATGCATTCAAAATCACAGCATACTTTGACGTCTAATACTTCATTTCCGGGTTGTGCACTGCAAGAACATGAGCACACCACCAAAGAGGGAGGTGAAGTTTCCAAAACATTAGCAAGTTTTGAGGATTGTTGCCCAAAATACAGCAGAAACAATTCATATGAATTTACAATTTACATACTTTTCAAGCCTGATTTATAAGAAGGAATTTAATGGAAGAACAAGTTGGACATTTAATGATTTCTCAAACAAGACTAAGAAAGAAAGCATTGAACTTAGGTTGGAGTGATTCAAACAGAACATGAAAGCTGGTTTGCATTATTTTTAACTCATATATAATTCATATAAATTGAGTTATTAGATAAGAATCACCTCGTTGAATTGAGTACAACAGCCCAGCAATTCCAGGACGTGGCTCTGTGAGATTCATTTCCTTATATTCACAAAATAGGGGATGCTAGAAGCTTAGCGGCATCATGACTATTTGCCAAGATAGCTATTGTTCAACAGCACATAAACAAAAAATATATGGTTATGGCCAGCAGTCTGTTAGTTTAGCTTAGCAAAAAGACATAAAACAAGGGGAACAGCTAGCCTGGCTCCGTCCAAAGATAGCACAATTTGCCGACCAGCACCTCTACACCTCACTAATTAACACATTTGTAGAGGTTGTTAAATCCATTCAAAAGAAGAAAAAAAGTTATTTTATTTGATGAACTATTTCTTTACTGGGAACAGTCACTTCCTGAAGTCTTCGCTGGTTGCCTGACAACCTAACAGTGATGCCAAGACATATTCCGCCCAACAAATAGTCCCAACCCGTTCTCATTCCCAACTTGTCACATACGGACGCTTGGTCAGGACCCCTTGGCGTCACTTAGGTTTATAGGCAACACAACTATTTGGTTTGGTTTAGTCAAAGATTGTGGTTTGGGTTAGAATAATATGTTTGTTACTTAACTTCAGTTACAGCCTACGTACGTGACATAAATGAACGTACTTACGAAACTTAAAATGAGTCAGCATTGATAAACAAACTGGACTTTCAACCAGGCAAGAAGTCATTTTTCTCCTATAATTGTAAACCTACAGGTTCCAAGAACATGTGGCATGACAACATATCTCATATTAATGTTTTCGCACTGTTGATATTTGAACATGATGAGGACACTGGTAGATGCCTTTATTAAAATGTGCAAAACTCTAACAATAATAACGTTTAAATTATTTTAGTATTTTAAAAGACAATTCAGCATACATTTTTTGGGAATAATAGTACATCTGTCTATGTGTTTGGATAATGTAGAATAACTTAATCTCTGCCTTCATGAAAGTGTTGTTTGTTGTTCCTCTTGTATGTACCAGGAAGATTCAGAGCAGCACACAAGCATAGAGCCTTAAAGTTAACCCTTGTAAGGATTCTTTAATATTGTATTTAAAAAAACAAGTAAAAGTCATGACTCTACCTTCCAGGCTGCTTCTGATGTGTGACTTTGATCTGCAACTTCCCAGTCTCTTGGCACACTTCCCACAGTCTTAAGGAATCAAGCCCAAAAACCAGCTCAGACAGAATTTACATATGCCAGTCCTATGATCTGAGACACCAGCGGTTGTACAGATGAATAACTCTTTCCCAAATCAAGACCCTGGTAATGTTACCAAGAAGCTTTGCCCTGGTGAATTAATGGCTGAGCGACTTGAAGACAGAGAACCAGGGTACGATCTTTTGAACTCACGCTTCTTTGATGTTCTACATCCAAACGAGTTCCCTTTGGTTCGTTACTGTAGTGCAAATGTGTATGCTGTGTTCACTTAATGCACGAAGAAGTGCAAAGGTTATGTTGTTGCTACAGGTTGGACAAGTGTGTCCACATCCAAGATAGCATGTTGTGACTCTACTTTTAAATTAACTTAAAGATTAGTTGCAAATATGATATAGGCTTTACCTTTACCTTTTATATAGGTTTTGTACCTTGGACTGCCACCATTGGCTGCAATGTTTGCAGCCTGTAAACCTCTGCAATTCAAGTTACCAAACGGGAGAAATCAGGGACCACAAAGTATCTCCATATGGCGTACTTGTAATTATCACTAGGGGGCTTACATAAACTCTTTTCCCCACTTGACAGCTGGTATTCATGGAATTTTGGATAAGATCAAACACAGCAACATCGCCCATATCTCCATATAATTAGTGTGTGCCGTCAGTGCAGCCCCAGAAAAGTCTCAGTGATGCAGCCTGAGAATTTGTTTCAATATTTAGTTGACTGTAGAGTGGAGCATGAGGTTGTTGTAAAGTCCACGACTAGATCCACAGTACAACATCTGACTTTTAGGGGAATAACAACTTTAAGTAACAAGGCAAAAAAAGCATGCAGGAAAACTGTCTGAAAATCAATCCGATTCTTTTCAGGTCAGTGGACTGGTTGACTTTGACGATGCTGAAACAAGGCACACTGCCCTTTTAGAGGCTCTTGGCAGATATTTGTTTGGAAGCCCTCTTTGACTTGAAACCCCGTCAATCAATACTAAGTGACTAAACAGGGTAGTTGAAACTTTTGCATTTTCTTGACAGTTGTACAGAATAAAGCTTCAATAAAGCAAGTCCGGCTGTCAAAATGTTACGTTTTCACCGGGCAAGTGTGTTTGTACGCGTAACTGTTGTGATCTTGGCTACAAAACTATGTACCCAGAATATTGACGTTACTTCCTCAGCACCAACAATAGCACTCATGCAGCCTGGCTTGTGAGTATACTGTAAAAAACTGTACAAAATGAAACAAACAAACAAATACTCGTCAATGTAATGTAATAATGTTATTTACATTGGTTAAGTATGCCAGATATGTAAATAAACTGAAGGTAAAATGAGTAAACCTTCCTTGTTATCACATGGGACACAAACTGTGGTCTGCTGGTTGAACGTCCTGTTTGACAGTGTTGAACTCTTAATGAATAACCACTATGGGTATTTATTGCTGAACTTTACCTCCGATTTGTGCTTACTTGGTCATGAATATTTTTTGTTTCCAAGAAATGTTTTAGATATCAAACTTTAAGTTTCAGAGGCTATTATAGCCATGCTAGTGGCTCTGTACGGTTGTAACTTTGCACAGCAGTGCTTTGAGCTAAATGCTATTGTCAGCATGCTAATATGCTCACAATGACTATGGCCAAATCCCAATGTCCCCCCTAAACCCTCAAACCCTGAACCCTCATGGAATTACTGACGTCACCTGGTGAGTGGGTGAGTGTGAGAGGCTGTGAGGGCTTGAGATGGTGTGAATAGGAATGGGACAGCACTTTGCTGCAACATATCACGTTACCATGATAACGACAAGAAATATGATGTATAACTGTGTGTATTTATTTTATACTTTGTACTCCCTGATTTGAACATCTTCAGGCTCTTTCCTCACTAGATGAGAACTTCATATAATCTATTTACTCGTTTTGTCAAAACAGCTTCAATGACAAAATCAAATATTTGATGAATAAATAAATAAATATCTTCTGATTTCATGTTTATTTTTTGTTCCATCTTTAACCCTTAATGTTTCTGAGTAAATTTAACATGACAGAACACACATGATCCGTCCTCTTTGTTTACCTTTTTCTTTACGTCTCCATGCGTCCACTGGTTACCCCGTGTTTAACGTCACATTGCAATGATTTGTGGGTAATTCCCTTAGGCTAAGTCAGCATACCATGCTGACTTACGGACAGGGTTCATAAAGGGCTCAAAATGTCTGCGAGAGAGCCTCAAACACTTGACGATTTGACAGTGGGACATCCCTAAACCCTCACGGACTTCGCGGGAGCGCGCCTCAAAGTCCGTGAGTCCGTAAGGGGGGACATTGGAATTTGGCCTGTGCTAATATGCTGATGTTTAGCAAGTCAAATGTTTACCATGTTCCCTATCTTAGTTTAGGGTGCAGCTATTTGGTCTTAAACCAAAGCATTCAACACATTGACATGTTGTCCTGATGGCGGTGCTCTATGAAAAGTCCAGGGGTCATCAAAGTTATTACAATTCATCCCGACGGCAGGGACATGAATAAAAACTACTTCTGTTATTTCTGAGCAGAAAATGATCAGCTTGGACTTAGTTGATATTTGTTTTTTGTTTTTGTTGTTCCATCAACATTTCTACTGAATAAATGTAGTCATCTTTTCGTTTCGCTTTTCAGGAATGGGTTGTATCCATCGACAAAGCTGGGCATGTGGCATACACCTGCTCAGATAAATTATTCCTGGGGGGCATCAGCCAATCGTATCTATTCAGGCCTCCTCTGAAAAAGGGACATTTGTCGGCATAAAATATTACCAGTAAGAACTATATATTTTGTTTTGTTTGGGAAAACAAATAATATGGTGTGTGAGGCAGCGGCCTATGGGTATCGATGTGTCTGCGAGACGGTGTGTGCAAGTGAAATAAAGAACAGGGGAGAGAAGAAATGGGAACAGAAAAAGAAATCAAGAGAAAGCGAGATGGACAGGGCGCTCTCCCTCTGCGTCTTTGTGTAGGGAGTGTGTTTGCTTGTACCCCGGCTTTATTTGTGTTATGCCGAGTGATTCCATTGTGAGCGGTGGATCCACCGAGCTTGTATTCCCACCCTCCCTCCAGCCCCCTGCTTTAGATAAAGCTATCTGGATCTGCAGCACACCTTCCTCAAATGCATGCGAGCAGCTTACTGTTGTGGAGGCTCTCTCTATGTTCCTGGGGGATTCTGACGGTTGCATTGTGTGGGGCTACAAAGAAGGTGTGGTACGCTGGCACATAGCACCATCTCCAAAAACCACTATTAAGATGGTAGTGTTCACTGGCATGACTCGCTTCAGGCAGTGCAGTCCTTTTACAGCTGACAGCCTACTTCCAATCTTACATATAGGCCACAGAATGGAGCAACAGTGTTTAATTGCTACGCAGTTTTCGGACACTTATGAGGGCCTCATGCGCAAGCTATTGATTATTTTTGTTTTCATTTCATGTCTCAAACTAGTGACAGTTGTGCTAGTGGTTGTGAGAGGCTGCGGTCGGGCACAGCAGTGCTGTGAGCTGAATGCTAACATCAGCATGATGAAATTGCTCCCAATGACAATGCTTACATGATGGTGTTTTCATGTTTACCGTGTTCGCCATGTTAGTTAAGCTTGGTGGTTGGTGGAAATGTCACAAGTTTTGCAGGTATTTGGTGTTTGGTGACCTGATGAAGACGCTATAGGAAAAGTCACCTCATCAATGAAGTCAATGGGATTCGTCCTCTGGGAAAATGTCAGGGAAATCCATCAAACGTTGTTGGAAAGATTCAATGTGGAAAAAAGTGGTGCCAGCTAGCATGGCTCAAAAGAGAGTTCTAAAAGCACAAGTTCCCATCTTTGCTGGATTTTTGAGACCAACAGCTAAAAACTCTAATGAGAAGTATTTACAATGGAATACAAAATGATTGAAGTGGTAAATCACTGCATTTGAAAAGCTTGAAGCAGCCAATGTTTGTCATTTTTAGCTGGTGCAGCTGTATACTCTTGTTGAAATCACAGCAAAATAGTTGTTTATTGATTGATTCATTCACCATTTGTTTTAGCATGAGACACAAGCCTGTAACTGTGAATGTTGTGGTCCCATCCGCAGTCAAGTTAAAGTTAGTATAATTACGATTCAATCAATTGCATCAGTCATTTTGACATGTTTCCATGCATGTCGCATTATATCATTGCCCCTGTTGTTCCCCTGTCTTGTACAGCCGGAGTTGAACAGCATTGATGACTGTCTTCTTAGGCTTTCTTTATTTACATGCGACGCGATGGAACCTCCTAGACCAGTGATTTTTACGCTGTAAACAGACTCACGACTTGTACCCAGGTGTGTTAAAGATTATAACTTAAACCAATGTTTGCCCTTTTGTAGTGCACATAATGGAGGTCAGTCTATTTCACTTCATTGGCTGTGACTAATAGGGTTTAATGCATATTATGATTGCATTGAGATACACAGTAAGTGCATGGATGGGAATATGTTTTCCCGTGTATGTCTGTGTGTGTGTGTGTGCACATCCCAGTGGTGGTACCCATTGTCTTCTGCATGCTAGTTTTGATCCTTAATAAGCCCCTTGCCTCTGCTCGCCGGTTGTGAAGGCAGGGAGAGAGAGAAAAGGGCTTTCTCACACTTCAATTTCACGCATATTTTCTTTGAGGCTAATGAGAACCTTAAATACGGTGCCAGACTTCAGGCTGCGCCGTTGAAGGCTGACATTTTCACACACAGTGGCACCTTGTCACTGCGGATGAAGTCCTTCTACCTAGCTGTTGAGGTGTGTGTGTGTGTGTGTGTGTGTGTGTGTGTATTGGCCTTCTGTGCACCTTTGTGCATGTGAAGAAAAGAAGATAATTTGGTGGGCCGCTCTGTACAATTCAGAGTGTGTTTGTGTTGTGTGCAGGTGGGTCTAGTTGCCTGCGCATGTATTTTTTTGCTGTTGTTTTTTCAGCATGGTTTACTAAGTGGCAGAACGGAGCAGGGAAAGCGATGTAGCTCAGGAACACACAGCGCCGTCTCACTTTGATTTATCGCGTGTGCTCTGTATGTTTATGTAATGCACTTGTGCGCTTGTGTGTGCAGATTTGCGCGTATGTTGATGATATGACGTGCTTGTTTTTAATACCCACCTCTGTGTTCTCATTCCCTCATCTGCACTGAACGTATGCTGATTCTCCCGTAGAATGCTTCCTCATGCAAACTTTTACCTCTTAGTCCTATCTGCTTTATCTGTGTCACGCTGTTGTGCAGCACACATCAAATTGATACTGACGCAATTCCTGCTTAATCACGGCTCCGGACAGGGAAAGATGATGAATAAATAAACACTTGAAAGGACCCGCTCATCTTGTCAGCATTGTTGTCGTATCCCATGAAGCCTAAACAAACATGTCTGCCAGGTGTCTTGCCTCGCGGGAAAATAGTCACAAAATGGACGTTGGAGGTAATTATTATTTAAACCTTTTTTTTTGTCTGTCTTTATTCTTCCATATCCTGTGTGGAAAGAGAAAGACGGTGAGGATGGAGCTGAGTTGCGTTTTTGGTTGTGTGATTCTCTCCACTGCCCCCTTAAATTGATAAAACTTTTTTGTCATTTGATGTATTTACTGTTTCTTAAATCTTTTGTTGCAGGCTCAGTCTTATTTATGCAGTGTATACGCCTTAGTCTATGTCACCAGGACAACAGAGGAGGCTACTGGTAAAAGCCCAAAAATGATGGTGTCTGTTTGCATGTCTGGATATGTGTGTGTGTGTGTGTGTGTGTTGTCTCCCACACCGCCCCGCTGCTGCCACTCACTGTAAACTAGTATGCAGCTCGTCACAGACAGACGTTGACACACTCCCAGTCTAATGTGCTCATTAGGGACTGCATGGCACACACATAATTGATAGCCATGACACACACAATGCATACACACATAATTGCAAAAAACAGTTTCCTTTTTTTAATGCTGCAGTAGAAAACAAGGTTATATGAAGTCATATAATGGGGGTTCATTGTCAAGAACAACAACAGAAAACGAAAATAACGAAATGAAAAAAGACTAACGGCACAGAATGCATTACAGTATCTGTGCTGTTTACATGCCGATATTTTACACATAAGGATATTTTTTTTGTTATTTCTCTACCCTGGCAGCTGTCAGTTACTTCAGCAAATTAACTGCCAAAAATGTAGCAGAACTTGTCACTCAACAGGTTATTGTAACCATGGTTACCTTTCATATCCCAAAAAGATAAAGCTGCAGTGTGGAATCGTGGCAGAGTAATTAGACAGAACAAAAAAATAGGACCAATCGAAAAGGCATTCAACAATATGAACAATATGAAACAACCAAGAGTGCTTATAAATAACAGTTTACATGTGAAATATCTTTATAAAGTAACATCTTTTTTTGTACAACCGTTAATATCTTTTTTTAGTGTTCATACAGCGGCACATGTAGAGTAGTGTCTGGTAAAAAGAGTCTTTAACCCTTTGAGCACGAGTTGGGAATAAAAAGATTCACCTGTTGTCATCCTTTTGCTACCTATCTTTTCTTGTATCGTTTGATTAAATAACACATTTATAAAACTATTGTGCAAAACAATTTTATTTATGTCTTCATATACTGTGCACCAGCAGATAGTCATAATCCTTTTAAATTAAAAAATATAGAAATTATGCATAATTTAGACAGGAATTAGTTAATATGCTTTTATGTACATATTTTACACAGACCTGAATTAATATAGGTCCCTGATCGACCAAAGTAAAAGACTTCAGATTTCTTTTTTTTACCACATAGCTACAATGCTTGTGTCAAGTCCGGCAAACATATCTCAAACAAATATTAAGCCCACGATGAAAACCTTGCAGTGAATAGAGAATCTCTTTCTAATACAATGCTTTCATGTCTAGGATTAGACTTACCATACTGTTTGTCTGGGAAACAGGCATTGCAGACACAATGCACACATTGTCCATCAAATTCTCACATTAGCTTCAATAATTCACAATCTCAAATCGTGAGTCGATAGTGTTTGGATCGTAGGTGTAGAAGTGCTTCGACGTACTCAGAGGGTTAAATTTTAAATGCTGACTCCAGCACAAAAAAACTAAAACTAAAAAAAGAGCGCAAACGAGCGGAAGAGTGGAATAAAAAAAATCTAAAACAAAAAGAAATTATGGAAAGTGCACCCAGATTTAGTTATAAAATGTTTAACTAAACTGTTTCATTTATGCATGCAGCTTATCACATCCCAGTGATGTCAAAATATAAAGGAACTTAATTCCATTTACACAAGTTTCAAAATACACGCCACTTCATTTTAGAATCTCTTTTTTTTTTTAAACCTTCATATACTGTATTTTCTCAATGACAACAGCCCCCACCTGCACAGTTTGAAAAAAGTCACTCTATTCCTGTCAAAGCAGATCACTAAAATCGAGTGTCTTGGGCCAGAGTGAGACTACCTCACTCAGCAACAAAAGAAAAGAAAAAACAACAACTGCTACAACACAAAATTTTAAACCATGTGCCAAAACTTAAAACAGTAGTTGTATGGCATCTTTGTGCAGTTCCACCACGTTAATAATCCTTTCTTCTCTTCAAAAGAATTGTCTGTGAAAGGCTTAAGAGAGACAGAGCAAGAAAGAGTGAGCCATTATAAAAGAACACTGCATTGTCCCCAGCCAGTGCTACTGTTTCTCCGGCTCACACACATACATGAGATGGTCCTCGGGGGACTTCCCATGAGTCTTGCTCAGGTGAAGCTTGACCGCATGCTTGCTCGCAAAAGTCCGGTTGCAGAGCTTGCATTGGTACACAGACCCACCGTCGTCGTCGGCGGGGGAGGGTGACGGGGATTCAGTTGAGGGCAGAGAAGTGGTTAAGGACGAGGGCAGGGAGATGGGTAAGGAAGAGGCTAAAGGGTGGCTGGATGGGTGAAGATTAGAGAGCAGTTTTTCAGATAGTCCTTTAGTGTGGCGGTGTTGATGATGTTGTTGCGAAATCTGGCTGAGCAGCTGCTCCCCAGAAAGCTTGGCCAGGTCTCGCAGACGGAAGCCCAAGTGGGATTCCAAGTGGCTGACATAGGTGGATGGTAAGCGGATCTGAGAGGCGCAGTCGCTGCAGAAGAACACTGGGTGACCTGAATCCAAGTTCTTCAAGAACTTGGTGCCACCGGTTCTCCTCAGCTGGTACTTGACATTAGCCAACCAGTGGGATATTGTAGTCATTGAGAGGCCAGTGAAACGGGAGATGTGCATTCTCTCCTGTGGGCTCAGGTCAGACATCATGTATTTGCCGTCACTTGTTTGTCTCAGACTGGCGGCAAACTGAGCTTGTAGGATCAGGAGGTGTTGAGGGTTCCAGTTGGACTGCCGGCCTTTACGTTTCTGGGCTGGAGAAAAATCTTCTATCTCGTCCTGTGTGATACCTTCGAAGTCGGAGCGCTCGGACAGGCTGGTAGGTGTGGAGGACTTGGAGACAGCCTGACTTTCTGTCAGGTTCCTCAACATGTCGGATATGTCTGACAGTGCGTTTTCTCTCAAAGGGGAGCTTGACATAAAGGAAGCTACTGCAGCTGAGGCTTTGGTCATAGTGACAGCGGAGGAGGGAGAAATTGAAGACGGGGTGGTGGTGGTGGAAGAGAGAGCCGTTGAACCCAAAGAACCACCACTGTTGTTTTTGTCAGCATTTTTTCCTTTGGTGAGATCTATGGGTTGGTCGTTGTTTAGATGTTGGTAGAAGTAGCGGTCTAAGCGGTCATTACCGGGCTTTTTGGTCTGTGCTGGTGGGGTGGAAGCAGCCACCGCCGCTTTCTCTGCCAAGCTGTTGCTCATCTTGAACAGCATGCTCATGGGGTCAAGGGAGGGCAGGGCAGGCTTAGCGGCCTTCCCCAGGTGGACGTTCATTACTGACTGCAGTGCGCTGAGGGGGTTGACGAATGGCTGTTCTGGAGGAGGATGGTCTGTGATGATAGCTGTACTGCCACACAGAGAGGCAGGCAGTGGGGATGTCAAAACAGTGGACTCCACTCCATTCTCCCCAGACTCATTCATCGAAATATCTCCATTTGAATCTCTGTGATTAGCTCCATTCCCATCACCTACTGCTTTTTCTGCCCCACTCGTATTCTCTGGAGTTTTACAGCTTCCTGCTCTATTTTCTTTGGGCGACTCTCCTCGGGCTGAGCCCCCTGGCTCGCTGTTGCAGGGTGACGGCGTGGTACGTCTCAGAGGAGATCCCCTCACAACACCACTGGGCTCTCTCATTTTCTCCTCTACCTTGGCCACTTTCTCTGTCACTTTCTTGACCAGTTCCTCCATTGCATGGAAGTTATTTTTGGCTAGCAGGGAGTTCTGGCGGCTGGGAGGGGAGATCAGAGGCTGGATCTTACCAGTGGGAGAGAAAATGTCCCCTCCAGGGAACATGTATTTGAGGGCAGAGCTCTTCCCAGTGTTGCCAAGCGAGAGCTTCATTAGGTTTGGGAGCTGGTAAGCAGCATGGATACTGGGATATCCACCCCAGCTTGGAGCTCCATTCTGGGCTTTGTTGATGGCTGAGGTCACTGTGTTCTCCAAGGACTTGAGGATGTCAAGACCACCTTTTGGACTTTCATCCAGATCCTCCTCAGTTAGATAAGAATATTTTGAAGAAACATCAAACTTCTCCTCTGCCTCCTCCTCACCTCCTGCCTTCTTCTCCTTGTTGAGATTACCATTGTTGATGATGGGCTCTTTCGTGCATTCCTCCTCCTTCTCCTCCTTTTTTATCTCCACAACCATGGCAGTGGGGGAAATGCTGGTTGGAGGAGGAACTGGGGCAGGTGGAGGGGAGAATGTTGTGGCAGCCAAGGGAACGGACTGGAACTTTTCTTCAGCTGTAAAATTGGGTTTGGGGGTCGGGATGGACAATTCTAGAATGGGTTTGCCTTTCTTAATAGCAGAGTTAGTGACTTTAATAAAGTGTCCGGTCACCATCATGTGAGCAGTGAGCTCTTGTAGTGTGTCATGAGAGCTACCACACTCCATGCATTTGAGGATCTGTGACTTCCTGGATTCAAACTGCCAGGCATAGCTGGCACCGTTCTGGTGTCCATAGCGGTTGTTAGGTGTGATGTAAGGATTGGTGACCTTCTGGTGTACGTTATTGGAGTCGTTGAGGGAGGTGGGCTTAGGTGTGCCTCCATTAGAGTCTGGCGAGCTAGGGATGTCCATGTCCATGGGGACTCTCCTTCGAGCCGAGGAGATAATCTTAGCGGCGACTGGAGTAACAGGCTCTTTCAGAGGCACTTTCTGGTAGTGTTTCGTCTTGATCATGTGGACACTTAGGTCCTGCAGGGATTCAAAGGAGTGCCCACAGTACATGCACTTGAGAACTTTTTGTGCATCCTCCTTCCCCTCCATCTCTAGCAAGGACCGCTTTCTTGGTTTTGACCACCGTTTAGTACCCTCACCATCTGTCTCGTGGTTATCGTCGCGGTAGTGGCCTGTCTCGTTCATGTGCACGGTGAGCCCCACTAGGGTGTCATACGCCGCACTGCAGTCCTTACAGTGGAACTTGCTGGCACCAGTGAATATAGAGCCATACAGCTTGGAGCTCTGCCGGTACAGCTGGACGGTACTAAAGAGGTTGGGTTCTGTAGATGCTGCGGATACAGCCACTGTGGGATGTTGAACCAGGCCCAGTCTGTTGTGGTGGTTGTGTGAGGTCTGCTGGAGGGTTTTAGCCATAGCTGTTTGGTGCCAGTCATAGCCTCCACTTCCACAGCTGCTGCTGCTGCTGCTACTACTGCTGCTGCTGTGACTGCGAGGGGTTTTTTCTGCAGGGGCCTGGCTCAGGTTTAGATTCAGTGTGGACCAATAGGAGTTGGTCAGGAAGGAGGTGTAAATGGCCTTCATCTTCTCCAGGCTGTCAGCCACAGACCCTGTTGTGGCTAATATGGCCTCGTCTCCACCTACTGGGGCAGCAACATTGGCAACAGCCATCATGACAGAGGAGGGAGAAAAGGGAAGGGCATTCGAGGGGTCTTTTGAAAGGAGGATATCATCCTCGTTTTTAAGAGAGGAGATCTCAAAATCGGACATTCTGTCACTGGATTCACTTAGGTGAGACTCACTGTCTAACTCTTGACCAGAAAAGTCAGCAGCGTTTGGGGAGTCATGGAAGCCAGTGGATCCTGGCCTGTCCTTGTCCTGACATAGGAACTTGGAGGCAGGCTCCTCCCCTTCCTGAGCTGAGTCGTCTCCATCCAGGTCCTCATCCAACAGGGCTGCTTCCTTTTCATCTTCAGGGACATATGCTGCTCGAGCAGAGAAAAGAAAAAAAACAAAGAGAGAGATTTGTTAGAACCACACTGACAGCATATCTAATGATGGAGATTCCAGTATTCCTGTTTCTACACCAAGCAGGGAACTGATCGAAACACAAGATACTGACATTCACACTTTTGCCAGAGGAAACAGAGCAATCATCCAATGGCATCCACAGACAAAGTATTTCCTATCACAATTGCAGTAATTCTGTTCTATCTTCACCCTTTTACATTGACATTGTTTTCAAATTGGAATCAAGTTGCCACCCCCTCCCATTCTCTCTCCACCCCCAGGTCTTTGTTCTGTACTGCAGAAAACCAGAGACAGTCGGAGAGAGAGAGAGAGAGAGAGAGAGAGAGATGGAGGATGGAAAAAAGAGAAAGATGGAGGGGGCAGAGAGGAAAAACGTCACTTCAAACAGAACTTGCCACCTTATTCTTCTCAAGGGGCAACAGCTTGAAATTAAAACTAAATTTGAAATTAATGAAGCACATTCTGGCGGTGGCATTCGTTTCTGAAGTAATAAATTACTTGTATCAACCTCGGAGACAGCGGTTCCTGTCTGTCAATTAATATGTCTTACGCTTCTTCTGCAGACTCTAATGCATTCCCTAACAGACACACTCGCCATTTAAATTAAGCATGCATTTTCACTCATTACACTGCTCAGCCCTCGCCTCCTCGTAAATAAAAATGAATGTATGTACTGCCTGCAACAAATCTCTCCCCGCAAAAACCCATTTGCTTCAATTACCAAAGATTAGAAAAAGTTTAGAGTTATTATTTACAGTTTAGCTTCGGGAGTGGGCTTGAGGCTTTCAATTTATATTCAAATCCCTCTAGTTTAAGAATAATACAATGGGAATCATATAGAGGAAATATGTATCAAGACAAATCACAGTCTCGCCTCTTTGTACATCTATGAATGTTTTATTTTGTTTAAGTCTATCAAACGGATAAAACAACATCAGATGAGAAACGCTGCGTGCTCACACTTTTGTGATTACGGCTGGATTTCTGAATACCAATGGAAGTGCAGCGCATGCATACACAAACCTCTTGTTTTAGCAACTACACTGGCAAAGAAGACGAGTGTGTGTGTGAACGCCGGTGCCCTTGTGCCTGGCATTCCTTTCTGCAAACAGGCCATCGCTCATCTAAGCTGGTATGTAAACACGGAGCGAGCCGGTAAGTGGGACGGGTGTGGCACGGAAGCGAGGGCCTATTCAATCACAATCTACCACTTTCAAAGAGATGCAAAGTTTAAACAAATCAAAATGATCATTGTGTTGTATTTAACATGAGGACGCACAGTTACATTCCTTATAAAGAACTGAAAGGAAAACTATGCGCATGTTGGAAAAAACCCTCCATATTGTGCCTACAGTTTTGTCATTGGCTTGGAAACAAAGGAAAATACGGGCTTGCACAACTAATGCCCACACCACCTGCCAGCCACATCATACAACACACTGAAGCTGTTGCCGACTCCCATCTCTAACTGAGCATGTGTATGTGCTAGTACTGCATCAGCAGCAACACAGAGAGGAGTCTCTGTCATTGTCAGGCTACCGGTTGCCATCGGCGATGATACGACACACCACCGTGGGACAAACAGATGCACAGAGACATAGATTTCCCAGAGCCCATCACACATCTCACACACACACACGGTAGTCTTAACAACTCTTTGCCTTCGGGCATTCTCAGGAACTTCTCTGTTGAACATGCAGTCTGCTCCAGTGCTCAGTGTAACATGAAGAGGATTCATTTTGAACATGTTCTCTTGTATTAGATGCTGTTATGTGCAGGGTCACATAACCCTTATCTACTCTGCACCAGTTACTATTGTTTGTCTTTTATTGTATTGAAGTACATCTATCTAACAAACCTTGATGCACTTAAGCTGCATGTTTTAACATGTACAGATATAAAACATGTGCATGCACACACACACACACACACACACACACACGCACACACACACACACACACATACTGTGTCTCAGAGCTTCCCCATCTCTCTCCCCCATTCTGTCTCGGAGATGCATCCACCCGCCCGCACATACGTGCAGCTGAGCCGACCCACATGTACATGCCATCTGTTCTGAATCAGCCATAACGACAGCTGTTTAAGAGAACAATGCTCCGGCTGAGGAAACAGCCGAACACAGCAGCCCGGCGCTCTCATCAAGGCCAAACATCAATGTGAAATCTCCTTTAAAACGCAAAACGTGCACGCTCCGCTTTGAATTAGCTGCCTTTGTGTGACGAGAACACGGTGTGTGTGTGCTTGCGTGTGTCCATCGGTGTACCTGCAAATGTGTGATACGTATAGAGACACAGGCAGGAGGATCGGGGAGAAAATTGCGTTTGCAGCGACAGCGAGAGCGTGTGTGCAGAATAAAACCTCGGCGTGTAGGCTGCATCCACCTACATGGAGCGTGAAGCGCAAGACTGCTTTTCGGAATTGTTTGAGGAAGAGGATGTTGAAATTATGGAAACATTTTGACATTTAATAGGCGCAGTGTTGCAACGAATTGATACAACTGCTTACATTGAATAGGCTGCAATGACAGCTTAGGTTCAACTACAGCCGCTCGCATCGTTCTGTGACATCGTAAACTAAATACCCCGTTAAATTGCAGTTTAAACTGACTCAATATCCATTTAAAACAAATATAGACCTTTCTGTTATATTTATTCTGAAAACATGGCTTTTTAGTTCATTTTGAACTTGGCTTCTTTTGGCGAGTCACCATCCACTGAAACCGCGCTGGCTATGTTTCTGTTTCGTTATGTACTGTAGTACCGTTTATCCATCACTTCAAGCTATTTATTTGACTTCTGTGTAGTCAGTCTGTTGCAGCTGGTAGTAAATATACTAAAATTCAACCTCACACCAATTTGTAATCCTATTTGTGTCTGTTTCTCCATATTTTTTGGTAACAAATCAGAATTACTATTTGTGTGTATGTCATGAGAATCAGTACTTCAGTACCAAGTCGATGCCAAAATTCTCAAAAAGGTGACGGTACTCGTTTTCCTACAGTACCACAGATACCGTACTGAGGATCAGGGATCGAGATTAATGTTGTCCCGTTGTCCCTGGGACGATGATGGCCCTGATACATTGTGAACAACAAACCTGTTGAAATCGGCAGGAGCAGAGCTAGTTAACGTTAGCTGTTAGCATCCGATGTGCAGCACAGTGGCTAAGTCACGGAGCCAACAGCTGGTTTACGGAGGTTGGATTGAGTTACATTTTGACGCGTTTAATCTCTATTTAGTAAACATTGCTATTTGATCATAACGTTATCGTGATGTGTTCAAATGTAATCTTGTCAAATTTTGGTTTTGGCAAGAAAATTGAGGCGCATCGACAGTCATTCATAAGAAATTCTCAAAATAAAGTATGCAAACGATAATAAAGGAGTGTGTCGATAACTGCCCAATTGTTGAGAACCACTGATGTTCACTTTACTTACCAGCAGACTTATTAACAACTATGAGCCCACTGTAATAGCCCTATAGGGTTCAAGAGAGTGGCTGCTCATTGTCCCACTCTCTCTTTAGCCATTACTTGGCACAACATGGCTTCACTGGGGGAGGGAGGTTGGACGGATGTCAAGACCGGGGCCACACACCACACTCGCACACGGTCGAGAACATGCAGAGATGATCCCCAAGGCTGCTGGCTTGTGTCCAGGCTGCAAGGGTTCACAACACTACGACCCGTGGATACGGAGATAAATAATGGAAGAAACATATCCACGCACACACAAGCAGGAAAAAGCCGGAGTAGAAGAAGCCTGGGCCAAACACACCAGGCGTGCAGGTGCTCTTTTAATTAGTAGAGAGAGAGAGAGAGAGTTCCAGATGAATTGTCAGCAGGGTGGAAGAGACAGTTTGAACTCAGTTTCAGCAGGAAAGGGCAGCAAACACCTCTAAGAACACACAGTCGAATTAAACCGAACGGGGATGTTTGGATTCACGGTCCAAAAAATACCCACGAAGCTGTGATTCACAGAACTATGTGTCTGTATTCTGCTGCTCAAAGTGAGGAAATGCTTGTGCACTCTGCAGATGTTATGATGTTAGGAAACGGTTTATCATGCTTATATAACCACTTAACAGCCCTATCAGACACACAGGCACGTCTGCGCTGCCTGTTTACACTTCGGCTTTGACCGTGCAAGTTTCAGTGCGCGTGTGTGTGTTTGTGTGAGACAAAGAGACGGACCGTCCACATCAGTCACAGTAGGGAAACACTTTTTTGTAGAGACAAAGCTGAAGACATGGCTGTAGGCCTGAGATGAAAGCAACCCACCAGAATCCTCTCACATGAACCATGTGTGAGTGTATCTCTGCACTGCCCGCCATTTCCCACTTGATGAAATCCTATAATCTCCACTCCCTCCCTCCCTCCCTCCCTCCCTCTTTTCCATCCCGCCCCAATCACCAGAGCAACCCACATTAATGAAGTTAATTGAACCTGAGATCGATAATACTTAATTATTGTGATTTGACATGCACAGACAAATTGGGGGGATGGCTTCAGCATGTGTGTGCGGTGAGCAGCGAGGGTGGTTAAAGGGGCACGGATGTCTGCGTTGAGTGCCTCGGGATTGGCGAGGCGTGCCATCGATATCTCGAGAGGCGTTCGATCGACCCCCAGACGCCCAGACGAATGAAGCTGTTCCTCCAAGCGGCTTTACAGACTTGTAACATATTTACGGTATCATCGGAATACGGCGCGCTAATCGCTTCTCCGCCGGCTCGCCATGTTGCTAGAAAACACATGGTGTGTGTGATGAGTCGTGCACTAAATCACCACGAAAGTAGTGCAAGAAATGAGATGTTATAATAATCAAAAAGCAACAAAAGCAACATTTCTCTACTTTATTACTTTTTTTAATCTCCTAAATATATAAATATTATTTGTATTATTATTTTAAAGTACTTTAATGTTAAATCTCATGGGGAATCCACTTTGTTTTTGTCACTTCAGTGTTTATAGAGACAAGGTTTTACTAATCTTTCAGAATATTAGTGCACAACTGCTACTACTATGCTGTTATTACTTTGACTTAGAATAATAATTAAATGTAAGGCATAAAGCATAAACTTCAAAAGTAAATTTGGAAACAAACCACTATGTTTGTGCAGAACTAAGTTTTGCAGTGTGACATCACCGTGCCATCGTGACTCCAGTTCTTCCACAACAAACTGTCAACTAACTATTTCTCCATTATGCTATATCACAGAATATGTGACATTATGTTACAATAACAACATATATTTTGACATGTGTATATATATTTTGTTTGTGTATAGATATAATACCAGAGTGGGATGTCTCTTTTAGTCCAGAGAATTAAGTATCAGAAAAAGCACTTTGGCACATTGATGCAAAAATCATATAAACAACCAAAATTGTCGTAAAACATTCTTGCGTATTGATTTGCAATTCTGTCAACAGTACATGCAAATATGTTAAAGTGACAGATCGCTGACGGTACATTTTTTTCTGTCATGTCATGGTTTGTATTGTCACCTACACTTAGTATTCTCTATGATAGAAATTTGTATTATGTGGTATAGTAGCAATACTCATAATATAGTAATTAAATAAACCTTGTCATACTTTATTGTACTTCAATGTCCTATGATCAGTTTTGCTGCAACAACCTTTAACAGTGTGCTATGCAATAGTTCGTTCATAATGTTGGGAATGCAGGTAAGAGCAGGTTTGGTTAGTAGCAAATATTAAAAATAATTATTTATATCAATAAAATGAATATTAATAAAACCTGCTAGTTGCCAACAATACCTTTAAAAAGAACGACTCACAAAGACTGATTTGATTGTGGAACATGTAAAAACATTTAGTTTAAAATCATTTGGGGAAACAATAGAAATATTTTCTCTACACTGATTAGACTCATACATAATACTCTCACTGATGTTTTTCTTTTGGTTGTGTATATACATTCACAGAAGGTTATGTTGTAGTTCTAGCTGTATATGTAGTTTATGTGAAAATAAAAGCAAATATAAAAAGCACAATATAATATAGTATTTTGTATCATATTTCAATGATGGCTGTTAGATACTCCTATTTCTTTGTTTGCTCTAAAATGTGTTTATTTATTTTTTTACAGGAATGTACCGTGTTTGAATTATTTCTATGTGGGACTAGCTCCGTGCTGATAAGCGGTAATGAACAGCACGATAGTCCTAAATATGCAAAATGCCTTTCAGAAAAAAAAAGCAGAGATAATATTAGCATATACAGCACACAGTGGCAGTGGTGCTAGCGAGAGAGACAGAGGGGGAGAGCGGGTGAGAGAGGGGAGATTAGATTTGGAGTGGCAACAGTTAGTCTGTGTGTCTGTCTGCGACTACGACTGCGTCGCAGCACACTGGAATACTGCGATTATTCAGAAACGCGGATGCTGTTGTAGTACGCTTGTGTATGTCCGTAAATGTGTGTGTGTGTGTGTGTGTGTGTGTGTGTGTGTGTGTGTGTGTGTGAGCAGCGTTGGCCGGGCTAATCATCTCCCCATGCCACTCAGCTGGGGAGCTGCTGACACTGTATTTACATGCTGCTGTTACAGTGCCAATACAACAGTGTATGCCTGGGCTCCAGAGCTACTGACAAACTCGCTGATGCGTGTGTGTGTGTGTGTGTGTGTGTGTGTGTGCTATATTATACATGTGCAGTATTCATTTAGCAAAAACAGATCCATTCTTTTTTTGTACAAATCAAATGCAGTACCGTTTCAAATGAGTCTGATGCTGTACAATGTGAACTGAACAACTA
>NW_027466488.1:10877500-10945000 GCF_050575085.1 Anarhichas minor
AGATGACCAAGGCATGTTTGAGATTGTCACGGACACGCAGACACAAGAGGGGATTGTTCGACTGAAGAAGGTAAGACATTAAACACAGCAGTTGTGAGCAAACTGTAACACTCGCTAATGTTAGCCTGAAAAGTAGTTAGTTTGAGACATGGGCAGCAGCAGGCCTTAATGTTTTCAGCATCTCTCATCACTTGTGGTATTTTCGGTACTACACCCAGTTGTGGGAACAATGTGTTTGAAATGGACTGGCTGCAGCAGAGTGCGGCGGGAATGGAAGACAGACCCCCTAACCCTCCAGACAGGTTTGCTCAGCCCCTGATATTGGGAGGTGGGTTCACAGTTGCACAGCTAGACCACTACGATGAAGCGATGACAGTATATGCAACACGTGATAGCTACGTTAATGCAGAACTATGTTGAAGAAGTGCTCACTCAAATTTGCAACTTCAATCTGCAGACCAGTTATAATGACAAAGCGAGTCCTGGACATGAACAATAAAGATGGAACCCAGTTTTTTATTCAATAAGCATTTGTTTATTTCAAACACGGAGTGGCTGGAATATTAGTTTAAAACTAGATGCAGCATTTAGTTATTTGCTTTGGTGTTTCTAATATTTTGTTCACCCCATTGACAAACAAGAGTGGGGAAGAATATTAGAAACACATTTTATATAATGCGGTCCAGTACAACACCACCAGTAACTATAACCTCATTACTAAACATAGAGTTGAATGAACACCTCCCTGAAATATCAACAAAAGATACCATTATGATCTTTCTGCAAACATTGGATACTCTGTATATCCACGTCTGTGAACTAATAATATCTTTCAACATTTCTACCTACATGTAAATCAGTTTTATATTGTTTGGACGGCATTCTCAATCACATTTCGACAGCAAAACAAACGTAACCTGGGAGGAACCGCGTCCCCTTCGAAACGTAATTGACAAAGCAGTATCATGAAATATGAATGTCATTTCTGAGACCAGGCTGTGGATTGCATTTAATTGTATAGCTGTACCCAAAAAAAGTGACCAGGGAGTGTTTAATTAAAGTAGGCCTATTAAAAAAAGGAATGAATAATAATAATAATATTAATGACAAAAATAGTCATCATTTATTGATAGAGCAGTGATTTATATTGCAATAATTATCGATGCATGACCCCAGATTAATTCATAGATTCCAGGGTTTAGCCCCTGCTGCTACAGCTAATTGCTTAAAGACATAAGCAAAAAGCTGGATAAAAATGTGTGTTTTTAATTCTAACTGATGAGCTAACATGAGGCCAGATTGCTCTTCTTCTTCTTCTTCTTCTGTACCACTTCGGGGGAAATTCTGTAGTTTGTGAGAGACGGCTTTCCTAAAAAGTAAAACATTACATATTTAGACATCAGTGTCTGCGCGTTGAGTACCTTGAAGGCTTAAGGACCATTTAGCTTTTTTTCTTCTTTATCCATGACAAAAAAAATCACTTCCACATGCTTTTTGCTGAAGGTAAAGTATTCTAGCTTTCTAGCTGCACTTTTTGTGTGTGTGGACAAGATCATCTCATTTTCACATTACAGTCTCGCCCGTTTAGCTGTAGCTGTCTCAGCTGAAGGCAAATTGCTACAAATCGTTCTGACATTGGTTAAATTCAGTTTCGCCGACACCCACCCACATTAATATCACCAGAAGGAGCAGATGGACTACACCTGGAGTTGCATGTTGTTGTTTTTTTTGTGATGCTAACACATCCACATGTGAGAGCTGCACTTCCACCGCTGGCCCCCGAAAGCAATGTCAACGAAGCAGTTGCTGGTTAATTGCCTTGCTTACGGGAGCATTAGTACTAGCGGTCCCTAAAAGAAAATACAGCGCTCATTAAATTTGTTCAAGACATTCCCCTGTGCGTATGGTCCTGAGGAAAACAAGCTAGCAACATCCCTGTCACAAAACCCGAATCTCTAACCTTGAGGCAAGCACATTAGCGTTTAATGGCATGGTGCAACGTGATGTTGGTGAATAACGTTGTATTCATTAGCTAATTCTGAAGTGTGGCCGTGGCACATGCTGTGCTGCTGAAGGAATACGAATCCGAGGATCTTAGTGGTTTTCACACATTTCCACCGTGTAACAGGTTTTTAGATGTGCAGCAGGATGCATATTTCCTCCAGGATAAAAGCCGTAGAGGTTTGACTCTGGACATCATTGCTTGCCTGTAGACATTTAGAGCACTCAATCCTATATTTTCGCTCGGTACCAAAGGAAGTGTGTGGAATTTACATTTGAAAACGGCAAGGCATTTTAATAACAGCTGTATTTCAAGGACATCTGTGGAATATCAAACGGAGTATTGAACGCGTGGTATCAAAAGAAACCAGCGCCGTTCATATATGTATGCATTCTATATTCTAAGCCTATCGGTGCTCCGCTCGCTAGAGGATGTTTGCATATTGACTCAAAGGTGATTGATGGATGGGCCTTCCTAAGTCTTGAGTCATGCTTGGTTCAGTGTGTGGAGGAAAAAGCTATGCTATCACTCAAAATGTGGAATTGTGATGTAAAATGACAATACCCCAAGGACATGTGGTGTGACTTTGTCAGATTGTGAACAATGGACTGTGTGGTAGGAGGAATGTAGAGGAGCTCAGGCCGATCTGCCGGGACTGCAATTCACCGCCGCTAAAGAAAACATCAGCGCGGGAGAACAAACTGGACACAAAGTCATAAAATCTCCAACTGTTGACAAAGCAAATGTCAAATGTGTTCGTCTTTTTGGCAACCTCCACTTCCATGTCGTAAGCAGGCCCCCCCTCGCTCTTTCCGGGGTCTTCCCAGCTTTCGCTCTTTAGTGATGTGTTCGGGAGAGTAGCAAGGCATTTACACACGTACTGTTTTTGCGGCGTCTCAAGTTGAAATGAGCTCAAAGAAGCAGCTTTTGTTCTGTCTCCTAGCCGGTGTTTTGTTTTTTTTCTCCGACCAGGGTGACAGGAGACGGATCGTGGAATTCAAATTATTAATGATCCTTCGCGGCAAGGTTAAAACATATTGATCTAACCGGGGTTGGAGAGGCCCGAACCAGGCGTGAGATTCTTCTGCTGTTTGGGGTTTTAAGCTTTTTATCTGCCAGCCCCCAGGCCTGTCGGGGGATGTTAGTGGGATGCTGAGCTTTCACCCCTGCAGCCAATGCGGAACTTTGAAGACTCTAAATGGCCTGTGTGTACAGACTGATTTGATGCTCAAAAATGACCCAGCAGGGGTGTGGGGGGGGGGGTGTGGGGGGACGCGGCAGTCAGGTCTGGTTAACACGGGAGAAACTAGGATGTCTCTTTGTTGCTGAGTGTAAGTCTGCTGTCCCCCATCTATAAATGTAGCCTCATTCAGTTAAGCCGTGTTTGTTACCGGGATCACGTCAGAATTTAAACGGGCCGTGCAACCTTGACTCTGGTAAAATGTCTGGTACGCAGCTCAAATCTCTTCCTTTTGCACTCATGAATCTCTGAATATACAACAGTGGCACTGTGCATACTAATACAAACCAGGCTCCCCCTGGATTACTCATTCAAAGCGCTGTGTGTTTATTGTATTAATAATTTGAAAGGGTCAAAATATGAGTTGTGTTCTGATTCCATGGGTAGGATATCATACAATATTTAAAAGAGCAGTCATTTTTCATTTCGGAATTGATGCTGAAAAATAATGAATCAAACTTAACTAAGCTAATCAGAGAAATTGTTTACCACTGTTTTCTTTAGACCATGCAAGTGGATTTGGTGTAATTAAATATGCCGGCAACAGTGTGACTCTGTTAGGACACTGGAAACAATTAGAATGAGTTGCTTCTACATGCTGTCAAGTGGGAATAAAAAGGGAAACAGGGAGAAGCTAATTTCCCTGGAATCTAATGTGGAATTTTTGCTAAATGACTTAGCAGAAATGTGAAAAAGCAGCTAACAAAAAACCCTCTTAAAACTGCATATTGTTATGTATACAATTGATCAAATTACTCTCTGTAACCATAGACTCCTAAGACAAAAACACAGGCCAACGCCAGAGTAGCGACCTGTCAATCACAAGCATAACCTGCTCTATGGTCTGTTTGACTCTAAATGGACCATCATTTACTAAATGAACATCATGCTGTATTGAAGACTCAAAACTAGAGATTGAGACCATAAACTCATGTTTACAATGTTTACTGAGGTAATAAATCAAGAGAGAAGTAGAGTCATTTTCTCATAGACTTCTATACAACCAGAGGAGTCGCCCCCTGATGGACATTAGAGAGAATGCAGGTTTAAGGCACTTCTGCATTAGTTTCACTTTTCGGAACCAGAGATTTTGCCGCCTGTGTGTAATGTGAAAGTACTCACTTATAGTGACAAACCCACATGGAGTTTAGCATCCGACTCTAAATTTCCCCTCCGGTGTATTGTTATTTTATGCTCCACAGACTTTCATTTCTTTTTTTTTGTTGTTGTTGAGGGAGCTTACAGGAGAGTAAATGTTGGACTCACAATCATCAGTTGGCCACAACACAACTCCATGCTCATGTTGTTCTGCTGGATCTATAGCCAACTGTTTGCCAACACATTCAGTGTTTCAGTGATTATGAGTGAAAAAAAAAAAAGCTTCCTGAGATGATGCAGCTGAAATTTTATGAACGGATCACTTTTTTGTAGATTTTGTACAATTTCCGGTATCCAATGCCCAGTTTTGCTTTGGCAAACGGCAGTTGCATGAAAATAAAATTTGAAATGTACGCACCTAAAAAGCAAAGTACCAGTTAGCTTCACCTCTGCTGGAAACCAACCAGTTAAACCGATATTTGAACCAAATAATAATTCATATTATCTCTCCATTTCCATATAATCATATTGACCATCCAGCCACAATCTCATACAGACTCCTACTCTCCGCTACCCTCTGAATTCAAGTGTAATCCATTGTCTCGAGGTCCAGCGACACTATGTACTCTCTCAGCACAGATGGCAGGATCAGAGAGAGAAAAGGAATGGGAGGAGGGGGGCTGTCAGGAATGAGTAGGAGAAGAAGGGGAGGTTAATAATGAAAGTATAAAAGTGTTCCGAATAGCTTCTCCGACCGTGGAGGAGTGGGGCTTGGAGAGGCTTCAGGGGCTTGGTCTGACTGCTAGCGCCCTGATGCCAGGAGTGTAGCGTGGAAGTCAAAGCCCCGAGTTGCCTCCCCCCCCCCTGGATGCTGCTACCATCTCACAGCTGGACCCCCAGACACCCCTCCACCCACCTGCCTCTCTCTGCCTTTGACCTCAGGGACAGGTCCTCTTACTCTCCCCCTCTTTCTTAAACTGAATACATTTCCCGTTTTCTTCATCTCCCTCCTCTTAGTCCTCTTCTATCTCCCCAAGCCAGCTCCTATCCCCTCAAGCGGCAAGGCCCACTTTTGATTTCCCTATAAATCCCGGTTATGGAGCATGGAAGTGACTTGATCCCATTATTCTCGTAGCATGAGAGCGACCGGAGGTGATTCTCAATGAAATTGTAACAGTCCGGGGTGTCCTCGGAGATGCCAAGAGACTAAAATTGTGACTCTCCTCTTTCTTTTAAATATTAATGATGAGCCATTTGTAAAGGAAACACTGCATAGCAATTGAAAAACAGCGATTAAACAGATATGTCAGTCACAGAATGGCATGTCCTGTACAAACTGTTCGGATTTCTCATTGGAAAATCATATCTTTTGTTGATAGTCTTGATTAAGCATCTGTTCTCATTTATCTCACGTGAGCTGGTTGCGATAGCATTATGAAAGCGCTCATAATCTGCTGCCACTGAGAGCATTTGCAGGGAGATTTGTGTTCTTACGGGCCGATAAAGGTTGGGAAATACTTTCAGGTTGTGCAACTCTGTAATTTACATTTATTGAGCCTGTTCCATTTAAATCAAAGTGATGATCAAATAAATTCTGTGTGCTGCAATAGACTGATACCATGGACGTTATTCCCGTCACTTTTAAACTCCCTCTCTTCAGATTAAAGCCCCCTGTGTGCTTAATGTTGATGTTGTTACAGCTTCCTTTCAACAATTATGATGGCACAATTATTTTTTGTAGAAAACTGAGAAAGTAGTCATGCTCACTCATGTCAGCTCAGGGACAGGGTAGCGGAATGGATTGTTGCCTCCCTCAGTGTCTTTTCTGATACTAGCACTTGGGAGCGCCACATTTAGACATTTTCAAATCTTACACAAAGGGGCTTTAATTTGAAGTTTGAGGAAATCACACAATCAATTCTCATTAAAGCAAATGCTAATTTCTCAGAGCAGCATTGTTACTCATGATGTTTAAATTAAGGAAAAAATAAATATATTTTTTGTAGTTGTTTAACAACATATACCAAAGTATCGAAAGTAAATGTACTCATTATACAAAATGGCCATTTTAGATTGCTGTATTTTCAGTAATGTAAACTGGTTGCAACTCGATAATGTTCCGATACAACTAAACTTCATTTTCAATTACATTTCAAAACATATTTTCTCCTACATTACGGTTGTAGTTTTAATAATGTTTGGACATTGAGCGAAAAAAACTGCAACAAAACATCTTAGTTCGGTTTAGTAGAATCACGGTTTGGCTTAAAATAAGTATGTTTGTTATGTTATCTAAGTTATGGAATTTTAGTAAAATAAGTCAATGTTGACTTTCGGTTTGACATGATAAGTTTTGCATTTTCATAAAATAAGAAGAATCTACAGACACAGATTAAAAAAAGAACAAGCTCCAAAAACATTAAATCACAAATTTTTCCTTTTCCACGTGTTTTATAACAATGCATACTATTTTAGAAGCTGCTCGTACAGTTTGGAAAAGAAAAGTACTTCTGTCAGACTAATGGTGAGATGTATATGAACAGTATTTTACTCTGAATTGTAAGTGGAGTAGAAGTGTAAAGTAGCAAAACGTGAAAATACCTAGAATTTGTACTTCAATAAAAGCACTTTTACTGAAGTACTTAATTCATCAAAAGTACACCAGTAAAAGTACTTTTCACCACTGGATTTTATGTGTGTGATTTAGACCCGTCGAGAGACAGGGAGACAGGATAATACTTCTGCTCTTCTGTCTCTGCCCCCCCACAGCCTATAGACTACGAGAGCAAGAGAGCCTACACCCTGAAAGTGGAAGCCACCAACGTCCGCTCCGAGCCCAGCAGTGGCGGGCCCTTCAAGGACACGGCTACAGTAAAGATCGTGGTGGAGGACTCCGACGAACCTCCGGTTTTCTTCAAACCCGTGTACCTGCTGGATGTCAATGAGAACGCCGCCGTCAACACGGTCATAGGGACGGTCACAGCCAGGGACCCGGACTCTTCTGGGAGCCTTGTCAGGTAGGAGGGTGGATGCACCTTCACTGCTTAACCGCTTGGTATTGACTGATACAGGGTGAAGAGAGAACTTGAGAGCAAGAAAAAGGGATGAAGAATATAGGTTAACAATGGGTCCTTTCAGACTATAATGAGTTGTTTTAGTAAAAGGGTTGACACTGAGGCATGCAATTAAAATCTCTTCATGCCCGTGACCTCTGGAGAATATGGTGGAGGAGGCTACCCAATGATTGCTGTCATTTCCACAGATGCACTAAAATAATAAAACAAGAGAGAAAGGAGATCATAAGTTCAAGGCAGCACAACTTGTGGCATTCAATGTATGACCAGTCCTGCTATATTCTTCTGTTGTTTGACTTATTCTTGGAAGTACTACAAGGGCACCTTGAGGATAGGTTGTACAGGCAATTTCTCTCCCTCCATCTTGGCATTTCATTAATTCTCCAGCGACTTGCTGACCGCATTCCGGCGACAACACTCAACAGGTTGCGTGTAATTGCATGGCGAACAGGGAGCAGGCTGGGTTTCGTAGATTGGCTGAGGCTGTAGAACACGGCTGGTTCATTCTACTTTTTCTTTTTCTTCTTTTCCTCCTCCTTTCTTGGTCGCATCCCTCATGTTTACTGATGAGATTGCCAGGAGGACTTGAGCCCTGAGGTTGCATGATGTCGCTGCCCTGGTAAAAAGAGAAATACATTTCATGTGTAATGACATATTTTGCCTCTCTCTGTCCTTCGTGTCACAGGGTTTGTGTGTTTGTTGACCAAGTCAGTGTTTGTTAGAGGGAGATACAGAGACCAGTTCTGTAAATTAGTAAATGTTAAAGTAAAGGCTAAATGATTAATGAATTCATTAAATAGCTGCTGATCGACTATTTGATTAATCAACTGAATTCTATTCTATGTAGGTGACGTAACAATAATGATGAAGGAAACATCTTACATGTATGAAAGTCCAGAAATATCTCAATAAGTACTCGTCTGATTTACGTGTTGGTGGCTTCTTCAAATGTCTTGTTTTGTCCAACCAGCAGTCCAAAGCCCAAAGATATTCCGTTAAAGGCAATAAATCCTCACAATGCAAAAGCTGGAACCTGAGAATTATTCTAGTTTGTGATTGAAAAACGACTTAAAGAGAAACCAGCTGATTAACCCATCGACTAGCCAACTGATCGTTGCAGCTCCAAATGTAGTCTGTTGGTCTTTATTGAGGGGAATTAACACAAAAACTATGAAGGAAACAGAAACCCAGTCACGAGACAAAATGTTGACATTTCTGTTTTTGTACACCACGGATACGTTGAATGTCGACATTCCTCAACCAAAAACACATTTCATAAATGCGTTTCATATCAGCCTGCTATTAATCTTGCAGAAACGCACAATGCCACGGGGTTGATGATGTGAAACCATTTGTTAGCTCTTGGCCAAACTACTAAAGTTAAAAAAAAAGAAGATAATGGTTTGTGTTCAAATAAGAGCTTATCAACTGTAACAACACAATTAGCACAAATAAATCACAACTACCCTTCGCAGACATTCTTAAGTACTGTCACCTAACAAGCGTAAACTCAACGTTAACTTTTTGGTTTCACTTTTGGGGACATAAACAGCGGTCTCCTAGGTGAAAGTCCTGTGTTCATTTGACTCATCCCCCCCACCACCCCAATGTCCCCCATTAGTGGACTGTCTCGCTCTTCATACTCCTAATTATACCACATAACATTCAATAAAGGCTGCTCCGCATGCTACGTCAGTTGCTCTGCCTGAATGCCAAAAAACATCCACATTAAACAAAAGGCAACACAACGTCCACATTCAATGCGTCTGTGGTTTGCAGAGTCGTACAAGGCCCACATCGTCTCCTAGCGACACACACACGGACCGGGCTGTTATTGTTCATTTGCAAATTAGATTTTTTGTGAAAAAAAAAAAAGTGTATAAAAGTCCTGTGCATCATTGTATAATAATCTCACAATGTGCAGTATTAATAGCTGATTACGTCTGCCGACATTCTAGTAATTCATCTCCTTCAGTGCATCATTATTGAAAGGAAATGTCACTAAATTATGAATGAGTGTGCTCGCAGATGGCAGCACCCTGCTGACATGATCTCTTCACATATTTGTTGCTATGACACTGTCCAGATATTAACGTCCCGCCTTGGCAATCAGATGTCACACACTTTAAACGTGATGCAGCGCAGACGAAGGACTAACTCATAGGCAGCTTATCTTTGTGCACTAGGTCCATTTCTCTCTCTCTCTCTCTCTCTCTTTCTCATTTGTCTTGAGGTCATTCTCTTACACTCACAGTCTTCATTATGCTTTTAATCAGCAATTTTACAATTCTGTGGAGAAGTCAGGACAATGGATTGTTGCTCAAGGGCTTTGTGTGACTGTCAGGGCTCCAAATAAGAATAGAGCCTTTTGATGAAGTGCTCAAGAACTGTTAGATGAATCCATTCATTCTCAAACTTTCAATTATATTTTCCCGAGAGACAGAAGAAGAAGTTGTAAGTGGCCAGTAGAATGGTGCGGTAATCATCTGCAAACTGATCAGCGTGGTGAAGTAACTGCTCAAGGATCACACACTCAATCACACACTTCTTGCCAGTTAGCATTTTGTCACAACACTTTGCTTTGCCATTTTCTTTGAAGTCCAAATGTCCCCCCTCCCGCTAATCTTCAAGATGAGCGTGATCTATCACAGATGTCAAGTGATTTCTTTGTGGCGGGTGAGATGAAGCAAACTATTGTTGTGGAGGGCTTACTGTAATATGATGCATCACCAAAGACCACGTAGCATTTCTACTCGCCTGTAACTCCGAGCTTTGGGCTGATGAAATGATTAGAGTGTGGGAGATTTTAATCCTTCTAGATATACTGGCTAACAGAAGGCTGTAGCGTCAGTAATGCCTCTTACATGGTCAGAAGGATCTTGTAAGTAATGCAAAGTCTGGACAAAAGCCTCATCAGACAATAAGCCAAATAATCAAAATTTCTTGTTCACAGAGGACACGGGGCTGCAATTATCTTCCTTATTATGATTGTTCATGAATAGTCGACTGATCATTTGGTCTTTAAAACATCAGAAAACCGTGAAAGGTGGCGTCTTCAAATGTCTTTTGTTTTGTATAACCAAAAGTACCGAACGCTAGAATGTTTAGTCTGCAGTGATATGAAACAGAGGAAATCAGTAAATCATCCAACTGGAGAAGCTTTTAGATTTTAATATGATTAAACAGTTGTCAAAATATTTCTGCTGAACGACTCGATTTATAGTCTTTTTTCATCTTTTATTAGGTGAAGTAATAAATAACGGTCAAGGAAAAAGACATGAAAAAAAAACCTTCTGCTGTGAAACTGATTTAAAATTCACGAGTATTTAACCAATAAGTATATAATTGTAACTCTTTTATATACAAATTAAAGATTTGTCCAAAAAACTGGTGAGCAGGAAAGTATTGAAAACTTCAGCGAGTGTGTCAGTCAACATATGCAGCTTGTTGATCTTTCCACTTGAATTCCGCGTAAATATAGTCATCGGCCTACGACTTTCCTCCTCCCTCCTGTCTCTTCTTCTCTCCCTCTCTGTGTCTTGTACTCTAACTTTCTGTTTCAAAGATCGGAAAAGAGACAGAGCTCCCCAAAGAAAAGACATCTGTAGTCCGTGAAGGTGGATCTATAGTGGAGTCGCAGCAGTGATAGCAGCATGTGTGTGTGGACTTTCTCCTGACCACCATCTGAACGAGCTCTCCAGTCGACCCCCCCTCTGATTAGAATCGCTCTCCGTCTCAATCCCCCCTCCAGCTGGACCAGACTGAACCAGTCTGAGTCGAAAGCACTCGGGGCGAGTGCTCTGGTGTGCTGCCATGTCCTCTGCACTCGGGAGACAAACAGCCCCTCAGCTGTACTTAATGCATCCAACCAACAACATTTCAGGTGCACTCCATGAAATGCTCCCTCAGTGTTGCCTCTCTCTGGAGCCTGTGCTCTGTCGTTTTCTACCTGACTGATCACAAATAAAAAGCAATGTGACATCTGGCAGTCACTATGGCTGTGTGACACAAACTGCTATTTCATAGAGTAGAATACAGCGATTGTGTTTTAGTTCAAAATATTGATACTGTGACAAGCAGTGCCACGATCCAAGTTTCTTTTCACCCTGCTTTTCTTCTTTCCTCTTTTATTGTTGAGGGGAATTGAAAAGGAATTCTTTAAAGTTTGCTTCTTACAGCAGGCTCCCTGATGTTGTCTTATCGGCTGTCAGCTAACACACTGCTTATGGTAATACAAACTGTCATGTAAAGGAGGTGGTCCTGAAATGAGGGAAAGTGAGTTTCAAGAAGGCCAATTCTGCAGGACTTTTGTTGTTTTGTTATTTATGACTCTCAAGGAAAATCACCTTCCTCGTAAAAAGGCTAACCTGAACAAAATGCAATGTTAAAACACGACCGGTCAGCATTCAGGGGACTGCAGAAATGAGTTGTAGGTCTGTGGTCGTCCCAGTGGTATTACTGACCTAATAACAAGCAAGAATGTCACAGAGGTTTTTATTCTCTGCAGACAAAAAACCCCGAAAAGGTCTGTTCTCCATCTTTTCACCTCTTCTCCCTTCAGCTTGCACTCGGTCACTCACACACACGTTCACACGGACATGGAGATAAAATGCAGCACCCACTGTGCACACACACACACACACACACACATAAGTGTGAATAAGCGCAAATGCACGTGGACACCTCTCCCTGGCTGCCTAACCTTTAGGCCTCTAATTTGGTGATGATGCATTCCTTGTGTGCAATGAGAGTATGGCAATGAAAAAAATAATATTTTGGGTTCAGTTTTTGTAAACTGTAATATGCTATAACACTCAGACTGATTACAATGCTTTAAAAAAAGATCTACATTGTAAGAAAAAACAGATGCATTCACCCTCCTACAAATAAAGTGTTTAATCCACAAGCGATAAAACACAACATTAATCAATTAACTCAGGAGTTTTGCGAACACTGCCCCGCTTGCTCTGGTATGACCAGTAGGCTAGTTTACGGTGGCTAATGTTACTGTGAAAGACAGTGATTTAGTATTAATCCTGAAGTTTAGAACTTTTAATCCCTTTTAAGGTCAATATTCGTGAAAAGCACTGGATCTTGCATTTCCCAAAATGCTTCTTGATATCATTTATTTTCATTAGAAGTGATAACCCTGATGATGTCATGATAGTTATTCCCTCAGACTCCCTCCGCAGCAACATAAGACATTATACCATAGACATAGTTCCTCATGAATAATTAACTGAACTTTGTGTCTAAAATTGGTGCCCCTGTAAATAATTTAAATAAGATCCTTTTGTTTAAAGTCTCTACATTTACATTACATACAAATTTCCCCCTCGGGATGAATAAAGTATATCTATATATCTATACTGTATGTAATTGTGGTTATATCTGCACTTGTGACTAATCTTCAGACAGTGAGAAACCTTAGTGTTTCTTATTGATATGAATCCCCACAAGTTCTCACTCCCAACTCGTCGAATACGACAGCTTGGTCAGTGGTCCTATGCTTCAAAATATGACGCTCAACGTATTCCCGTATTCTGCCCATCACAATTTCTGCTCGTAACATAGTCTTTTCAAAATAGTCTCTTTTTTTTACAGGGAAAAGCTAAATCCTATCTTAATTAAGCTATACCATTTAATTGAAGATGAAATATTACTTCATAATAATAAACGTTTGCGTTGTTACTGTTTATTGCAGAAACATAGTCGATGAGAGCTTTCACTGCCCAGAGTCTGCCACATCTGTCCGAGAGAAAATCCTTCGCATTTGGTGATGAAGAAGACAAATCACGGATAGTTAGCATGAGCAATGATAGCCACCGGGGCTAAAGAGACAAAAAGATCGCCACCCACGGAGACTCAGACAGAGAGGATGTCCCGGCCGCACCGTGTGATTGACGGGTGATCTGTGAGAGATGCAGCGCTGGGACGCCGCATCGCCGCACCGAAGGACCGCAAACGAGTGGAAAGATGAATAACGATCTCACAGATTACAGCTCATGATTATGCACAGAACGTCCTCTGTCTCACTGATGCATTTTGATTAGCGCATTATTCAGGTGGAATATATTCCAACGTCTGTTGCGTCAGTGGTGAGGTCGCTTCACTGCTTTCTAATACTTGGCACAAACAGCCGAGATGTTTAACCGTTGGACTGAGGTGAGCCCGGTGGCGTTTTAAAAGCCTGTGGAGAGCGAGGCGAAGCTGAAACCAGACGACGCGTGCACACACACACACACACACACACACAGGGACGCGCGAGCGAGCGAGCAGACATTTGCACACATGCTCACATCACACTCAGGAAAACCACGCACGTATAACGCTGGATATCATTTTTTTTATTTTTTTTTATTTGCTTTTAATTCTTTTCACATCACGTTGTCAGTTTGAGTGACAGGTGGCAGAACATTTCAGGGTCTGTCTCCCCGCTTCCACGTGAGGCTGTCAGAGTTTGACTGGGATCCACTCAGTCTGCAGGAGAGAGGCTGCTCCCAGGTGGTTTGCTGCTGTCTGCCTGTCTTGAAAGTGCTGTGCGTCTGCAGGGCAAAGGGAGAGAAAGAGAGAGAATGGTGGTGGTGGTGGTGGTGGTGGTGGGGGGGGGGTGTGGGTCCTCATGGACCTCTCCCAGCCCGGCGTCTAGAGGATTTTACACCATTTCATCTCAAAAATGGAAATGTCACGGCTCGGTACATCTCCCCAACAATTGGAATCTGGGCCAGTGGTTTATTTATTTCGTTTCCTATCGTTCTTGTATAAGCAGCACTCTCCTTCCTTTAAAATTGTTGTTATTGTGACTTTGTCTTTCTCTGGTGCGCTCTTCTCTTTTTCTCTTTCCATCCCTCTGGATCCCTCCCTCCCCCTCTCCTCTCTTAGTCTCCCATAGAAACACCGTAGGGTGTCTGCCAACAGGTCTGCACCGATAGGCTTGAGCAGTTCCACTGTGAGATGGTACAGGACCCAGGGTTAGAAAGGAAGGGAGAGCAGGGTGAGCAGGGCGTCTGGTGGCGGTGTGGGGAAGGAGACTGCAAGGGATTGGATTAGAAAGAGACCCAGCTGGATGGAAAAGAAAAAGAAAAACTTTCTGACTGTTGGTGAGTAAGAAAGGGAAGAGATTGTGAGGGGAAGATGTCAGAGAGAGAGAGAGAGAGCGAAAAGGAACAGAAAGAGTTTGTCCTGGAGGTATGGAAACACTTGCAGTACGCGGTGTAATAAGCTCACTTCGGCCCAGTGTTTTAGGTGAGTGGGATGTTTATGACAGTCACGCATCACGGCAAGTTAAACGCGTGAAAGCAAAGATGACCCATAATGACAGAATTCTTTTTTTAGTCAGTCTTGTGTGGGCTCGTCCCAAGAATTGGCGCTGCGCCTGCTGCAACATAAAAGAGCAATTTCACAGCTTTGGAATATTCTCTTTTATGTGCATTCCAATTTCAAACTCGCTGCTGGAGTTTTTTTTTTTTTTTATTAATTTAATGTCTTGCCGCTGTATACTTAACACCATACAAGTTTCAAGCAGTCAGTGTGTCTCATGCGGGGGTCATGGAGGAACAGGAAAGAAGAAACGCTTCACAAATGTGTCCTTTGCCACCGCGCTTGATTCATTTTAAACGTGTGCTGCTTTATTGACGAGGACCCAAACGTCGCTAGAGGTTTGAAAAAGCAAAACAAAATCATTTGGCCTAAGATCAGACAAGGTCACACACATAACAGGCCGGTCATTGGTTCATCTCCATCACATCCATTATCCCCTCCCACCCTCTGATGTTCCAGCTCCTGTGTGACACAGTGCTGTCCTAACTCATTAATGCAAAGCCTTTGGGGGCCATTGAGTGTTGACAGATCCCAAACGGGGTTAACAACACCCCATCCCTTACCCTGACACGACACGTACTAATGGTCTTTTTTTTCCGCCAGAGCTGTGATCTCCTTGGACCTTATGAGGCTTTAATGCCCCCCTGCTGCTTGTGTGAAAGCTGTAATTATTCCTTAGATGATTAGTGATTTTCAACAGTTTTTTTTTACAGTGCATTAATCTACAGGTATCTCTTCATGGCTAAGTGAGACCGCCAGACAAAATGCTGCATTGGTGGGTTGCGAAAGAGGCCTGGCTCAGATTTCTGACGATAGATTTTCTTCGCAGGTATTTCATCGATCGGCACACGGACCTGGAGAGGCAGTTCAACATCAACGTGGACGATGGGAAGATCACACTGGCTAAACCGCTGGACCGGGAGACGGACATGTGGCACAACATCACGGTGACCGCCACCGAAGTCAGTAAGTGACCTCTTCCTGACTCCGCTCTCCCCCGCCATGAGCACGGCTCCCCGTGAATCGTAATGTCCTGGTTTTGAAAATCACCATACTATTAGACATTCATTGGCACGTTTGTTAAAAACGGGGGAAGTGCTGCCAGTCACGTATAGCGTCTCCTTCTTCTGAGCGACTTTGCGGGTTGTCTCAGTCAAAAGACTCACTGACCTGCTACACACAATCCTCTGTTCAATAGAATGGCGCTTTGTAAACCGGCGCTTTTAATCGCTCCCAGAGTATGGCACAAACAATTAGCGTTTGAATCCACGGAGGCATTAAATACGTTAATTTGCTGAGTTTTGATTGAATTAAACAGCTCAGTAGTCAATTTGTGGAAGTGCGAGAACATTAAGACGTATCAAATAAACAGTTTTAAAGACATGCTCCAGAGTGGATTGCTCCAACGCCAGCATCCATTACAGATTAAAGAACATCTGCGAACCGCAAAACCCACTGACTACGTAGAAAATCTTGCCGGCAGAGCTGCAAAGAGCTCAAACCATATGTAAGGCTCTATTTGCATACAGATTGTTTCAGGGGGGCTGTATGTTGTGATAAAGCCTAATGTACCCCTTAAAGCTATTGGAATAGAAATGTACACAGCTTGTAACTTGTATTTTCCCCCCATCCTCTTCCTCTCTCCATCCCGCTCTCCTTCTCATCTTCCAATCCGTCCCTTTCTTCCCTTAATCAAAAGAAACACACATTAATTGTCGGAGTAAATTAAAGCCCAAACGCTGTCGTAATGTTTTGGCCGTGCAGCACAGACAAAACAGACGTCGCAGCAGCCCGGTGGAGGAATTGAATGTGTCTCATTTGATAAGCCGGTTGCCTTGTCATTTCTTGCACCCATACATTTAAAGCATGTTCATGCCTCCTGGCAAAGTAACTGTGGCTCGAGATAGTGGCATCTCGGAGAACACCTAATAGGAATTTGCCAAAATAAATAAGGCAGTTTTGCTCCTCTCCACGGATGGGGGGGGGGGGGGAGGCGGTGTCTGCTCTGGCGTGAAGAGGAAGAGATGTGTTCCCGCTTCTATCCTGATGCCATTTGCCACCCAAACGGAGGCGCGTTCTGCCGCCTCGCACCAGTTGACATCTGACTAATCAGACTCTATTCCCTGTCTGCTGCTGGGGAGAAGTCACTTTTGAAGGTGGGGGGGGGGTTCTGTCTACCTCTCTCCCTTTGCCCTAATCCATCTATCACTGTCTATCAGACTGTCAATTTCCTCTCCTCACTGCTTACCTCTTCTTCAACTCATCTCCCAGCCCGTCTGGTGGCCTTGGTTTTCTTAAGGCATTCTGCCCTCTGCTATGTGTGTCGGTTTCATTTCAGATAAATAAGAATAAAGGATAAAAGTACCAGTTAAAGTGATATATATATATATATATATATATATATCGTTTTAAAGAAGAAAGACCACAGATCCTTTTACAGATGAAAAGTTGAATTACAGGCAATAAGCATAGTTCATTTCATTACACTCAGGATTTTTGCAGAAACATACAATGTCAGCATTTTTTTTAACAAACCATAGAGATACGCTTTCTTACTGACATTAATGAGTACATTTACTGACTTTAAGATTCTCTTTACATGGCTTGTGCTCCTGTTACACTACATTTTAGCAATTCTTTAATAAACATGATGATGTCTTTCAAGCAATTGGCCCAAGAGAGTTTTGGGAAATGAAAGCAAACTGAGTTTGCCGTTATCTTGTAACTGCAGTGTCGGCTCCTCTTTAAAGCCAGTTTCAAACCAAACATTTGAACAGTTACTATGATTGAAAAAGCCCTTTGATTTAAATGACCAAAACTCTCAGTCTTCACGTGCTATTTGCGATTAATTTGTCTTATAAGGTTGCAGTTTGACCAAGCCTCCATGAAGCCAAACAATTAAATGAATGAATAGAATGGAAAACAAAAACACACCAGAGTCATTGGCCATGCTGACACTGGGGCCACATTAATACATAATTGCCTTAAAAGTTGGCATTTGCACTACTGATTAATAAATACAACCGTTGACGGGGACACTCGAAAGGGACTGTCAATTACCAGTCATGAATAATTCCAATCAAAATCTAATCTAATTAAACAGCCTTTCATTGTCTTTTTAGACTTCAGTTACCAATGACTTATTAATATGCATGTTTTAACTCTCATGTTTTAAACATTACAGTGTACAGGGGATTTTCAAAAGCACTTTGAATGGGATTTCTTTTTTTCCTCCTCTGTTGCCTAGAATCCCGTTTTGCGTTGCTGATACCAGCTGAAATGTAGATTGATGTGGCTTATCATCTGTCCTCCCATCAGCTCAGGAAATGAAGGGTGAAATAAAGATTGAAAGTAAAGGAAATTAAAACTAGGTCACAGAATGTACCTGGGATTTCATGTGTAACCTTGTTATTTTTTGTAGTATATATTTTGCTTATTCTCTTTCTTTATTTATCTCCTCCTTCTATCTATCTATCTACTTCACACTAGGAAACCACAGTCAGATATCGAGAGTAATTGTGGCCATCAGAGTGATGGACATTAATGACAATGCCCCTGAATTTGCCACCGAATACGAGGCCTTCCTGTGTGAAAATGGAAAACCTGGACAGGTAAGGAAAGACTATTTCATTTATCAAACCAGTGATCTATCTTTCTCTCTCTCTCTGCTCCTTTCTTCCTGTCTCTCACTCCTCCCCTGTAATGATTGGCCACAGTGAATTATGGCTTACTTATTTCACTGGGAGTACAGTCCCCCCCCCACACACACACACACACCTCCCCCACAACAGCCCTCCCTTGACACAGTGTGTCCGTGGAGCAAAGGGGAAATGAGAGCAGTCAGGATTGATCAGAGTGGATCATAATTCAAGACATGTCTTTCATGTCCTCCTCCAGATGGCTCAATGCCTCCCCCAGTCTAAATTTCTGGACAAGTATTTAGCATTCTCTTTTTCATCAATCGACCTCATTCAGGGGACCTGTGTACGTACAACAGGGAGCTCTACTGAAAGGAACAAAAAAAAAAGGGTAACTGTCCTGCAGGGCCAGAATTCTAATTTCCAATCAATCATAGAGACGTACTGCACGATCAGACCTATGATGACAGATTAGCAGATAGAGCCAGGAGCCTGAAAGTGTGCCAGACTAGACAGGACCTCATTGATAATAATCTCAAACTCCAGGAATGAATAGGGCATATATTTCATCAGGCGTGATCCAACTAGTATTAGACTGAGGCAATCTGCGGTGGGAAAAACAGAGTAATGAATAGGCTGCCTCCTGTATTGACTTTGAGCCCTCCTCTGTATATCTTCTTGTCTCTCAACGCAGGTGATCCAGACTGTCAGCGCGGTGGACAAAGACGACCCAATCCAGGGCCACTACTTTGACTATCGTCTAGTCCCGGAGATGCTAAACAACCCCAATTTCACCATCAAGAACAACCAAGGTGAGCAACAAAAGAAATGGCAGAGAAGTAACTCTTCTTTTTTTTTTTTTGGGCAGAATGACTGATGTTTCTGTAAATTTCTCCAATGGCTTTCCGGACTAATCTCCAACCCGCGACGTGTTAGCCGTGCTCGAGATGAAATCTGGTGGATCAGTGTAGCTCACAATTAGCAGATGTGAAATTGTGTGGACACCAGCTTCTTTTTTACTCCCCAGTGCGTTTTGAGGGAAACTAAATGAATGGGATCCAAATGGCTTTTCGCTGGTAGTCTTGTAGCTCAATGTAGGGTGACGTCCTAGGAGCTGCGTTGCAGCGCGGCAGATGGTGCTGAATTTATTTGCTAAATACTCAAATTGGTTTATTTGCCCGTTTGTCTTCCTTCCCTTCTCCTGCCTCTCCTCCATAACCGGCTCCGAACAGGCTGTGTTCATGATGACATTGTGTAATGTTTTCAGCTCGGGGCAAATAATCTTCATATGGCACTAGCCTTCTGTTTTCGACGCTGAGGCTGCAGGCTAACTTACTGCAAGAGTCCATAAAAAGCAGGTCATCAAATGGACTAGCCGGTCTTTTAACAAAAATACCAAAACCTTACGTTAGTGGGCAGGAAGTGTAATATTCAGAGGCAATGACACATTTAGCAGTAACCAAAGGAAAATGAATTCGATTTTTTTTCTGTCACACGCACAATAACCCTGTCAAAAAATGTAAAGTCAAAAATGAAGGGCTGTTTAACAGGCACAGACTTGCTGCAAAGTACTCAGTATTAACAGCGGATCAACCTCAGAGTGTATTAAAATTGCAGGTTCCTGAACCTTGCCCTTTTGTTAAGAAGAGATTTAATAGTTTCTTAAGATTATAAAACAGATTAAAAAAAACACTAGAAAATGTTTCACCACCAACAGCAAAAAAAAGCCAGCATTCTTTCTCATTTGCCTGAAACCACAGTAAACATATGTTGTGGTTCAGCTCTCGATATAATACATACAGCACCGACCACTTGTCAATGGTATTGCTAATTCCGAACAGAGAAAATAATCTCCTTTGCACCGTGTCCCCCGCACTTCAGTGACTATTTCTATCTGAATCGGCAGCTGTGGGAGACACTTGAGTGTAAAGGGCCCGGCTCCTGTGAGCCTCGGTGGCTTGCTTTTGTTCGTGATGATGGGTCTAATGGTAGGGATCGCACAGTGAAGAGGTTACAGGCTGCCTGCCCACACCGAGGAAGATGGCTGAGGTTCTGACCAGCTGTACACAAGATATCGAGCACTCTGACAACTCTGCGTTCAGCAGGCGGGGTTGCAACAGAGCAGAGCAGGCCAGACTCAATAATTGAGACAACATACATTCAGCACGCTGCCAAGAATGAAATTCTGCTGATAGAAAGTCTTTTTCAAGGCTCTTTTGAAGACATTACACTTTCTTCTTTTTGCCTAAGCAACAAAATGCAGATGTGGCTAATGTTTGCAAACTTTATCAGTTAATATCTTTACAAAAATGTACATTACTGAGTCGGTTCAGTGACTTTATCACTCCTCTCTACTGTGGCTAATGTTTTAGCTTTTAGCATTAAGTTACATTGACACAATTCAAGGTCCAACCAAATAAAAAAAACTGAAATATGATTGCATGATGTTTTCTTCTGCTACAGCATATACGTTTGTGATTTATACCCAAAAGGGGAGAAATTCATATTTTGCATTTCTTGACTTCATGACTGTCAGTCTGACCAGTCAGATTACTTGACTTTTTACAGTGGGATAAGGCAGTACTTGTCATTGTTCATCTATTGATTGACAAATTGATTCACCAATAGCCAGTCAACAGTCGGGACAAAACACAAAAAGCCAAAACTAGCTGTAGCTTTGTGTCTAATGTCCCCGTCTCCCCCTTCAATCATTGTGAAGGAGCTACCAGACAAACAACCACAGAGGCAAAATGCTTACCAAAGATTGCTGATTGTGCTGCTAATTAGCTAGCAAGCTAAAGCACACTGAACAGCGTACACAATCCTACCTGCCAAATGTCGGCATCCGTCTGTTTAGATCTTAATTATTGTCGTCCTTTTTCTCTATTACTACTACCAAGACAACAATGTTATTACCATGTGTGCTACATATTCAAGTGCAGGTGTGCTTTTACTGTGTCAAAGCTTCTGCAGAAACAGTTGGAGGCTAAAGGAGCATTCGTGGTGTATCCTGTTGAAAGCTTTTTTTCCTCACAGTCAAAAAACAATAAAATCAATCTAAGAATCATTTTTTACTGCTCTGAATATTATTAGTGTACACTATGTAGTGGGTTGAATGAATTATGAATAAGTAAGTTATTTCATGTCGGTGTTAAGTGCTCCATTTATATATTAATTTAAATATGCACAATAACACTGCACATTCTGCACAACAGTCCATTCAGATATAGTGTAGTGTGACTGAATCAGACACACTTAGTGTGGTAAGTGGTGAGAAAGTCTGTTCATCAGTAGGACACACATTACTGCTTCTTCCAACCCTTTGATACAGAAACAGTCCCACTGATTTGTGCATGTGCTGTTTGTCGCTGCTCACATAATCTTAAGAGACTTCAGATGTGCAGAACGTTTTTCAGACTGTTGGTGTCACTTCTGCTGTCACTGCTGTCATTTGGAAACATCCCACATATTAAGTTATTTATAGCGAAAAATGTTATGGTGATGATTAATATTATAAATGTACACAGTTTTTCTTTTTCATCGGAGTCCATCAGTCGCTAGATGAAACAATTTCAATGTGGCCTAATACGTAGAGCGCAATAAAAAAGAGAGGTTATCGGTACAGCTGATGTTCTCTTTGAGTAGCAGACTTTATTTCTGTGGATAAATTGACGGGCAGGATATGTTTGATTCTATTTTTTAACATAAATAGTCACCAAGAAATTGAAAATGACCTGTGTACAAGGACAAGCCCTAATGGTTCATTACAGGATAGTAGATACTTGCATACTCGCTCTGCACTGCTGAATGATCCAAATGAAACAGGACACGTTGGTGCTCACAAAGCAGAGCCTACCACTTTGTGGCAGCACTCGTAAGAAAATAAATCTGAGCATATGCTCACATGAATTACCGATTGTGCAAAGCAAATACTTCCATCATGAAGCATCCCATCCTTTGATTAAGTTTGCTCTGTCACTCTCTTTCCACCAAATCTATTTCCCCCCCCTCCCTCCTCGGTGCACCCTCAAGCAGAGGCAAAGGTTAGACCATCGGGTGTCTTGTACGTTTTCCACGAGATCAGCGGGAGTAGATTCTTATGTGGATGCAAGTGTTTGATAATGTGAGCAGGGTAAGGAGAGCCAGCTAATGAGCAGACAGCTTCACAGAAGTGTCATCAAAGAGCAGCTGGCACCTTTCTGGGTCGACATGTGCCGTCTTCGAAGTCAGTGTCGCCTGCCGCGGTCTTCGGCTTTTCAAAGGGGGGGGGGTCCAGCCGACGAAGCTCGCATTCCCTCAGAATTCCCAAATTGGTCTGTCGAGAGAAAAAAGGGGAAGGTGGCTGAAATCCATCTAAGGCACTGGAATGTGGGAACGCTAGAGAGGCTAGTGACGATTGATGTGAAATTAGTTTACCCTCATGCTGCACTGGTCTTCACACGATATAATAATAGAAGTTCAGTCTGTTGCTACCATGCATAATAAAGGTGTTTTCTTTGTTCAGACATTCTTGCAATGCAAATTCATCTCTAGCTTTACCTCTCTCTCTCTCTCACAGACAATTCAATCAGTGTTTTGGCCAAGCACGATACCTTCCGCCGACAGAAGCAGGAGATGTATTTCCTGCCAATCATTGTGACGGACAACGGAAACCCACCGATGAGCAGCACCAACACCTTGACCATCCGAGTGTGCGGGTGCAGTAAGGACGGCGTCGTCCAGTCCTGCAACGTGGAGGCCTACGTCTTACCCATCGGCCTTAGCATGGGAGCTCTCATAGCCATCCTGGCCTGCATTATACTGCTGTTAGGTGAGGTATTTCTTTTTTGCGTTGCGGTATTTTAACTGTGAGTTGGTTTCACAGATGTACTTGAAGCCTTTTGTAATCCGACCTCGATGAATGGTCTGCTTGTATGAACAGAAATTCCTCTTGTCAAAGGCTTGACCTAGATTTCTTCTTCTTTCTCCCTTTTTTCTTTCCATCTGTCTTTCTGACAGTAATAGTAGTACTTTTTGTGACCCTGAGGAGACACAAGAATGAGCCTCTGATTATAAAGGATGATGAGGATGTGAGGGAGAATATTATCCGCTACGATGACGAAGGAGGTGGCGAGGAGGACACAGAGGCGTTCGACATCGCCACGTTGCAGAATCCAGATGGCATCAACGGTTACCTGCCGCGCAAGGACATCAAGCCCGACTTGCAGTTCATGCCGCGGGCGGGCCAGCACTCCGGCCCGAACGGCGTGGACGTGGACGAATTCATCAATGTGCGGCTCCACGAGGCAGACAATGATCCCACCGCGCCGCCTTACGACTCCATCCAGATCTATGGTTACGAGGGTCGGGGATCCATTGCCGGCTCCCTCAGCTCACTGGAGACGGCGTCGTCGGACTCGGACCAGAACTATGACTATCTCAGAGAATGGGGCCCGCGCTTCAGAAGACTTGGGGAGCTCTACTCTGTGGGCGAGAGCGACCGCGAGACCTGACCTTTGGTTTGTTAGTCAAAAAAGACCTTTCCGATTTCTTTTCCGTCCACATACTTGTGTATTAAACGCTAGGGGGTTTGCTGGCTTTTAGAAACAGGTGTTTAAAAAAGTAAAAAAAACAAAAAAACTGTTAAGAACAAGGGAGGCCACCTTTTTGTATTCTTGTTAGAGTGAGGTATAGCAGTTGTCATCCACTACGTCAAGCGCATTGTAATTGTTGAGCCAAACAATGTCTTTCTTAGGAGATCTATGATTCTTGTGGACTGTATCTTAGATTCCGTTGTGGAGTGTCTAGCAGTATTTTGGGTGTTAGTCATTTGCTGTGACTGCCAGTAGCAGAAAAACCCTGGGATTGCTGGCGGTTGCCCGATGAAGGGAACTCACGGATACCGTCGGGTTCTCTGAAGCTTGAGCGGACACTCCATGCTCCATGGACAGCAAGCTGGATCTCAGGAGCTGCAGAGGGACTCTTGTTTCACATCTCCCTAAGCCACCCAGCTGATCGGTGTTGTGAGACGAAATGACAATGAAAAAGCAATATATGGTCTCTACATTACAATGATGAATGTATGTGTGATTTGAAAAAAAGAAAAGAAAAGCAAAAAGACAAACCAGTATTGGCTTTAAGGTGATTTGTTAGCATTTGATATGTTCTCTGGTGGCCACATTTATAAACTATCTAAAGCCCAGAGAGGCTTGCTTTATACAACTCTTTGTATTTACACGCTACAGGTGTGGGTCGCAAGTGTTACTAGCCTATAAAAGACTGATGTGAAGACAAAAAAGAGAAATGTAGAAACTCTGAGGCCTTCTTTTTACAGAAGCAACATTAAATACAATTGTAATCTACAGTTGTTGTTTTTTGACAAGAGATGTGTTGATTCTTCATTATCGTTGTATGAGTTTGTTTGTTTTTTCCTGTGCTGACAATTTGAAGTGAATGTGTTTAGATTATTTCACATTCAGCTGTTTTTTCAACCACTTGAACACTATTTCACAGCAGCCAGACCATATCATCTATTGCGGTTGGTACTATAGACTAGATAAGCAAGCAGAATAGAGCTCTAAGTAACTGCAACAATACGGACGATCGAATTAATTGGGACTGCAGGAATGGGACCTTTCTGACACATGCTAATTCTGTGTAAAATATATCTCACAATATAACCTGAGGTACAGCCAGTGAGCGTCTGAGCACAATAGTCCAATTGATACCTGAGTATGTGACTCTCTCCAAACATTCAATCTCATTTAGGAAACGCAGATTGCATTAGCCCAGGAAAAATGAAGACTCAAATCCAGACCATGTGCATATTGTGCTTACACTGTATGATATCAACAAAAAAAAGACTTGTTCTGTACATAGAGTTACTGCTAACGTCATTAGCTTTCAATGAGGTGGTAGGTTTGTCTCTGCACGTTAGCTCTTGCACATAATGAGAATTTCAATGGCACTACAGCTGCGTGCATACTCAGTTTGTACTGATACAGTATTATGGCAGTTCTCGGTAGACTAAACAATATATATGGAATAGTCCTACATGCAGATCATATTTTGTACTGTGCTTTAATGCTTATAAATGTGTATGTTCAATTATTTACTCCCTGTACTGTAATCTAAGATACCCTGTATTGTTTCCTACTTTGTGAAATATATTTTTATAAATATTGCTGAATGGGTGTGGTTTTCTTATGCAGTTGACAAGTTGCAGACAATCAAAAGTCGCAGACAGAAGGGGGACTGACAAAAGATGCTGTTGGTTGCATTATGGGAAATCTAGGATCCAGTGATTTGGGAGCCTCATCGGGACAAAACATCAAGCGCTTTGATTTAGACCATCCTTTGTTAATCTGTGTCTTGTCTTGTACAATACTACTGTGAATGGCCCGAGTAACCCTTTAGTTTACTCTGCAATGAATTCCTGGGTCTGTTTGATAAGAGGCGTTGTTTGGATCTTGAATCATCGGGGGCTTAGTGTTACGGTCGGTTATTCTGGACCTATACGCAGACACCGGGATGACAGGGTAGGTGAAATAAAAGGTTTTATTTAGTTGTTGGTGGAGCCGGTGGAACATGCAGGTAGGAAGGTGAGGCGGTGTGAGTGGCGGCGGCTGGGCGGCGATGTGGCACAGGAATCTTGAGGCAGAGGGAAAACACAAGTTAGTTGCAAATCGAGAAAACAAAGTTAATTAACTCTAAGAAGAGGTAAAAGCTCAGAGGGACCGAGGCTGTAGCTACCACTGAGCTGACGAAACAATCTGGCGATGAGACTGAAGAAAGCCGGGGTACTTGAGCTGTCGGTGATGATGGTCTGATTGTTGGCAGGTGTGGAGATGAGCCTAGGTGCCGGATGATTGAAACCGCGCCCATGCCACACACACACACACACACACACAGAGAACAGAGGGGAGACGCCGAGACGAGCTGAGGTCACAGCAGAGCCGTGACACTTAGCCCAGCCCAAAAATCTTCACCCGATCATTGCATCATTTTCAAGTTATTATAATGAATTATCAGACACTGTGCTCTACCAAAAGGGTCTGGTGAGGTGTGTAGACTTGCCTTAGCAACATTAAATCAAAATAAAGAAAATTAGTGCAATCTGAGTCCTCATTCAACTTTTTCATACTTTTATTTTTTTTCATTTTCAGTGACAGGAGTAAAACCCTGAGAAAAAAATAAGAGCCTTGAAGTTGATTAGGTTTATGCTAGATTGTATGTTGCTAATTCTTAGTTCAATATCAAAAGATGACCCACTCTGGTCTCATAACATAATTCTGAAGTAGTGAGTTAAATCTGTGTCTATGATACTGTCCTCTCCTTCACCTCTCCACTGTCTTTCACACACAGCATCTAATGCCAACCAAGGTCGAACCAAGTCTCTCATGTTCTGATGTGGTGATTAGATCAAAAACAAGTTATTTATCAATGTATTTAGCCAGCTATTCAAAAAACACACCAATGTCAGATCTTACAAAAGCCGACAGGTAATGCACTATTCCCTGCCATCGGGGCGGAATAGTCATTTATGCTCATTATTACCTACAGTCACACAACACAGCGGCACCATTGGATGCCAGATTAATAGAGTTGTGGACATTTCTCAGTTCTAAGATGCATCGCGATGCGGACGTTGACGATTCTGAATCGCTGCAGTGACAGAGCAACATTGTGATTTCAGTTTAATTTCAGCTCAGTGAGAGTCTTTCAGAGTCTTTCCTGTGATTTTCTGTCATTTACCATCACGGTAATTTCTCTCTTTGTTCTCCACTCTCCTCTGATCGCTGCGTTTCACCAAGTACAAGAACCCTGCTCTTGCTACTGCTGCTCCGTTTTGACAATGTTGCGCTGAAAACATGCATAGGCTACAGGCCGAAAGTCCACTGCTGTTGTTTTGTCGGAAGATGCAGTGACTTAAACCAAATATGAATAGAAGAGCTCTGAGTAAAGAGACGTCCGCTAGCCGCTAGGCTAATTCATGCGGCGTAAAAGTTGATAGGCTTTCAGGAGTCGGCCTGTCTTAGAGCTGCTATGTGGAAACGTTATTTTGTAGATAACATAGATTACAGCACACTTGTAATGCACTTCAGGAGGATTGATGTTGTTTTCTTGTAATGTTTCTATACTGAGGTGGGTCCCACAGATGCTTTGTTATATTATAGACTTGTATGTTTTTATTTTCTTGTACAGCATTTTCTAAATAAAAAGGGAGTTCAGATTTATCTGACTGCTTGTATTAATTGATTCAAAAGTACCCATGGGCAGTAATGTAGAACATCTAAGATGTGATGAATTGAGATGCATAGGTGAATTGCAATCGCACCGTGAGGCCAGTGGAGATTCACTTTTCTAATATTCAATGCAGCAACAAATGTACGTCATTCTGCATTCTATTGCTATTTATTACTTATTGCAGTGTCATTGGATTCTGTGCTCTCTCCATCTGAAAACCTTCTTCTTCACGGCCTCATCCCTTCCACTTTTGTGCTCTTGTTCTTTTCAAGGTCTCTCTCTCTCTTTCGCCATTTGAGGACCACTGAGCTGGACTCAGCTAGCTGCATAGTCTTCTTCCTCTACAACCTGAGCTTTTAGATGAAGCCGTGGCTCTCTCCCGTCGTGACTCATCTGCTGCTGGAGCAACAGGAGATAACTCTTCCTCCACCTCCTTTAGCCTCCCCTCCCCACGTTAACTTCATCCTTTTTCTTCTTTAAAAAGTTTCATCCATTGCCTTCAAGTATTGCCTTAGTCAATTAGCGAGCAAGCTACAACCAGATACCAACAATGAGAAGCCCTGTAAGGGTGAGCGCTCTCTCTCTCTCTCTCTCTCTGTCTCTCTCTCTCTCTCTCTCTCTCATGCTCACACAAAATGTGGCGCTATCCGGCTAAAAGCCCGTGCATATTGCAGACTCTGGAGGATCGGTCTGTGCCCTGTGAGTTGCATTGATAAACAATGCAGTTTCATGATTTATCAATACATATTCATCATGTTTTATGTTAATACTAATATAGTGAACTTTGATGGGTTTTCGGGGGGGCACAAAAGCTCATTCGCATCATTAATTTAGAACTTCACAATTCCAGGGCTGTTCTGAATATTTGAAGTTGTTTAAGTTAAATTCTAAGTCAATATGGTGACACTTTATAATAACTACACACTATGAAGCATTAGTTAAGTATGAGTAAACACTTAATTCATCATTTCTAAAGCATTGTTCCTACATTAACACTCATTAGTATGCAGTTCACAACAGTTATAAATGCTTTATTCTTGATTAATAAGCTTGTCTATGATGTGTTTCGTGATTGTGTTTTCATACTTTATAAATGATGGATTCTCCATTTGTAAATGATGTATTATATATATTACAAACCAATTATTAAGGAGTTGTAGATGATTAATAACAATTTATAAAGTGTAATTAAATGATTAAGAACTTATTTAGATGTACATTATTCATGCATTTATATATATAATGATTTAGATATGCACTAATGCTTAGGGACTATGTTAATATATGCTTTATAAACGTGTATTAATACTGCAATTCATGATTAATTCAGGTAGTTATTAGTCATTAAGTATTTTGTGTGACTTTGTCACAGCTCTGTCCCTTGTCTCCTGTCACTTTATCTCTCACTCACCTATCGGCTCATTCAGTGCACCTGTCTGCCTCCCTCATCCTCAGCCTAACTCCCTTCACCTGCCTCTGTTCACTAATCAAGCACTCCCTCCTCATCAGCACAACTCCCCTCACCTGCCTCTATCTAGCCACTATTTAAACCCCTGCCTCTCAGTCACTCTTTGCCAGATCATTGCCATGTCTACCCGCCCGTTTGGATCGTCCTGTTCCCCCGTCTGCCCACCCTGCCTCCTCCTGCCGGATTTCCCCCCTCGTCTCTCGCGTTGTCCTTGGATTCCCTGTTGTGTTCCGGTAAAGATTCCTGTTTTGTTCGTGACTCATTAAAAACCGCTTCTCACTGCATCTGACTCTGTCTGCTTTTGAGTCCTCCACCACACCCCGTGACAGACCTCATCTAAAGTGAGGACTATATGCCTTACAAAGCATTTATAAATGACATTGAAAGGCCATCAGTGCCTCAAAACCCACAAAAGTCTCAGTTATCTTCTCAACAGAAAAGGCAAAGAGACAAAACACAAAATGATCAAGAACATATCAATATTTATTACAAGATGCAAACAATGCACTCGTAAATACAAACCTCTCAGCCGTTCAGCCATGTAAAAAAAGACATTTCTGCAACACGTTTTTATGAATCAAAATATTTGGGTTCAATCCATATTTGTTGGTGTTAAGCCTTCAAAAGTAACATTTTCACTGCAGAAAAGTGCTCGCTTCTCCAATTTGCTGAATCCAGCATTTTGTGCCCAAAACACTAGATACAACCCTTTTTCCCCTTTGACCTTACTTTGTGCCAAGATTATTGCAGCGGTGGTCACTTTGTGTCGCTTTGTAATTGCGTTGGGCTATTTTTTGGGGCATTTTTGGCTGTGGTTGTTTTCTCCCTTCCTAGTAGTCATATTAAGTCTCTTCCCGGTTTGTACATGTCTCTTTAAGTGACATTTTCGCGTTTCATATGAAGACCAGGGGCGCCCCTGACACTTTGGGCCCCTGGGCCTGTGTCCGGTAGGCGTGTTCAGTAATCCATCCACGGCCAAAACAACAGGAAAGCTGTGCTGAATCTCTAAACATGTTTCTGGCAGGGTTATGCGTCATCAAACAGTGTCATGAAGACAAAATGAAACAGGAACCGTTACATGTCCCAGACTGTTCTTCACTTCGTCAAATATTCCGGCCCTGTGCTCCTTGACTGCTATAAAAAGCCTTATTCCCTGTGTAAACTGCCGCTGTGCTAAGCAAAACTTTACTTTTAACCCACTTGACTCAACATTCTATTATTATAGCTTGAGACAGAACCTGCACCCCAAAACAGCAACAAGATAGGAAAACACATAAACAGGGATGGGAAAAAAAGTCAAATGCTTATCGTTTCCCCAGCACCTTTTCCTGGGCTTTAAAATGTCTCTGATGTTGACGGCAAGTCTTCATCCCTAAAAGTTGATGCTTGTGTAGAAAATGTCCTGTCTCAAGAGCGTGCTTTATCAGTTTGACATTATGCAGTTGTGACAATTAAAGGATACAGCCAACAGTGCTATTGGAATAACATGCATGGACTGAACACAGAGGGGCCCTGTCACACTGCAGGAACATAGCATATCCGCTCCAATATGGTCACAAAGAATCAGAGGGAACAAGCACTGTAAATGTGGTGTATATGCCTGTAACACAGTTTGTCATCATCCAAGACAGTGTATATGATTCTAACCGTTAAGATATGATTAGATTAATGAAAGATAATCTGTTGTCTTTCATTATCTGTCTTATTAAAGGAAAAAAAATAAGACATAGAGACCATTGTGTATGAATTCTGATTTATTATTCCCATCTCCGGGAGCATTTTTTTCATGAGAAAGGCCTTCATTATTTTAATTACTCGGCAATGTAAATTGTGGTGTTGTGTTACAGTAATACTCTGGTTATTTATCACGTTTTTTTTTTTTGGAGCAAAGGAGATTACACATGATGCAATTTCCCATTTATTGCCTTTTTTTTGAAATTCTGATTTCCTTATTTGATTATTTATTTTTGAACATTGTCTCCTCTTTGTTAATCTTGTTGAAAGATTAGACTTCTGTTCCGTTTTATCTGATAGTGAGGTTTTTTCATTAATGACAAAAGCTTTTGATCGTATCAATTACTGGCTGTGCCTCACTGAAGTCAAAGGCACACAATGACACAAATCCACTTGCACATAACACCTATATATAGAGCTGACACACACACACACACACACACAATAGAGACGGGGAATTGCTCTACTTAATAATTTTCCTGTAATGAAAACAATATGGATATTATTCAAAAAAGGAAATACATTTGATGTCAAAAATCTGAAACATCAGAAGTCTTATCATCTGATTCCACATTGCGACATACCTTTTACAAACTGGTGGTTCTGGTGTTCCAGATGCTTTTGCCCTCTGGGAATGGAAGTGATGTTAAACCTGGACGCTGCTATCTTCATGCACCTGATCCATTAGTCAAGAAAATAAACATATAAATAAGGAAAAAAATCAGCTATGGAACACATTTTACCAACTGATATCTCCTGCTAAATGATATCACAAATTGTTTTTCTGGAATGTGCGACCCCCGGCAGGTCAGCAGGCTCATTTGTAGTCAATCTTCATGTGCCCCACTGCTGTGTATGGCTGCAAGTCTGACAGAGGTCGCCCGACTAAACAGTAAATCAAATTATCTTCTCACTTTTGTCACATAATGGAAGTGTCCCTCGGGTGACAACCTTGCACCTTTTGTTCCCCGCTGATATATGTCAGCTTTTGTAAGGCAGCTGTAATTGCTGTTGCCTGGCAGAGATGCCCTCAATTGCAAAACAAACTTTGGTGCATACTGTACAAATTAACTTTCCACTTTTTGTTTTTGAGATATGGATTTCATGGCTTGCTATGTCGCACCACATGTGTTTTCCCCCCATATATACCCTACTGTCTCCATGGCTGCATTAACTCCTTTAGGGAGCTCTAGGGCAAAAATGAGCTGCGGACCCCGACTGCCCCTCTGTTCATACTACTCTCTTTATTGCCCATGTACCCAGACCACTTCAAGCGCCCATCAAGCACAGAGCAGACGACACATAACAGATTAAGTATATTTTTGCCTAAAGCTGGAGAAACCAACCAGTCCTAAGGTGCTGTAAATCTGCCTGGCCCCAAGTTTGCTGTGCGGCAATGACTTTGTGGAAATTTGATTAAACACTAATTCAATTAGTAATACGCTCCATGTAAGCACAATATCTCCATCACCGTCTGGTATGCTGCAGCCACAGCCAAGGACAAGGGCAGGCTGCAGCACATCATTTGCTCTGCCGAGAGGGTGATTGGCTGCAATCTGCCGTCTCTCCAGGACTTGTTCGCTTCAAGGACCCTGAAGCGAGCAAGAAAGATTGTAGCCGACCCCTCTCATCCTAGAAACAAACTGTTCGAGCCACTTCCATCTGGCAGGAGGCTGCGGTCCATCAGGACCAAGACCTCACGCCACATGAACAGTTTCTTCCCATCCGCAGTCGGACTCATTAACAGAGCCCGGGACCCCCACTGACTCTGTCATCCTACCGGTCACTCCCCTGCACATCCCTATGTTTCTTTATTTAAACACACTCAACACTTTTAACATTTCACTTGTTTACAGTCCTGTTATCTGTTTGTGTGCACTTTATTTTATATTATTTTATGTTTCTATTTCTTGCATTGTTGATTGTTTAATGTTAATGTAAGTAAGTTAGCTATCGCAGACATCACTGTTATAGCGAGGTGTGTACAGGCACGCCTTCATATTTCTTCAGGCCCCTGGGGCTACGGACTTTTTCGAGGCCCTTCCCTCACTTCGCAATATGTCACAGTAACATTAACTCAGCAGCCCCGGTCAGTGGACAGCGACAAATATTAAGCGGAGTGCCCTCCAAATCAGTAAACAGAATATGAATCTCATCAATATAAGACAATACAACAGCAATAATTTCGGACAAAGCAGGGTTATCAGCCAAGAAGGCTATGAACCAGCTAATACCACAAGCAAAGAACCAGTGTAAAACTGACGAATGTATTTCCTTCAAATGTACTCCTTCCTGGTAAGTGTAAGTAAGTAGGCCAAATCCTTTTTTGTAAGTACTTTTCCTCAATTATCTTCCAGGTGGTTAAACGTATTGGGTTTTCTTCAGTGTATTATTACCTACATCGAGTAATAGATATGTGAGAGAGCAGAATGAAATGTCCCCTGAGCTGCATGCAGTAGTCCTGCTTGTTTGATGTGCAGAGCTCTCCATGGTGCTGATCATGCAACCGTCACTGTTTTCTTTTTTTTGTATTGCACTAATAACTGACTTAGGCCTCTGACTGTTGAATTGTATGAATTGTAAAGTTTAGCGTACTTTGCCATTCTTATAAATTACAGGCTGCACGATCCACTAAAATTAATTTGGGGTGTCATCATTAACATATAGAGTAAATAAGCATATCATTTCATTGTTGTCTTTTAACATATAAACCTATGTTATGTTGAACTATTCAAAATAAATCCATTGTTACATTAAAAAGTCCAAACCAAATGTGTGACAAGTTACTTTCCTCTGGCCAGGACGTATTGCTCTGATCATCATAGCTATGCAGGGGAAACTTCTGTGACTACCCTAGCCCAATATGGTTTATGACAGTGGTGGTGCAAATATATGATATTATAATATATATATATAAATACATGTTTTAAACTCATGTCTCATGAGGCCCCTGGCACTCGAGCCCTGGAGATACATATTCATGATGTCCGTTTGTTTCGATTTGACTTGAGTTGTGACTCTGAGACAAAAAGCACTGTAGCTCTTGTGGTACATTGAGTCAATCAGAAGACAGGTCTGGGGGGCTTGACTGGGAGGTGGTGGCGGGCAAATATCACTGCACAGATTCAGATATTCTTTGTATCTGTTGAGAGCACATTAATTGTGCATATCCGGAGAGTGAAATTGTATTTTCAGCCCTACATAAAGAAGCTGCATGATTGTAGTAAAGCTAATCAACAAAGTCTGCTTACAAGAGATGCTATGTCTACAAAGTAATCATAATGTAAAAGTTAAATACTTTTTTTGTGAAATCTTTCTATATTGCAATGATGAACATGTCAAAGCCTCAGCAAATGAAATTCAAACTATCTTCATGACGAGAGACCATTGGAGGCGAGTGGGCCGCCATCGTTTTTCACACTGATCATGTGCAACACAATCATTCTGGGGCCCCTGGGGGTCTCGGGCCCTACTTTTGCTTTGAGGTAAATGTATAACAACATGTCCGACTCTGATGTAGAATTCAGAAATGATCATAATTATTGATATATCTGTAACCTAATTCATAGCGCTGTTCAAAAAGGCTTTGTATTCGTTAAAACTAGTTCATAGCCTCGACAAACACATACATACAACTGAATTTAAAAATAATCCCAGTGCGATTTCTCTTCGACAAATAGTTGTCTCACCTTTCCTCTCAATAACAAAGTCCCGAGAGAATTCACAGATAAACATATTTCTTTATTATATCAATTTATTCCCTCATTATGATTGAACTTATTCAGGCAAAATAACCTTAACTGTAACTTTTTAATTAAGTTCCATCAAACAGTGTTTGCATGTCTAATTTAGTCCACTTTGATCTTCTGCGAGGTTGCCCAGAGAAATGTTCCACAACATCACTACAAAAGAAAATCAAAGTAAACAGTGTGATCAGGTGCAGCTCTATATGTAGTGGAATAAATGGACTTGACTAAACAAAGGATAATGAAAATCATCAAAGATTAAAGGCAGGGGCTGTCTCTGAGTGTTTTCCAGGATACATTTTGGGGCCCATTAATATTCTATACTGGAAAACATCACAGTGATGGTCCAACCAATCTTGTGTACTCACCATTGGTCACTGAACCGCCGAGCCACGTAAACACCATATGGTTGCAGCTGCTGGTCTAATTCATTCTGCTAGCAGTTTTCAAAGTTGTGTTGACATGAAGGACCATGTGGCCAGAGCTAATTTAGCAAACTTTGACATCCAGTTAAGCTAAAGTTAGAACGTTTCCTCTCTCACATCCCCCGATTGACCTACAGCAACTTGTAATTAAAAGGACAATGAAGTCACGTTTTCATGTTGTAGAGGGGAAATCAAGCCAGGTTGCAACAGAAGCGTATGGTAAAAAAGCGTATTGGCATGATGTATCTTTTTCCCAGCATCTTCAGCTTTTAAAAAAAAAGTTTGCTGTGGCACTGTTGTGAGTGTGGAGTTATTGTTTCAAACCAAAAGAGTAAAGGCTGGAAAGCAAGAAATCTGTGCACAAATCCAATGTATTTGTTTAAATATTGGTTTTCAGTTACAACTCTATCCTTCCCCTGGAGCAATATTATAGTCATTTTGTAAAGAGGGTAAGAAGAAAATCCCCCTTATTACACCTCTGATATTACACCAATATGTTTTTGTTTATCTGCTTTCAGCGGAGGGGACCGGAGCTGTTGTTTTGATTCAGTGGAGTCTAACACGGTGGTCCTAATCATGCACCATGGAGTGTATAATTCACCCCCTCTTGCAATTAGCATTAATTAGCAACTCTGTTGGTGGATAGCACAGCCAGCAGAATTGCCCCGTAACTGTCCTGCCGTTTCCACGTTGCCATCAACTTCGGCCAAATGACTGCTGGGACCTGAATGAGTTCCCGAGCCGGCTGGTCCCCCTCACAGCTGCTTCCAGGAAGCTTGGCCCTGCTGGACTACGGAAACCAGTCTCAAGAGCAGAGTTTGTGTTTGGATAATCTTTGTTCGACAAGAAGTACTCTGTTGGAAGATATTACAGCTGGTTACTTTTCAGAGAAAACACCCTGAGGTTATATACTAGATTGTGATTTTATTATGCGCTTTTCATTTGAACCCAATTGAGTGCTCGAAAATGTCCAGAACTCAACAAATGGACAACTATATACCACTGGACGCTCAATTTTGCTACTTACTAAATTTGGCCGTAGTGTAGCTCCCACAGTAGGTGAGATAATGATCTGGCGTGGAGCAGTTGACCAGCCGGATATACTTAGATATACTGCAGACGAGCAGAGGAGCCAGGAGAGCCTGGAGGTCCACGCCCCCACACGGACACCGACAAGGAGAGACAGGACCTTATCCAGACAAAGGCAACGACAGGCGTTTAACAAATGAGACACCGTGGCCTCGGAGCCGTCGTCTCAAAGTGATGTCAATTAGATATGATGTGTGGCACAGCTGCTTCAGCTGTCCGCTGTTTATGATCTCTGTCAGATGAGCACAACAGTGTAACGACTTATATATTTATTATTTATCCAATTCGCAACTTGGCGTAGTTTGACAAGAATGTGCAGATGTCATGAATGTATTTAACACACAAACATTACAGCCTTTATATAGTTTACTGTGTGAAGCACCACATATAATTCTACACAGTCTATTTATATGACAACATGAAATACAGATAATTAGCGCTGAGTGCAAGATCATATTGTGATTTATGCAACAATGTGACTGCAGCTGTTTGCACTTGTAAACATCATGTCACGGTTTTAGTAGTTGAATTGCTTTCCAGCCTACGTTCACTATAAAAACATATCAAGGTGAAAATGTTATGAAGGACGGCAGTTAAAACAGCACCTTACGAGACGTTACACGGACAGGGTAGTGGTGAAAGTTTCATCATCTTAAATAAATACTTATGAATAGAGAGGGAACAGTTGGATTCCTGTTACAGTTGGATATTGTTCCAGCTCTGTGTCATGCCTCTTTTAAGACACTGGTGCCTAAAAGACTTCTGTAAAGGATAAGAAAGGACTTCTGTGTTTTCTCGCTTTCAGCTACTCTAAAAGCCTCCTCGCTCCTCATTACCTCCAAGTCCATTAAAGGGATTGGGAGGGGCTGGAAACACCTTGAAGAGAGAAACAAAAGAAAACACAAATAAATAAGCAGGAGCAGGGCCACGGCTGTGACGTCATTGTGATAAACAAGCGGAAACGTATCATACGACTCTACTGTCCCCCACTTTTTTAGCTCATTGCAGCTCGATGTGTTTGTTTTTTTTCTGGCCCAAAACTCTACAGTTTCCACATGTTGCATGCGCACAGTCACTTTTCAAATTGACTCATCACATCATGTGACGCATCACTTTACTGAGGGAACACACACAATAAGTAACTAATCTGTACATAGTAAGGAAGCAATGGTTCGTTAGTCATCTGCCATTTAGCTAGCCTCTAGACTCAGAGATAATCAGGATAGATTCATTAAGGTATTGGTCAGCATGTAGATACACAGAACTAATCATTAGACTCTGGTTCATTGACTTGGTATGTTATAGTTTGGACTCCCGTAACATCATTCCTAGAACTAATGTAAGTAAATAAAGTATCCTAACATCCTGTTTAAGCAATATGTTGACGTTATATAGCATCTGAAATGATAAAATATATATTATTGGAGCCACTTCAGGCCAAAGTGAGTAAGACCCACATTCAGTCACTTCAAACTGTGATCTACTGTGTTAGGAGTGTCTGTTTGTGTAACGATCCTTGCCGGGGAGCTATTTAGATCTGCCTTTTGCTTTCAGTTTAACTTACTTATGTGACAGATGGGTGCAGTTTGCTATGTGGGGCAACATTTCCACAGCAAGAAAGTTCAGAAAATCAAAGCAAAGTCAGTCAGAAACTCTTCTGCATGGCGACTATCTGAATTCAAAGAAGAGTAAAAGAACAATAAAAACCATCAAAGACTGTCTACGTGGAAGTGTGCATCCAACAAGGTGTCCATAATCAAGATTGAAGCACACGACAGAATAGCATAATGGTTCTATTGTTGGTGCTAGATTTGTTTGCCATGCGCTAGCAGCATGGTTCAAGGGTTAGAAATGTTGGTCTGTTGGCTGGTCTGGACTGAAATATCTCGACAGCTATCGGAGTGATTATTTATATCATTCTGCACAGGATGAATGAATTCTACTGAAGTGAGCGATCCCTGGACGTTTTATTGTATGTCATATTGAAATATCACCACAACTATTGGTTAGATTGCTATGACACGAGTCCACACATCCACGGTGCCCAGAGGATTTGAGTTCTAATGACTCATCATTTTCATCTCGCACCACCATCAGGTCCAGGTTTAGTTTTATTGTTACTTTGACACATGACCACATACCTGCAAAACTTATGACATTCCCATCAGCCTTAGCTGCACATGTGTTAGCATGCCTCGTAGTGCAGATGGTGAACATTGTAACATGGTTGTAGTGCAATGTATCCTCTCACAATGGTCCGTATGATATCTTACGAAAAGTTACTCCTAATTTTCGGGCATTTTCCTGAGAAAGTCTAGCAACACATGTCAATTTCCGCTCGTCAGATGCAAACAGTTTTTTTCAAAGTTGTGTTCAGGCAACAAAACAAATTAGTTTAGACAAAAACACTACTTTGAGGTTGAGTTTACAAAATGACTTAAATATTTTGGAAAAGATCATTGTTTGGGTTAAAATAACTACGGGAGTCCTGTTACTGAAATATGCAAGTCACCCGACAAATAAATCAATGTTGATTTCTCGTTTGACACAGGGAACCAACATCTGGTCTGGTTCATAATTACATAGATGACACACAATTGGATTTTGTATGATATCTACGAATTACAGCGCATTCTTTTCAGGTATAGCTATGAGAAGCCTGTATAGGCAAGGCAAGTTTATTTCAACGTAAGGTAATTCAAAGTGCTTCACATGAAACCATTAAAAGCATCAAAACATAAGGCAAAAGAAAAGGAGATTTAAAAACAATTAGGAACATTGATTGAAACATTAAAAACAGTCATTAAAATACTAAAAAGCAGTGTAAGAAATGAAATACAGTAGTATATTTAAATGCAGAAATTGATTCATATCCTTGAATCTGGTTCAATTAAAGGCAGCAGCAAACAGAAAAGTCTTCAATCTTGATTTAACCTTCCTCCTGTGTTGGCTTTCTGTTACCATCTCTTATGTTAACGGGTCGGTTTTGACCCGTGTCTTAAATCAGCTGTAAAATCTATCATCCAATTTGTTTCTCATCTCTTGGTTACCTTGTTAGGCTTCCTTATCCATGAACATATTGGTTTTAATATTTTTGGTGTGGGCCTCTGGGCCTTTTCTTTGTCAGTATACCCCTCGATTTCAATTAAAAGAATGTTAAAATGAACCTCAAGAGAATCATATAAATAAATAAAAGGTTGTTGTGTTACCTGACTATTACTGAGGGGTATTAGAACACATCTCTTAAATAAATTTGTTTTATTTATTTTTTCATTTTAATATTATTAACTATAGTAACATCTATGGTGTTAGGGTCAATTTCGACCCATATATATTTACTTCAAGAAAAAGGCTCAAAAGTATTTTTTTCAGCACCCATCTGTCCCAGACATCCCTAATGGGGGCAAGCTTGTCAGATATTGCTCTGGTATCTCTGTTGTCAAATCTGAGGACTCTTGATATCATTTGAAAGGTCTGAAGTGACATTGTTGCCCGGAAAATATTTCTGCCTGTCGATGCGTCCCAGAGACTATCAGTGGCCTCATTGCAGGATCTGTACACTCCAGCAATAAGAAGAACACCAATATAAGCATCCAGGTATTCCTCATCAATGTCTTTCCACATGTCGCCATGGACTTTTTTTCCTTCAAGATTTGTCATAGCAATGATGACTCTTTTTAGTGACAATGGCATGAATAGCTCAAAACATGTCTTGATGTCACTGACTCTCATCACAGCAAACCTTGTGATTCCAGGGGTCATTTTGATGACATTTGCAGCAGCTGCCCTGCCATGTACATCATGAGGTACTGAGCTCCAACACATCTTACCATTTTTGGACTTGTATCTTTCAGCGGGAGCAGCTTCACCACCGGTGACCTCCTCATCAGACTCATCAGATGTGTCTGTGTCTTCTGGATGCTACTCCACATTGTCTTCCTCCTCAGAAACCTGCTCATCCGTCTCGCTATGCTGCTCTATGTCCTCTCCCTCATTTTCACCAAAAATATGATCCAGAACTTGTCTCACTGAAAATCTTTTCATTTTTGCATGCTGCAAATTGGAGATGTGCACTCTGCAAGTCACCAACTCTATACTGAATTGACCTCACATGTCTGGACATCCGTCTTCGTTTGTTTTGTTTTTGTGCAGGTATACTGGATAACAAGGCAAAATGAGAATCCCCTAAAGCTCACATGATTGGGAGAGGAGCTGGCTGTCAGTGTGTTGGCTGACGGTGCACTTATGATTTCAGTTTTGGCTCTAATTATTGCTTTATAATATTATTTTTATAACTGGGTCGAAACCGACCCTAACAACACAAAGGTCATAATTTCAACCAGAGCATTTTATAATTTAGCGAAAAAAAATGTTTTTGTTTTATTTTGTTGAAATAGAGGTTCCTGACAAAGTCAAAAAGCCTTGATGCAATAAACAAATTTTTTGTGGTTCCTTTAAACATTTAAAACCTAAAACGGGTCGGTGCCGACCCTAACACAAGAGGAAGGTTATTAAAGGAGCTGAGGGTCTCAGCAGACCTGCAGCTTTCTGGGACTTTGTTCCAGATATGTGGAGCAGAAAAACTGAACACTGCTTCTCCATGTTTAGTTCTGACTCTGAGAACAGAAAGTAGACCGGTCCCAGACGACCTAAGGGGTCGGGATGGTTCATAAGGTAGCAGCAGATCAGAGATGTAATTTGGCCCTAAACCATTCAGTGCTTTATAAACCAACAGCAGGATTCTAAAGTCAATAAAAAGTATAGCCTGTTTTTTCCCTTAATATCTTAACCCTTACCTACTTCATGCATTCTGTACACATTAAATGATTTACTAGCATGCTCTTCTATTTGAGAATACACACACTAACTGTATTATTCATCCTGTGACAGGTTTTGGAATGAAAGAGTTGGCATGCTTTCTGTCCAAAGCCTCAGGTAAAAAGTGATGATTGCAACTAACCTCCAGCTGGGCTCTGTTTTAAATGATCAATACCATTAAATTCACATCAAAATCAAAGTACCCAAAATCTAAATATCAAGTCTCTCTCTCTCCTTTCCTCCTTCAAACATCCTTCTACTCAAAATAAATGTATTTGTGACATTGCTGCTTTGCACAATATCATCCTCAGACCCTCATGTTTCAAACACATCAATGGGCAGGTTGTGAGCTCTTGTAGAGATGCCGTCTCTCTCTGTGCCATCACCTTTGATCGTGATATGCATATTTCATGACCAATGTAATGTCAATGAGTCCTGGACTAATCCACCTCGGAGCCGTGGGGAGCACACCCAATGATAAGGATGAGCGAACTCAAACACACCGAGATAAATATTGTATTTTACGAGGAAGGAAAGAGAAAGACGCGACGGGGCCGAGGGACACGGAGTCGACGGGAGGTGAGATATGGGGAAGGGATATCCAGGAAGGGGAGTATTTGAAGGAGTGAATGAGACAGACAGAGAGATAGCGAGGGGAACAAGGGAGGAGGGCTTAGGTTATTGTGGGCCAAATGTTGCTGTCAAGAAACACTAAAAGCTGGTTGAGCTGAATTTTTATAAAAGTTTACACTCCGATGTTGACCCTGACTGTATCCAGTATTCAGGTCAACAGCAGCATGTCACATTATTGACTCACCTCCGATCCATGCATCATTCAAATCAATTAATTTCCTCAAACAACCTCGAATTGATGAAACAGACTGAAAGTTCAAATTGTTTCAATCTTTTACAAGTGCTGCATGTTTTAATCATTACAAATATGTTCTCACTCCAAGATTTGCTTTCTTCCCAATACGGCCACTGGGAGGCAGATCCAAAGACCCCCCAGTGAGCTGGCAAATGGCTCACACCTACCGCACAACAGAACAGCAGGGGGGCACCGGAGATATTAAACTCATTCAGGAAGACTGAACATATGAGGCTTACTAATTTGCCAGATGTACAGCCCCCCCCCCCCCCCTCCTCAAACAGTAAAGAACGAGCACTTCAGTTACGCATTCTCATGGAATTACGTTTGATTCTTTAAAGCTTTTGATGCTTTTAGCCTCGAAGCGCCTCGTCCTAGCCGTCCACTCGGGCTCTTTGGAAGTGATGTGACACCGGATAAATGATTACGGGGTCCTCCATCCCCACCGCCAGTGAAGGGAAGAGGTTATGTGTTAATACAGGAAGAGAGGTTGTATTTTATGTCCAATGATTAGCCTTCTTAGACCTAATTACATCCCTGGGGACAACGGCCCTCCTCTCCTCCTCTTTGCTCAAAACCTTTTTTTCCCTTTTCTCCTCTTACCTCCCCCTTCTCTTACTCTTCACACCCCCCCTCCCCCCGGCCCTCTCCTTCTCTCTCTGAGGTAATGGACACTCGAGAGTCCCTTTTCTTTCAACATGACCAGCATGCATTCACAGACCCTTTTTTCCCCCAAGTAGCCCGAGTCAGCCTGAGCGATCTAATGTACAGTGGAGCGAGCGAGAAAGAGAAATAAATACGGGCAGACCAGCAGGTGAAAGCGACATGAACATTGTTGTTTTTTGTGAGCAACAGAGATGAAGAAGAAAAAAAAAAAAAGCGGGAAAGACAGAAATGATTTCCACTACACTGAAAGCCTCCTCTCTTGATTGTGCATCAATCCCTGGCTATCTCTCAGCCGCAGATGGAAGTGGAGGGAACCCGATTCCACCTAAAAATCTGAATAAAACATGCTCTCTGCTTTGCAGTTCAAGGCTGCTATAAAGGCACACAGGGTCCTCTAAACTCCTAGAAGTGGGGCTCCCACTCAACAGATGCCAATTTGGCATGCTGTTATGAGTAATAGCAGCGTGTGATGATCTTCAAGTATAAGCGCAACACCTTTGGGGTGACAATCTGGGTTCTTGTGAAACACTATACCTACTTTTGTAGATGGTTTCTGAAAGTTTATCCAAGTTTCGCTGAAGTCGGGTTGAAAGCGTTTTGAAGAAGCAGCTTATTTATATGGAAATATAATGGAACTCAGGTTGTATATCAGTAAACACTGGATATTGTCACTATCTTTACTTCACGATTTTATGGATTAGGAATTGATTTTGTAATACTTTTTGTGGGTATAGCTACAGACAGTGTATCAGAACAGCCTGGTTTGTATCAGAAGCTCAACTTCCACATCTTTACATTCATATTTATTTAGGTATTGTTGTGTTTGGTGTCAAACCACACTGTCCTCTTTCATTTTCTATTTAACCCTTTACTGCCCCGTTGTGTTTGATGCTCCTATCATTTTGGCAGGTTGTTCTCGTAGAGTCTACGAGAACAACGACAAAAACACCACATGTTGTGTGCGGACAGCTGAATTACTAAACGCCATCTAACAGAATATACAGTTAAATGCCATGTAGCAATGCATCAAAGGTAGCAAGTCTCTAAGTTTATCCTAATATACTCTCATTATATTTTTTATTCAGAACATTCACATGAAGCTAGTTGATGGAAGTGTTTTAGCTGGAGCTTTTGGATACTTGCTTAAAGTTTGCACAGAATTTAGAAGGCAAACATTGACACATGTTTGCGTCTCAGTGGATTTCCTGTTTCTACAGAAGCTCCCTCTCATGACTCTACATTCATAAAGTGCATTTATAAAGTCCAAAATGAAGTCAATGGGGGTTGAACAGTAAGTGAATGTGAAATGTGTAACACTCCCCTGACACCAATAAGATGACATGAAGCTGTGCTAATTGCAGCTTGATTGCTTTTGAGCAGAAATTCGATGAATCCCATGATTTGCCCGAAAAACAAAAGAAAAACTGTAGACGTTCATCACTGTGATCACTGCACAAGGGTAAGTGACACACAAGAAAGCAAAGAGTTTAGCTTCACGTTTCAATTTTAATTGTTCCTCTACATCTAAATGGCCCACTCACTCTGAACACAGCTCTGGGAGTGCGTGGATGGTGGAAGTACCAACTGATTACTTAGATGACTGTGAAATGTGCCCTGAATCGGTGCGCCGGGCGGCAGAGCAGAGCTGAAGTAAGCGTCGGCTGATTGGCTGAGTGCGTGAAGTGCTTCTGCGGTGTGCCACTCTCCATGCGCACTACTTTTCAGAACAGAATCAGATTCCAATCTGAATGTGTGCGTATGCGTGTACATTTCAGAGACCTAATGTGATTTTATGTCAAGCACTATTATTAGAATGGCCATAGAGTGGTCATTTGCAGCAATGTTTCTGATGAGCTTGCACCTGCAGTGGTCATTACCACCGGTGAGCAGAGATATGCACCGTTCCGACTTTCTTCTCTTTGCAATATATTAGTTAGACTTAGGGACTGTAAGGACATTATTAGAAGGGTAGCTCAAAAGTATGTTTAAAGGGTTGAGGATTAATCATATTTGCCTTTACTTCAATCCAACACTCCACCTAATAGCTCAACCCTGATAGCAACCTTACGATGTTAATGAAACAAGAACGGAATCTAAATTATAATGGCAAACATAACCGCAAATTGCTCCCGTAGGCTGTGCCTCCGGTGTATGTGTGGTATGAATATCAGTTAGTCTGATGGGCAGGTGGCACTCTGACTGACAGACCTGCCATCAGTGTATGAATGGGTGTGAATCAGCCTCCGGTTCTGCCAAGTGAAGCCAATGCGGAAGTGTCTTAACCTATTAAAAGTTCCATTCTCTCTACTGGCCATCAGGGGGCAGCTCCTGGTTGCAAAAAGAAGTCTGGTTGTATAGAAGTCTATGAGAAAATGACTCTACTTCTCTCTTGATTTATTACCTCAGTAAACATTGTAAACATGAGTTTATGGTCTCAGTCTCTAGTTTCAAGTCTTGATGCATGAAGCATGATGTTCATTTAGTAAATTATGGTCCATTTCGAGTCAAACTGACTATAAAGCAGAGTATGCTATTGGGCGGGGCTACTGTGATTGACAGGTTGCTGTTGCTACCTGAGCCGTATACGGCGTCTCTACGTCACTCCTCCAAATATGGTAACTTCCGTTCATTGGTTGCAAAAAAACAAGTTGTTAACGGCCGTCACCTACGTCACCTAGATGTCGACGGCGAAGTCGTCAAACACGAGGCTTCCAAACGGCAGTCCACAAACCAATGGGTGTCGCCACGATGACTGCCTCCACTTCTTACAGTTTATGGTGTTTATTGGTGAATGATGACATGTATAGTTAAAGCAGTTTGAGTGGTCGTTGGACTAAAAAGGCACTATACAAGTCCATTTACCATAACATATTGTGCATGTTGTTTACCCAGCATGTCAGCCGCTTTCCATGTTTTATACTAATAACTACTAAATGGACAGTTATCAGAGGGCCACAGGCGGCAGCTCAGTCGTTACGGTGGGGCTTTAGTGTCGTGATATGTTTACTTTACCCATTAGCGGCAACGGTAGGGGTGTGATGAACATGCATTATGTAATAGGCTAAATCGCTATGATACATAACAACTGAACGTCGAGAAAATTGAGGGCAATCGTTGAAAACATTAATGGAACTTGTTCAAGACAGCCCTATTAACTATAAATATCCACATCTACTGTTTCTCAAAACTGACGTTAATGTACTAGTTATACTGTGAAGTTTAAAATGAAGTCTCACTGCATGTGCTGAATACTGCATCTACCTTTCGTCAGTAGTAAGTAGTACGCGGCTTCATGTTCAGCCCCTCGCACGGGTGAGACAACACACAAAGCCAGGAAATGAAGTTGTCTGCAAATAAAGGGGTGAGTTTCAAAATAAAACAGGAAACACTACGCATGAATGAATAACACGAGGCAAGGAATAACATCGGAGGAGGGGAAGTGTTTGCCCTTTTCCAAACATAATATATATATACTGTATATATAAACCCTATAAAACAGTCATTCCAGCAAAATGACTACAGTCCCTTAGCAAGTTCTGCACCGGTTAAAAAGAATGAATTCACATGATACATACAGAGAAGGCTTGGGAGAGAAACAGACACATTAACCGTGAGTTATCCTTGAATGATCAATATGTCAAAGCTTTGGCCTTGGCTTTAATGATTACACTGTGCTAGTATATTAGCCTGATGCATTATAAATCCAATAGCTTTGTTCGCCCTTACATAAATGATAGTGACATAATAGAGATCAAGCCGAGTATTTAGTTTTAATTTTCACGGCATTGTTAGAAGAAAAAAAAGCAGCAGTTATTACTATTCCACTGTAAGCACACTTTGCATGCTCTCTCTCTCTCTTTCTGCTGCCTCTAATTAAATGGGGTGAAACAGCCGTGTGTTTCACTTTTATGTGTTTCAATTTTGTCAGCAAGTTCCTCCACAATGCACCCATCTGAATTTCAAATGATGAATGAAAATCCTGCTCTTAGTGAAGTAATTCCATTAAAGGTCTACATTAAGGAAATAAAGACAAAAACCTACAGTATGTAATTCAGTTTGCTGCGTTTGGTTTCTCGTGGGGACCACAGTGGATGAGACCATCTATTGGATTTACTAATATTTAAGTGCTTCGTCTTCCCTTAAAACCACATTACGTTTTTTGTTTTTTTTGCATAAATGAAACATTTGCATGCAGCTTTTCCTCTAAAATGTATTTATTTTTTCGTTTACTTTACTTAGCCTGCCTGGATTAGATATTTAGAATTTATCTCCACAATAACCAAATCACCGTCTTCAGTCGACCCCGTGTTCTTTGTACCCAAAGTTAACATCAGGTTTAATGAGGCCAAGTTTTGGGAGTTTCAAGTTAACAAACAGCCTCTCCATGTCTCAAAAGATTGATGAGGCCCACAGCGCATGTTTGAATAATGTGTAAGACACACAGAGGCCACCGTCAGGGGTTATTTTCTTGCTCGTGGCATGTGTTTGGTTGCAGCGGTGGCAGCCTTAACAGGGATATGGATCCTGGCCTGGGGAGATGTCTCAGCCTTGCTGTGGGATCATTATTACGATGGACAAAGCAGTTATAAATGGGTTCATGGAGCTCTGGGCGGCGCACACTTTGTTTTCAGACCATCCCTATTAGTCTCATTGATCTCAATATGTGTGGCCGCGGAGCAGCTGCTTGTAGAAACAGCTGGAAAGAAAGTTTTGTGCTGTTTTTACTTCCATGTTGTTTCGGAAACACATATGTGCTTTATGTCAACGCAATTTAGCAAATTATTTTACTTGTTCCTGAACTCCAATATTTTGTACTATTACTGATAGTGATAGATGTTGATCATAGTGACAAATTCACAAAGCACTATAACTCAACTTTGCAGCTCTTTGAAGTATTTTAGCTTCTTTTAGTACATTGTTTTGTATTTTCTGGCCGACAAACAGTTATTTTCTCATCGACAGAACCAGCACGCAGCTGGCACAGATAAATCAATGTACACTAACTGCCCAGCAACAAACTGTAGGCAGACAAACTTAGTAACGAGCTAAAAACTGCAGTAAGAGTTATGTAAGGAATCTAATCTTCAAAGTAGCTATTATTGCTATTTTTCTATTGGTACATTGATACAATTGAATGCAATTCAAAACACCAGAAGTGAATTCTACATTTAGAAAGATCAGTTTCTGTGGGCATTTCAGAGAGGTGAACTATTGAGGTGTTAGTTAATGTTGTTCTTGTTGTACTGGAGTGCGTTATATTGAACTGTGTTTCTAATATTTCACCTCCCTCATGTTTATTAATGGGGTGGGCAAAACATTAGAAACACCTCAATACAATACAGTCAGGTTCCACACCACTGAAAACTACAACCTCTATGATAAATATGCACGTCTTTATGACAGTGTCAATCAAAAACTGAAGACGAGTATCTTTGTAAAGGTAGAAATAATGGCTGAGTTGCATTCAACTTATGGAACAATATATTCAATTCAAAATCAATATAATTTTAAAAAGCCACCATGAGGAGTTTATAGCAAACGTAACTAAGTGCTCCATCCAGTTTAAAACAAACATTCACGGCACTCTTTGTTTGAAATAAGAGCTAATAAATGTAGGGTTATCATCAGCTGCCACTGACTGAAAGACAGGGTAATGTTAAGTGTTGTATTAAGACACACCAGCTTTCTGAGATATTTCAATGTCCAGGATTTGCTTTTGCAATATTATCATTGTGCAAACCTTGTCCTCTACAAAATATGCTCCCATTTCTCCCAGATTACTGTCGCAGTTTTAAACACTTGTGAAGTAAAACAAAATATATTATAAAAACGCAACTAAACTATTTCTTTACGTTTAGGCCAACGTTTATTGGTGTTTATTGCGTCTTTTAAACTACCGACCTCAATTTAAATAAGTGAACATTGAGTTCCCATGGGACACAAACAACAGTCTCCTGGGTGAAAGTCCTGTGTTTGTTCGACCCATCTATCCATCTAGACCTCCTGCGTACGCAGACGTTCTCCGGCTGTTCTTATAAACGTATTTGTGATACATCACAAACAATTGAATTTGCGTATACATATACTGTATGTTTTCCTCGAAACATGACTCACAATGCAGTTACGGAGTATGATAACTTAATTTAGGAGACGGGGCTGCAGTCTGCACGTATATGTAGACACCAAAAACATCCTCACTCCCAACTTGTCAAATTCGGACGCTTGGTCCGAAAAAATATAAGAGAAATGTAAGAATATTGCTTCATTAGGTCCACGGGTTCATACACAACTATCAACTGGGTTTAGTACAAACATGCCGCGCTTGATAAACAATAAAGAAGCAGGGCTTTACTGAAAACATTGCGGCAGTCGTTTAAGTTATGATCGAAACTGTCCACCGTAAATTCCTATTTGATTGAGCAGCAGCTTGCCTCAGTTTGAGTTTTGAGGGATGATGACACCTGACTTTGGCCATGCACAATTTTGACTTCCACAGCCTCTTCAATGAGGAGAGATGCTTGACCTAATGTCAGCACTGTTGGGATCTGACTATATGGCTTCGACATGTGCTGTGGAACAAAGAGAGAGAGTCAGGCCTTGCCTTTTGCAAGCAAAGGTTTCATCCTGATTGTAGTTTGATGAGCACCAAACCCCCCAACTCTGGAGAAATTCACATTAGGGTGTGAGTTTCCTCCCCCAAATGCCACACTGCTCTCATTGGACGAGAGCAGGGAGGCCGAGGCGGGACCTCCGGTAAGACGACCCTGCTCCCCCAAAAAACTATGCTTCCCTGAAGTTACCTGAAAGCACCGCTGCAATCTAATTGGCCGAGGACCAAGACACCCCAGGACCCCTGTGGTTCAGCCACCTTTCTACAAAACTACCCTGCAACCCCCACCTCAGCGCTTTTTCCATCGATCCCTCAGGGGTAGCAGGAGGCACACACTGCAACGTTGTTCCCCCTTTTTTACCAAAACCTAGGTTTAACAGTTAAATTTGCTGACCGAATTCACCAAACTGTCTATTTTATCTTTGTTCGTATCCACGAAGCGAACCCTTTTATTCCTGCAGAAGTGAAGAAGCAAGACTTCTTCAGAGAGAGAGAGAGAGAACTTCCACTCTCCACCAAGCACCTCGTTGCTCCGTTCATAAGGACGCGAAATTCCCTTATCCAGACGAAGCGATTCTCTCCCACCGAGAGAACACCTCCCGCGGCCCGCAGCCGCGCTGCCTGAGCCCACCGAAGCTCAGAAGGACTCCCCCTCAATCACCACGATTGCATCGTACCGTAAGGCAAAATAGATTCTGGGCAGAGTTAGAGAGAGTTCATTTGTGTTTTTTTTAATCTTGTATATGTGCTTACGGTACTGTTCATTTTTATAACGTGGTGTATGCTTAATAATCGCCGACACTAATGGTCGCTGAGATCGTTGGGGTTGTGGAGAAGCTAGTGTATTTCATGCTACCGTGATCTGTGTTGAGCTAGCCGCCTAGTGAGGTCGAAGTTGCTTCTCATCAGTTCAGGAGGTCAGAACCGCCGGCTGAGACAAAGAGTCGCGGTTCTTGCTCCCCTGGCTGAGAGAGCAATCTTCCGTACTCCCGCGCGGCGCGAAGGATCTTAATCTCTTGTTTTATTTCATTTTGTTTTGTTCCTTTCCCTTCTCTTTTACTAATCCACACACACACCTATAGCTTTGAGCTAATGTAGCTACGTGCTAAACGGCTACCGGCACGTATAGACGCCGGGTCTCCTGTTGGCTATCCGCCATTTTGAGTCTCGCGCATGAGAGACGTCCCCATGTCCCAACTACGTCATACGTCGCTGAGCTGTTCCCTCGCTCCTCCCCTTACGCACACGCACACACACACACACTACATGTACACACACACTTCCCCCTTTCGCCCCCTCTTTTCCATAGTCCTTTGATTTTAGATAGCGTGCTCATGAATGTATAGTTGTTGTTAGTTTAGATATTAGTTAACTAGATCATTAGTATTAGAACGTAATAAACTCTGTTATATTTTAAAGAGCAGCTGTCTGTGATTACTTTGTGCATGTATTGTGATAATAGCTGTATATGTGGTCTGTGCTCGAACTTAAACCTTCACTTTCACTCTGAATGTGTAATAGTACTCAGACTGTTGACATTGTGAGTGAACACTAATTATGAGACTTAGTTTATCGTTTGGTTATTGGTCCCTGTTCGCAGGGTGGTGCCCCGTTATTATTAATAATCATTAATAATTGTTACTGACATTAATAATTCTATTGATGTCAAGAATTTAGTTTCTTAGATGCTGATAACCCAAACACGCTCCTTTACGTTCCCAATAGCACAATACGCGCTAATGTTTAACTTCTGAGCTTGTGTACGACGCCACACACCAAAGGCTGCAGAAGAGACAGCAGACACGGTTTCACTTGTAATCAGTTCATTATTTTTTTAAGGTGAAATATGTTGCTAAATGACACCAGAGATTTATAATGACAAAGAATGATTGTTAAAAAAGAATGTGTTAGAAGCGTGCGTGGGGGGGGGTCTTTCAATTTTGCAGACCTAGTTTAAATGGGTGCAGCTTAACATAAGTGCATATTTAAAAAGTCTATAATAAAAGTAAAAGAAACCTCGTGGTATTTGTGACAAATTGACTTCTTATTCTCGCCTTCCACCAGTGTGTACACGGGTAGGTTGATTTCTGCTGCGCTGCAGGGTTTCAGTGAGGGCTGAAATCACAGATGTGCTCTACAGGGCTCCACATTGTTACACCGGCGTCAGCAACTTTCCCCACCACCTAGCATATGTGGAAACTCAGCCTGGAACGCATCCATGAGGAAGAGAGCAAAGGAAGCTTTGCTGACCCCAGACAAAATCAAATGGAGGGAGGTGAGGGATGAAGAGAGGGATGGAGAAAGGAGAGCGCTGTGGTGTGTGTGTGTGTGTGTGTGTGTGTGTGTAGAGGGAGCGGAGGCTTCTATTTTCAAAGGATTATTAAAATGTGGCTGTAAAATTTTAATGATTCTCTGTCTATTGACAAAACGACCACGACTGTCTACCACTTACCCACGTTCCACATATCACACACTCTCAGAGTTGCCTATGGAGCACACCTATAGAGAAAACTACATAAACCTGTAATGCTTTATGGGGAAATATAAAAATACGTGTGTAAATGTGATATAAGCGAGTGAATGAATACATATCTGGCACTGAAAACCTATTGGAGGAATATTGATATCCATGGGGGATATTTTGATCATTGCATTTCTCTGTCAAGGCCGTCTCATCATGAATCTATACAATCAGACGCTACTGCAGTAATTCAAACATGATCCGAACAAATAAAGGCACAACGAGTAGGATTTAACATGAACACAACAATCAAAGTTGGCCATTAATACTAAAAAATAAATTCAAACTAAGGATTTTGGGGTTTTTTATATTGTTTTTTTGATGATGTGAACTGATATTGGAGGCTTTAATCAAAAACCACAGTTCTAATGTAAAACAAAAAAAGACATTTGCTAGTCTACCACCCTAATATAAAAGCTCCATCTCCGCTCCATCCGCTCTGCTCACATGCATCCAAATTGCTGTCGCAAGGTGGCACCTTGCATGCTATTAGTGTATGGACGTTAATGGGTGAATGACATGTAGTGTTAAAGCACTTTGAGTGGTCGGAAGGGTAGAAATGCGCACTACAAGTTCAGACCATTAACCATTAAGTGGGGGAGGCATCCAGCACCTGCAGCACAATACACCTTCTGAACAGAGGATATGTTGAGCTGTCATAACGGGAAAAGCACATGTGGAGTCTTTTACATGTGAGTGTCAAGCTACAACCTTGAGCCAACATGGGCAAAAGCAGGGTCCTGAAATTCCCATACATAAATGGAATGCGTCCCATATGAATTGTACGAGCTTCACATTTGATTGACAAGTATAAATAGCCATTGTGAGAATGGTTAGCACCTTTAAAACAATGTATATTGTATATTGTAGATATTTCATTTCAGTTTTTTGTGACCATGCTACTGTAACTCGCTCCTTCGACATTAAGAACCTGTCATCATTCCCACCTCTTAGATTTAATTGAGCTCAAACCGCTCCACCAATTACAGGTAACATAATGGTACAAAAAAAGCCTACCACCACGTAATTTGAGTCTATATTTGCATTACACCAAATGTAATGGTTCAGTGCTCTGCCAAGCACTGAAACCTCCCCACTGTGATGAAATGTGGTTTTGGATTGCTTTCTGCCCCCTCCCTTACACCTGCATTAAAAGAGAAATGTGTCTTACCAGACTCAACTCAGACATTGCCCTTAAGCTTGCATCTTTCACAGCAGCCAATCAGAGTCATTTTCATTTTTCATTTCATGTCCATGGCTGGACTCTCGGCAGGAAATTGTCTCGTGCTCTAATGATGTTCCAAAATGAACCAGTGCATTGAGGTTCAACGCGGATTGTTATATAAATGAAAAGGGGAGAAAATAATAACAGTGTACATGCGGACACAAAAGCATGTGTTTGTGTGTACCCTTATGCAGTCTGGGTAAGTCTTTGTGCTGTATCTAAAAAGTAGTGAGTGTGTTTTTTGTCCCAGTGTGTGTGTGAGAGAGTGTGCTGCTTTCTGTGTATGAATATGAAGGAGCAGTGGGGGCGACCGGCTGACCTTTCAGGGGACCTCCCTCACTGAAGCTGTCCTGTAGTGGTATTTACATTACCATTTCAATACACTGCCAGGCCTGGCTGGCAATAAAATATTCAGCTGACCTTTAAGGCAAAAAAAAGACTTAGTTATAGACTGTCATATCATTTAACCTTAAGACTGTACAGAGTAAGTGTGAGCTGTGTCGCTGTGTGCCCCTCATTACCGGCCACACTCTGACAGACTGGTCTGAACTGAAAGCAAGCCTGTGGCCAAAAGGGACTAACCTACTGTTTCCACTGAGAGCCCTTCCTTCCACCTCTGCCTCTGAACATTCGACAGACAAATAGAAGACTCAACCTTAAGTCTTACTCTCAGTTCATCTGAACACTTTTTCCTTTAAGCGCACGTGAGATTTACATACATGTAGAGCACAAGCAGCACTTGAATATGCTCCATGGAACTTTTTTAACAGTGAAAGGTTTATTTCTTTCCTTCCAGCCTTTAGGTTCTTGTATTGCGATATGTCTTTGTCGTTAGCCACGAGTGAATTCACTTCACATGAAAGTGATTTAGTCAAACACTTTCTGAAAAGAAAATACACTTGAAGAAACACACAGAGTCCCCCCACAGAAATACACTCGGCTGTTTAAAGGATAATTGATCTTTGGGCAACCTGATCTCACAGAAAAATGTGAAAAGACCGAGACCAGTTAAGAGAGCACTACGTGGTGCTGCCACCATGCCAATGGTGGGAAGTCAGTTAGGATCCTTGGTCGTGGTGGACACACAAATGAGCCACATCAATGTGAACATGCAACACTCAGAGCTAGTAACATAGAGGAGGTGGATGGATCAAACAAACACAGGACTTTCAACCACGAGACCAGTTTTGGAGAGCAGTGCTCCCAAAGTGTTGTTGACTTACTGTGAAATTACATACGTGTTACATATGTTTTCCCGAAGCCAACTAAGTGGTTTTGTTGCCGAAATCTAAGTTCACGTTCTTGTTTTAAGCCCAACCATGAAGTATTTCCTAAAGCTAACCAGTGGTTTTGTCTAAACCTAACGTTAAATTGTTTCTGTGATGCCGACATGTCATTTGAATACATTTTGTGCCACCACCACGTAATAGGCTGTTAGAAGGCTGTGGTCATTGTGTGTATTTCTGTGAGATCATGTTGTCCTTGGGAAGTGCAGCGCAAACGAACAAAAAAGCCACAGCAATGATGTCGGGCTTAGCATCAACAAGCGGTTACAATGATAAATAATAATGGTCTGAGTTCTTCCTGTTTCAAACACACAAGATAGTTCTCTCTATGTGGAGTAAACAAGCAAAGTAAGCATAACATTGTAAAGTTCTTAGAATTGTATTTCTTTTAAGTTGTTGTTATTCAGTGTGATTGAGCCACTGGTTCAGCGCTCAATACGAATTCCACAACTCCAGGGGCCAGATGAAACTAAAACTCTGGAGACAAGCAGACACAAATATGCATACACACTCCTCTCATCACATTTATAAAGCCTCACAAAGCACGATTCGGTTTCATAAAACTCAAATTGAAGTCTGAATTCCACTCCCACTGCTAGTCATAAATGAATACCCGAGCCATCTGTTTGCATATCAATACTTCAGCCTGCTCCAGCGGTCTTAGCCCTGTTGATAAACCACGGGAGAAATGAAACTATCAGCTATCGGTGTTCTATCAGCAATGCTTTCCAACAGTGCCAGAGCAGCCGTCATTATGCACAATCATTTCACATGGCCGTGGACACTTACTGCTCACATAGTCAACTTACTTTATCATGTGCATCTGACAACCATCATTGTCTAATGTCACAAATGGTTTGTTTTTCACGTAACTTGCGTACTTCACTAATAGCACCTCCATCGTTATATTAACCCAAATTAATGATCTTTTCCGAAAGCTAACTAAGTAGGTTTGTTGCCTCAACCTAACAGAGTTTGTTCCTGTGAAGACTGAAGTTTATTTTGAAATTGCCAAGTGTTGCTGGCTTTCCTAGGAAAACGCACTAAAAATAAGTTCTGAAATTACTTTGAGTAATATATCATACAAACCGTTTGAGGATACGTTGAATATTGCAAAAGTATTTTAAAAACACAAGATAAAATGATCCGTCCAGTAAATGCTCTGAAACTGAAAGCAATGCTTCTTAATTTCACATCAAGATAAGAATTAGGATATACGTAAACTAAGCTAAGCCACGTTAGATACCAGCAATAAACCATTCTGAAACATTACTAGCAATTTGAGTTCACTAAACAGCTGCTTTCCCTCTGATGGATTTCATGCTCACCCCTTTATTGTTATGGGATAGTGTAGTAGGTGGACCCAAACGCACACTCACAGCAGGTTTACTCCAGCCAAAGACTTTATTTATATTATGCAGGAGGAGACAAAGAATAAACAAACAAAAACAAAGGCAACTCTCCAGCGGATAAAAGTCACTCCCTTCTCTCCACCGGAGTCGGGAGGGAAGCTCAACCGTACTCTCACCTGGAAAAGGTCTGGAGGGACAGGACGGCGCGACTGTGTGGAGGCCCGAGGTCCGATACAGGAAAACAAAAGGCACAGGTGATCTTCCAGGGATCGACGCTGAGCGGCAATGGAGCAGAAGACAAACAGATAGGTTACGATCTTCACTGAATCGGTTTTCAGACTTACGTGAACTGAGACCGGACTGGTAACTGGACGGACTGACGACGCGCCGGGGAAACGCCGAGGTATCTAAGCCGGCCGGCGGCGATCACCGGAATGAGCCGCAGCTGAGCCTAAGGAGAGAGGCGTGGTCGTGGGCGGAACACGGGGGTGGAAACTGTAGGCTGACACAAAAACAAAACATAAGCACATGGCCCTCAATAACAAAACAGACAGGGGAAAAACAGAGTAGCACACACTAGGAGCAGACAGGGATCCTGACATTTATTGTGTTTGTAGACTAATAGTAAACTATTTTTGTCAACCCAAATGACACGTTTCATTTGTTACTTTGAATACAAATATAATGTAACACTTCAATGTTGCAGACAGAAGCAAACTTGTTTTTAGGGCTCTCCTCGTGTTGGGGTCCTGGGTACTATATTTTACCCTCACTTCCAACCTGATCACCTGTACAGCCCATGGTTGTATAAAGAGAATTGGAGGCGGGGCCCCGTTCATTCCTATGAAAGTTGCTAAGTGGCGCATACAGTAAAAGTAGTTTGACTTCCGATCATAATTACCTGAATCTCCAGCAATTATGGGGCCCATAGGACAAGCACACTAGCGTTTCCTTTAAGCGTTTCCAGCTGCATGGTCTTGGGCTCACTCACATGACCTGATGAAAGAGAATAACTGGATTTGGCTACTAGTGCATTTCAAAACTTTTAGGACTCTAAATGACTCTAAACAAGGGATATGTAAGTGTTTGTACTGAGAAGTTGATTTACCTAAAAAGATAAGAATATCCACTGATTTACAGACATCTCTTGCCAAATTCAAGTTACCTACGACTTTCACCTCCCCTTACTTTTCCTGGAGCATAGGCAGTTCACCTCAGTTTGCCATACTCTGCTGTCCTGGGCTTTTCTTTCCAGCTGTTTCCATGTCAGCCGCTCTGATTGATGTCAGTTTCTAAGTTCCTTCGCGAGGTGTTCTTGGGCCAACCTCTCTTTCTTGTGCCCTGTGGGTTCCATCTCATCTAGCTATGCTGGCATTGGGTTTCTGGAGTGTACGGCTGATCCATCCCCATCTTTTGCTCTTGATCTGCTCTTTCACAGGTTGTTGGCCTGTTCTCTGCCAGAGATCATTGTTGCTGATGGTAACTGGCCTATGGATGCTCAATATTAGACAGCTGTTGATGAATGTTTGTATATTTGTCATTGTGGTCATGGTGGTTCTGTGTGTCTCTGATCTGTAGAGTACTATATACTTAATATTAGAGCTGAAGAGTCAGAGCTTTGTCCGCTGACTGATATATTTGGAGCTCCAACTGTTCTTCAGCTAGATGAATGAAGCCTTTGCCTTTCTCAATGTAAGTCTTTGAGAGAAAGTCTTTTTGGGACCAATGGCATCGTGTGATGGACCCAGAAGTAATTTAACGGTTTGGCCACAGTGTCAAATTTGCTTCAATATCCGCCACCCTTCTTGGGGGCTTGGTACAATCAAGCACACCACACCTGTATGGCTTTTCTCCTTTTGATGATGATGATTTATGATAGTACTTCTTTGTCAATAACGTTGTTGAAACTGTGTTAACTCTGTAGTAATATTTTGAGGCCATATTGGATATTTGTACTTGCATTTCAGGTGCGTACCATAGACCGTATATAAGAAGAGGACATCATCATGACATCACCCATTGGTCTGTGGACTTCAGTTTTGAAGACTCGAGTTCGGTATTTCGGCCGTCGCCATCTTGGATTTTTGCAACCAGTGAATGGAAGTGACCATATTTGGACTGTGGAGGAGTGATGTGGAGATGCCATAAACACCTGTGGTAACGGTAGCGATGCGTCATTAACAAGGTAGCCACGCCCTGAAGCATTCTCCTTTACGGTCAATTTTACTCCAAATGGGCCCATAATTTAACAAATGAACATCATGCGTTATTGAAGGAGACTTAAAGTTAGCGAATAAGACCATAAACTCATGTTTACACTGTTTACTGAGGTAGCAAATTAAGTGAGAAGTAGAGTAATTTTCTCATAGACTTCTATACAATCAGATTTCTTTTAGCAACCAGAGGAGTCTCCCCCTGCTGGTCAGTAGAGATAATGCAAGTTTAAGGCACTTCCGGATGGGCTTCACTTATTAGAACCGGAGGTTGCTGCCTGCTGCTAGTGATCCTCCAGTTTCTTCAAATCCAAGCTGCACCCCCGCTGAAACAATTATGACATATTATTCAGTTTACCCTCAGAGTTAAGTGCAACCTCACTCTTTTTGCACTGTGCAAATGGATCCATGCGTACAAACATTATGCAGATGTACGACAGAGGCCGTTCATTTCAACTTGCATTCTTGGGTACACAGAGACACATTCTGATATGTGCACACCGCAAACACAAACACACAACATATGCATCAATAAAGGCACATATCAACATGGAGCTTACACTGTTTAACACACACATACACACACACACACACAGGGTGAGAGAGAGAGAGAGAGAGAACCCATCTGCTTGGAACAAACAAAATGGATGCATGCCCTTTGGGAGTCCTGGCAAATGAATACTGTTGACAGAACAATTAGCATCTTTGAGACAGGATAACCTTTATTCAATACATCATCTTTATTATTCTCAACCTTCATTCTCTCTCCATGTTAACCCTGCGTCTGCGTGTGGGTTTGGAATGGCCGTACAAGCCTTATTTTGTGGGTGTGTGCATGAGTGTAGAGGACAGTGTGGAGCTGGGACCCTGAGGAATGTGTGAGGTGGTTAATGTGGTGAAACAGGTGCAGCCAGACAGAAAGGGCAGCCCAGCCAGAGCGAGTAGGTTAGTCAGACTCTGACCCGCCACATCACAGAGCTGGCAGCACTGTGGGCGGAGAAGTACAAATTGCTTTGCTTTCCTTTCCTCCTCTTCCCCTCCCATTCTCTCACTCTGTCCGTCCATCACTCACTCACTCACTCACTCACACTTAACACTTTCTCCTACAATTATTTTTCAATTACACAAACATATTTGATTGCTGGTGATGTCCAAAATGGAGGTTCTTCGATCGCAGACAGCGGGTCTGTTTTTATTGTTATTGTTTGGGGAGGATTTTACTTCACAGCTTTACGAGTGGAGGTCTGCCTCAAAGGGCAACTTCCAATTTATGAGAGTTTGGCTCATTGATCATCTCACATCCAGAATATAGTGAAAGGATTGGACAGTTTACAATCTGTCGGCCCGTTTGTGTTTCTTTTCCCGACTGATTTAGATTTACACTCAAATTTAACAGACCTTGGACGCCATTCTTCCAAAAAGATATTTTCTAATTTGGTTACAACACCTTCTCATTCCAAACTTGTCAAATACCGTAGCTTGGTCAGTGGCCCTAAGCTGTTAACCATAATGCTCCAGGTACCACTCTGGGGTCAGTTTTGGACAAGGCAGGGACAGCTTGTCAGTTTCCACTTGTTACAGGAATTTAGGTTCAGGCAACAAAACCACTTAGTTAGGTTAGGCAAACGACTGTGGTTGGCATTTACTTGACTTACCTAGAGAGCAACTAACGAGTCACATGACAAACGAGTCATGTGACTATCAATCTCAAGAAACTAAGGACCAAAGTATACCCTGCTTTGTCATCTATCTTAATCTAATTGGGAACATTAGTTTAAGGCGGAGTCATCCGCTTCTGGCTATTAGGAAAGGATTGGCACTTTGCCATTGGCTTCACTTTTCAGAACCGGAGGTTGACACCTGCTCTATGTGTCTTTTGTACAATACTGGTCCAACAGCGTCTATGCTGCATTAAGTTCTATTTTCAAACCCTTTGTTCAAATGGGTTAAGATGTAAAAGGTTATGTCGCCTTTCTATTTCTTCAAAGATGTGAATTAGTTTAAGTGTAATGTAATTCCCAGTTTGGCTGTTATATTTGTAATATGTCAGACAATAGACGATCTGGCCCCTTTAGAGGTGATAAAACAACAGGTAACGTGAAAAAAAGCATTCCCCTCCCCAAAAAAAGGACAGGATGGAGCTTAAGCCTAAACCTCTTTTTCATTCCTATTATGAGCCAATAAACACATCTGTTTTTTATATATATTGAGTGTTACCTTACATTGCCAAAAGTAAATAGAGATAGAATAATATTTTGAGTGTCACTTTAATTTGTAATACTGTTAACATAATACCCTCACTGCATAAAACAAAACAAAAAGTTACTCCCGAGCAGCAGTCAATTTTTATACTCAAACCATTCATTGGCTCTTGATGCTGTGGAAGCATTTGTTGTTGCTCCGCAGAACTGTTAACTTTGTTACCCGACTCTATATAGTAGTTTATACATTGTAGATTCTGATCCACTCAGGTCTTTGTATTAACATATTGTGTATTCAGTCAAAGCTAACTTTTCTTGGCTGCCCAGCAGTCAGGTTTGTTCTGAAGGTGAGGTATTACCATCTGTGGCACCTCTGATGGAACTTTTAAAAACAAAGTTTACTCAAGTTGATCTTCAAAGTCAAACAGCTATTGTGTGCAGTAATAGGACTGAAGCTGAATAAAGTGATTGCATTGGATGCCCTGCTCAGCGCCCCTACATGAAGGAGTATGTATATGCTATTCAAAGGCAAGCATGTTAGGAAGTACACAACATGATTCAATTGATGGCTCCATCAGGGAGTTATTCAACATTATTCACAGTTTGATTAGTTTTCCCTTTTATTCAGACCGATCAATCAAGTGAATTGTATATCCGCAGCACTACATGGGGTTCCCACAGGAAATTGAGCATATAATCACTGTTTATTGCACTGCATTAATGTAGGAAGTGCAGATGTATGATTTCAATTTTTGTAATTCAGTTTTTTCAGCAGGGAAGACCTACATAGCTCCCAATGAAATGCTTATTGCGCAGTATAGTATCGTCACTCCTACACTGTCATTCTGTTTTTCCTTTATTATTTGTCCTTCAAGGTTTTGTTCTAATAAGAATGGCTTTTAGGAAATGGAAACGGACACGTCTTAAAAGCACTCTCTCAAGTTTCGGACACCATTTCATTGGCAGAAGGAGTCTGAGAGACTCATAATGTGGAAGATTCCTCAGAGTATATTGATTTTATCCACCACTCCGGCCAATTGTTTGATTTACCTGTGAAGGTTTGCCGAGCACCATGTGCCATTTGTGCAGCATTTGACTACTTGTATGTATTGGCGTCAGTGATTTACAATTCCTCATGTCGAACCACCCACAGGATGACTCCAGAGTGTGAGGGTTGAAAATGGGGTGCCAGTTACACTTGTGATGTTGAATTAGCTGTAAAAGCTGAAAGGCATTGTTAAAAAACACACAAAAAAAAATAACACTCCCCCAGAAGGTTTGAGTGATGAGTGTGCTCTCGCCACCTCTAATAGAAAACACAGCTTATACAAATAGCTGGACTGGTTCCATTTCAAAGCAGTTTGATTGAAGCTGGCAACGTCTCAGGGCGGGAAAAGCCAACATGTGACTAACTCTCGAAATGGATTTTGAAACCAGGAGAAGTTGGCATTAAGAGGCTCGACTTGTGATGCATGCAAGCTCCTCTGAAAACTCCATGCCCGACCCCTGATGAGATTTAAACGTGGCACACCCAACCTGCTTATAATCTACAATTTATCACAGATATAAAAATGTACTTTAAGGGGATTTGAGGCTTGTCTCGATCACACGATCTTCAGACTGTTGATAGAGTGGTATATCACTGCCAATAGAGAACTACTTACTCCATATCTTCTTCCGAGCTGCCTCCACACTCAAATGCGGAACCACCCAAACATGAAATGTCACTAAGTCATTTGTGATATTTCTCTCTCTTAAACTGAACATGCAATAAAATACTAAGTAAATATGGTCAGAATAAATCCAATGCCTGTAAAGCTGTCCTTTTTTGTGTATTTAATTTCACACATATTTGCACAGGGAAATTACATTTTACTTATCTCATAGAGTCGAGGACCACAGGTAAATAGCATTCCTGGATGTTCCCTTGGATATTGAGACATGACCATGACTCAGGATGTTTTCTGCCCCCTATCCTCCTCTCAGGTCTACTGCCCACACACACAGAAACTACTTTTTAGCAGAAGAGGAAAAAAAGAATCCTTTAGCACATTCATATGCAGCTTTGTTCTTCTTGGGAGAATTGTAAAGTAATGTATCTATCAGACAGAATGGCTGTATAGATGCAGGACTGCAAATGTTTAACGAAACTATACAAATACTGGTCACTTTACTTCCAAACTCAGGGAGAAATTCACAAAAGGATTGCACTGTTTCTGTGACTGCTAAACCTGCACAAACAATACAAAAAGAAATTCTCAAAGCACAAAGGGTTAACTGCAAACAGAACAACAACAGCAACATCACTGACAGATTGGGATATTAAATCCTAAATAACTTCTGCCTACTAACTTTTTGGCGCAGAGGCACGTGGATAATACAATCAGATGCAAAAAAGGGCAAATGACACTCAGCTGCAAAACTTTATGGGCGTGTTTGCGCCGTAATATCACCAGGGTCATATCTTTTGTGACCGGGCATATAGCCTTTTCATGTCATGCGCAATTCATGGTGCTCTCAGCGGCCGCAATACATTCTTTGTGAATTCTCTGGTGAGTGCTTTCTGATCTGTAAACTCTATTGCAGTGGTTCTCAAACGGGGGTATGTGAAGGCACTCCAGGGGGTACATGAGATTTTAAAAATCTATATTTAAAATTAGCATCCATTCAAAGATCCTTGAAAAATAGTTATTTATTAAATATTCAATACAATATAAGTGTAAGTTCATAAACTGAATTTTATATTCAGTAGGCTATTCAATTTCCTTATCCTAAACAATGCAATCTTCAGTGTTGACAGTTTAATAAATCAGACACTGGTGATCTTTTTTTCAATCAGAAATGCTTTGCGCTGGTTAGGGGGTACATCACTGAGAGAAGGTTGAGAACCACTGCTCTATTGGTTAAACAACATTGTCAGTTATTTTCGAAACTGACCAAATGTACATTACAAAAGTTATTCATATGACAGCTTCGTCGTTGAAGTTTGGAAAGGTTAAGACACAAAAACTACTTCAGGGTAAGGTGAGGTAACAATTGTGGAGTGAGCCAGGCAATCAACTCCAAGCTCTAGCACCATAGTTAATGCAGAGACATGAGAGTAATATCAACAGTGGCGGCCGGTCAATAGAGGGCCATGGGGCCTGGCCCCACCTTGAGCCACACAAAAAAAACAAAAAATTAAAAAAATTATAATAATCATAAATTATACAAATTGTCAATATTTGTGTTTTTGAATTATGGAATGTACTCAGTAATATGTGTAAAATATGATATATGCGCAAAATATATGCTTTTCCTGCTCGTGCTCTCCGCCTGTGTGCACGACACGTCTCAGAACGCGCAGCTAGGGGGGCAAAATCGTTTTGGCCCAAAAGAGGCGGGTCTATGAAGCAGTTTAGCCAATTGCTGATTAAAGATATAAATGAGTGACATACAATTTAGCCAATCAGCGCCCTCAAATAGATTCAGTGTGGGGCCAAAACGATTTTGCCCCCCTGGCTGCGCGTTCTCGTCAGGCGAGCACTACTCCTCCAAGACCCGTTTGAGAGGAGAACTTTGGCGGAGATTCTGCAGGCCAAAGAGCTGATATCAGATCAGCCTGACCTTACAATCAGACAGCAGACTTGCGGGAAAGGGAAGCAGTACATGCGAAGCTTCTGTACTAGCTGTACACCAGACAGGTTTGGCTAGCTGGATGACGTCATGCTAATAACTTATTTAGCTGTTTAAAACAACGGGGACAGATCCAGCATGACAGCTATGGGAGTGAGGGATGAGGAGGTAAGGAAACATGAGAACACCAGGACACACATGAACTCTGTCAAGCTACATATTAGGCAAATTGAACATATTTTCTTCTACATAGTTGTCCTCAGTCTCATCTGCTTAACTTGGTCATGGAGGCATCAACATTTAATTGAGATGGTAAATTAACAGTGAAAACTCATCATAGCTTAATTTAACATCAGTATTCATAATTACACTTCATGTTTACTTCTCCTGATCTTTACCTCCTATAACAAGGTCCATAGGGGCATCTCAATAAATAAACATGTTATATTATATAAGTGTTATTTACTGCTTTTTTTCGTGTTGGAATAAATGTTAAATATTTAACTGCAACGTAGTAATGCGTGTTTGATACTTTAATTTGTTTGCATTAAATCATACTGGGATGTTTGCTGAAATTGATGGGATGGCCCTACCTAGAAAATTTCCCACCAGCCACCACTGAATATCAATCATCTCAACTTACTTCCAGTAAAAAAGTGAATGAGACTACTAGCACTTAACGAGCCGTGCAATACACACCCATTATAAAATCTAAAACAGACCCAAAATATTCTTGAAACTTAATCTGTGACTTCATGAAAACTGTGCTGCTATCGAAATGCCCATTTGACTCAATAAAGTGCAGCGTTTTGTCTCCATTTTAAACTTTGAATCATTTTCAGTATGGCTAGTCAATTTGGGCCCAAAGTTAAGTGTTTTATTTTTTTGCTCTCTTCACGCCAAAACCCCATTCAAGTGAATGGAGAAATTATGCTCCGTTTTTGGCAATTTTCAGGAAAACCGCTGTGCAAATCTCTGAGAAAAGTCATAGCACACCATTCCCGATCAGGCCGCACGTTTTGATGTATTTTTTGCGCAGGTGTTGGCAACACTCCGGGACGAGAAGTGCAGTAAAACTTTTGTACAAAAGTACAAAGGTTTGCCACAAAGCCACACTGAATGATACAAATGTATCAATGAATCAACATGCATCAGACTATGCTTCCAACTGACAACAGACTTCATTTGTTTGACCACAAGAGGCATCTTGTCCGGAAATCAAACAGATGATTTTAGAAATAACTCAATACTCAACTAAAATAAATAAAAGTTATGTTGGGTGCACTGGCTTCAAATCTCATCAGAGATCTCATCAGAGAGAGGCATGCAGTTTCCAGAGGAGCTTGCAGTCCCGCATTATGCATCATTTGTCGAGCCACTTACATGCCGATAACATTTAACAACATTTCCGGCAACTAAACTTTTCACTTTGGCTGAGGGCACGGCTCTTGTCTCTCTCTGCTGCATTTCTCCGGCGGTAAACTCTGGTTCCAATAAATACGGCTGAATATCTGAATAAGCCAAAAACACTGTAAAATGTACCCTCTTCTCTGCAGTCATATTCCGGAAACTTAACTATTTTGCAAAACAAGCCACCAGAAGGAAGTTGTTTTGTTGATTTTTTATTTTATTAACACAATGGAACTTACAACGGGTTCAGGAAGTGCTGTTTTTGTGCAGCATCTAGCCATGCTGTCTACCCAGAAAGAGACAAGATGAAGTAGTTTGTGCTTCTTCTTTGCCTTCAATTACGTCACTGGATGCAGGAAAAACAACAGATTCTGCAGCAGGAGAACTCAGCTTTCTTAGTCAATACAGGCTGAGGGGTTTATTTCTTCAGTCGAGTACATTTACCTTCAACACTGATCGGACATCCACATAAACACTATTGACAATATTTTATTAAACCGATCTTTACATGTGTACTTCTTCCTTAAGATAGTCCTGCCTGTTGACAACTTGTTGGAGTGGAATCTCCCTCTTACTATCTACGGGGAGAATTGTGAGGCCTGACCCTAATAACAGCACACCAGTTATTCAGGGTCGGAGATATGAAACTGCTTCTGGATGACATGGCATTTATGGGTGAGAAAGCTGCACAGAGCAATGTCAATGGCAGACATGCTCGGTGAATATCCTCCCCCATATGTAGGAGCTGGGAACAACAGATGCAGGTCGACAGCAGGACATATGCTCATAATACAGCAACTGCATTAATGATGGATAATAATTTGCTCTACAGGTAAGCACAGGAAAATGGTGGTGATCACCATTGTGACATGAACATGAGTAACAGGAATACAAATCAATTATACAAGCATGAGAAGCTTTACCTGATGTGTGTTTCCAGAGAGTAAGTTTAGTAGAGACGTAATCCATCTTCCTCTGTCTACCCCACCAGCCAATAGCAGTTAGTGAGCAGACTGACTGACGGCTTGTGGTTAAGCCCTCGCACCTCAGACTTTCAGTCAGACGCTCCAGCCACAAAATGTACCTCGGCAGGAGATAGCAGAGCGATGTTGCGGTCAATTATTACTGAGGTTCTGCCACGTGCCGACTCATTCGTCTGTTCACCCAGTGAAGGGATTACCTTTGAAATTTTGCATTCAAACCAAACGTCAACTTCAGAAACTTACCTACAGCGGCTTAGAAATACTGTTTCCTAATGTAAATTAGCGTCAGTTTGAAGCGACTTAAGTGTGATTTGCACTGTAGAGCAATGTTGTGCAGATTTATGTCATGCAGGATTTAAACTCACTTTCACCAATAAAGTGGTGTGAGTGTGATTTAATAGCCATCGTATTCCATGTTTTCTTTGTTATATGGTATATCTCATTTAAAAAATGCAATCTTAAAAATGATCAATCAGTAATTAACCGGGAAACCATCCCATTAGGAATATCATTGTGTGAGAGAGACATAACCTACCGTGGGCCTTTTTTTACCGAGGACACATTGAGTTGACGGTTGTCACAGTGAGAAAAGCGCAGGTGCATAATGATAAAATGAATTGGCTTCATGGTCCTGGTAATGCATGGCTTATTGGGACACTTGAGTAGAGCAGAGGCATCGTTAATGTTATCAGTTACACCTGTGTTTTCCCAACTAATATGTTGAATCAATATCAAAGCAATTGGCAAGAGGGAACCCAACCACAATGTATGGAGACAGAATGTACAGAAAATATAATTTCACTTTTTATTATATGTAAATTTAACTAATTTATTTGATGTAAACTTTGTGTTTACATCATGATGCTTGGTTCTCAAACACAGTCAACGTTGATGGACAATGTAACTACAGTCATTTGTTTTTGTTGTGTTACAAATGGGCTACAGCTGCATTTTGTTGTGCTGTGTTGCATAATGACAACAAATGGTCCTTGAATCCTTGGTGGCTCGTCAGAACTTTCTTATGGGGTTCTGCGAATGGGATTTCTGGCTACAGAAAGGATTGTCTTTGACGCTGGATGAGAATGGTCTCCTTAATTCTCCAGCTGTCCCATGAATCCCGGTGTATGACCTAAGACCCCTTTCCAGACAGTGTCATGTCCGGTTTTGGTCTGGTGAGGAAGTTCCTTTAATGAACAAGGATGTGGACTATGGTCTGCAAAATATATTTTTACAGAACTACATGTAAGTAACTGGAACCCACTGAGAAACCTGACGATAGGAACCTCTTTAGTGCAATAGTCTCACACAAAACACTTTTTGCAGTGTAGAATTAATTGTCAACATACAGCACATACTTCACGCTGCAACACAGCCAACAAATGCCGAACCCTCAGAGGGATTGAGAGACGACGGGGAGCAACAGCAGTCTGATTTGTGACAAAGTGATCACCATTTTTAACAAGCCGCTGATGCTGGTGTTCCGGTTGCTCATTGTCCAAATGAAAAATGCAACGATCGCCTAGCGGAGGTGCACATGTTTCCCCGTTGTAAGGAGTCTCCTCCGCAACCGATCCCAGTGAGGAGGAGGGGGAGAACAGAAGAGGATTGGAAAAAAGCAACGGGAGGTCCCGCCCTTCCCTGCCGAGAGTGTTATGAACTTGTCTGGGAGACGG